>NC_041380.1:231509098-231588694 GCF_002162155.2 Triticum dicoccoides | reverse complement strand
AGGGGGGAGGCGGGGCGGCGGATCTGGATCTAGTGGAGCGCACAGGTGGGGATTGGGCGTGATTTGGGGGCGGGCGTTGCGGTCTGGTAGAGGTAGGGCCGGCGCGTATATTTCTTTCGTGCTAAAATTTTCGCCGAGTCGCGCGCTTTTTTTCCTCGCTGCGCGCGCTTAGGGCCGATACTATATTCGGTCTCGCACCGAAGACGGTCTCCGGCAGATCATGGGCCGAGATTTAGTTCTCCCGGTAGAGTTTGGGTCGTAAAGTGTACCGGCAGTTTTCGCGCCGGCGTTGCTTAAGTTCTCCCGGCAGTTGTCCTGCCCTAATGTGCTTTTAGCGGCAGTAACTGATGTCCCGGCAGATTCTTTGCCCTTAGACATGTTTTTCTCCCGGCAGTTAACTGGCCCCAATCGAGTGTTGTGGTTTAGTGATATATGATAGGTTAGTCTAGAAAAATAACAATAATTGGTACAAAAAGTATGGAAAAGTGGTATAATAATAGCATGGATCAATAAAAATGATATATTCATTTGAGATGATACAACCCCAAATTTGATCCACAAGACCTTAGCCCGTTGCCTCCATCTTGATCGTTCCACGACGCCACATCTTCAGCAGATTGCGCAGTTTCTGTTCCTCACAAGTAAGTTGTCAGGAATCACATGTTTTTTCAAGGCGATAGATGAGTTTGTTGCTAACATCGAGGGCGAGCTTCTGTTGGATAGTGTTCCTGGAGTTCCACCTTTTAAGAGCAAGGACCATCTTGGTGAGCTTCTGGTGAAGGATGATGAAGGGGTTAGTTGAGGCCGCTGGTGCAACCCAAGCACTCGTGACCACATCATTGGCAGCTGTTCTCGAACCAAAATAGTGTTGAAGGTCTGAAGTACATACCACACACTACTAGATGGGGGGCAGTGAACGCTGAAGGCCATGGCGATTAGCTGTAGCAGGCAGTCTAGGAAGGAATCATGCCAGGCCCTATCACAAAGCACACGGTCCGGTTTCACCAAGGTGCCCATTGCTACTCGTTTGACCAAGTATAGGTCCTTCTGTGCAGATATGTGTCCTTAAAGGAAATGTCGTTGATGAATCTTTTGAAGGAACTTAACATGCGACTGTTGATACGTGTGTTGGATTTATCAACAATAAAACTGGATCTTGTTGAAGTCGTCGGCACAAGCAACATGGAGGCTAGATGAAGCATACACTCGGGGCAGATTGTCAAGGAATGTGAATGTGTCCACATCAGCTTGAGGGCCATAGACACCAACCAGGATCCAACCCTTCCCCGATCTGTGGCGCAGATAATGGGCCATAATTGTGGGCAACAACACACACACATATTGTGATTAACAATAATGTCATCCACTTTCCATGCAGCCACATTTACCCCCTTGTACCATCAGCCAGTTACACACAAAAGAATCATAAGAAGCACTACATGACTCCATGATGACTCTGGCATCAACATCCATCATATTCAATTCATGAAAGAAAATAAGGGATGGATTATGTAATCACACCAATCGATGGTCCATACCTCTACATGCTGGATATTCAGTATGTGCACATTCCACATTAGCATTGCATAGCTATCCATAAAGGAACATAATAAACATAGCAACAAGTATACATCAGACCCTTACGCTTGGGAAATCACCTCTCCACTAGCTGCGCTCACCTTAGCCTTTGCAAAGGGCAACACCATGAGGGCACCAACCCGGACTTCCTCTAGTGACCTCTCGAATGCCTCCTTGTGGCGTGCCATGGTGTCGTCCCGCTTTGCAGAGATCCCAAGCTTCTCCATGATCAACTATTTTACCTTAGCGATGATGTTGAGCATGGATGTAGTCTTGGTTGCAAGGAAGCTGCCACCGCATGGTTTGGAAACCAGAGAGTGGCGGCAATGGCGTGTGTACTCGGGGCGAGAAGCGGTCGACTTTGGTAGGATGGTAGATGGGCTCCTCAAATCCCCCTACCTATGTCATCAATGGCTGCCAGTGGCCCATGAAAGGGGAAGCCGTCTCAAGGGCCACACTTGTATGAGCAAGCACTAGAGTGGCCACGTCACCTAAGGCGCCAAGAATTTGGCGCTCACTTGGGCCTGGGCTGGCAACTAACATCAAGGGCCCTAGAGCTAGAGTGGCCAACTCAGGGACCGATACCTCGGGCGCAATGACACGGGCGATGCCAACGACACTTGGTTTTGTGACGCCCCGACTTAATCATGCACTAATCATACACGTAAATGCGCAGATCAAGATCAGAGACTCACGAGAAGATATCACAACACAACTCTAAACAAAAATTAAAATAATACAAGCTTTATATTACAAGACAGGGGCCTCGAGGGCTCGAATACATAAGCTTGAATACACAAGAGTCAGCGAAAGCAATAATATCTGAGTACAGACATAAGTAAACAAGTCTGCCTTAAGAAGGCTAGAAAAACAACAATAACTGGATTGAAAAGGCACATGCCTCCTGCCTGGGAGCCTCCTAACTACTCTGGGTCATTGGCGGTCTCCATGTAGTAGTAAGCTCCATCGGGGTAGTAGTGGTCATCGGCTCGATCAGCTGGCTCCCGGGCTCCGTCATTTGATCACAGCAATCGGGTAGAGGAGAAAAGAGGTAGCAAAGCAACCATGAGTACTCATCCAAAGTACTCGCAAGACTTACATCAGATCTATACTAAGTATGCATCAATATCAAAGGAATGGGGCTATATCTTTGGATTGAACTGCAGAAATGCCATAATAGAAGGGAAAGCCTAGCATATCAAAGACTAGCATCTTGCATCGTCTTGCAGCACTAGAAGAGTGCAAATTAGCATATTATAAAGTAACAGGTATAATATAGTAACTCCCAGATATCCTTCCTCGACTCCCTACCATAAAGCGATCCTGGAGCCATCATATCCATTTAGTGTCTCCAGTACCCAATTCTAGTTGTAGTAGATCGGGATACAACTCTGAGCGTCTGTTACCATGGACACGACTATTCAAATAGATTAACTTCCCTGCAGGGGTGCACTGTAGAGCCCAAGTTACGATACTATCCCAATCACGTGATGAATTCATGATTGGGGCACAACCCCATTTCGAGCGCATAGCAAGGTGGATATCATTGCAACATACCATGTATTGAACATATGAGAATACAAGATAAAGGATTACACTCGCCACAAGCTACAACATGAATACAACGGTTCATCAATACATAGCAATCATCATACAAAAGAGAAGGATCCCACTACGGATGAAATCAAACGAAAGAAAAACAACATCCACCCTGCTAGTCCCAGCCTCCCGACCCGGAACCTATCCCTTTATCAAAGAAGAAGAAGCAGAAGAACTCCAAAACAAGCAAGCATCGCTCTCACGTCAAAGCTTCGCTTTACCTGTACCTGCAATTGTTGTTGTAGTAATCTGTGAGCCACGAGGACTTAGCAATCCCATTACCATGGGTATCAAAACTAGCAAAGCTTAATGGGTAATGAATGGATAAGTGGTGAGGTGGCAGCATCACTAAGCATCGTATGGTGGCTAACTTACGAATACAAGAGTAATGTGAGAAGCTACGCAAACGGTCGCAAACTAGTAATGATCAAGAAGTGATCCTGAACTACTTACGTTCAAACATAACCTCACTGTCTTATCTTCTTGAACTCACTCGAAAAGAGACGGTCACGGTTACGCACGCGGTTGGTGTATTTTAGTTCGGATTAGGTGTCAAGTTCTCTACAACTAGATATTAAAAATTTGCATCTGCCACATAACCGCAGGCACATCTCTTGAGAGTTTAAACCCTATAGGGGTGTCCCAACTTAGCCCATGATAAGCTCTCACGATCTACAGAGACAATCCTCCATCTCGGGACACCCCGAGTAACCTCGAAATCCTAGTGCACAAGCTCTTCGAAGAAAGGAAAACTATCCCAAGGAGATCTCCCGGTGAGTCAGACCCGTTTCCAGAGTCGCGCGCTCTCTATCTACAGACTCATCTGTCTATGCAAAGTGGACGATCGCCGAATACCATCGAGTTGCCCCGAGGCGGCACCGCCGACTGCTAGATAGGTGGACCATCATTGATAACCAAGCGAGGGAGAGTGTCCAAAGACAACCACTACATGTATATATGTGCCCCAAACATATGTATGGACATGCGCGATGCATGCATATATGTTTGAATACCAAAAGCACAACATTTTCATGTGGCGCATGCATGCGTCAAAAAACGCACAGTCCCCACACAGATCTGGTTCATGATGCGTCGCGTGCTGCCCCCTCCCCTCCGACCCGGTGGGAAGGATTCTTGCGTACACATGCGCGTGATGTATATAGTTGCAAGTACCGAACTGTATAAGATGGACCAAAATTTAATACCCTCCTATTTATAAGTCAAATTAACCTCTATCAATGTCGGTCGAAGTGATTGACCAAGCGGGCACACAGAGATGGACGAAGCATCTCGCTGATAACCCCGTGTGTGAGTGCTATAGGACAACCTCCATCGCTTGCTTGTGGGCCAAACACATGTATGGAGATGTGTGGTTGCGATGTTTGAATACCTAATATATATGCAGAACTTTGATGTTGCCCCCCTCCCCTCTTCGACGCATAATATATACTCCTATGTACCGTAACACAACCTAAAAATACTCCTCCTTGTTCGTCAAATTTGTGATATATATTAGACGGACGACGACCTCACGGGCCCATGGAGGGAAGAGTCGCAGGTGAATGAGTGACAACCATCGTACGCACGTGGCCTAGTGTGTTGGCGATGTTTTTAATACACAATATGCACAACTTCTTTGCGGCACCAACCTCAGAAACCGAAAAGTCCCCACACGGAGTGAGATTAATTCATGACATGTGTGTAGTATATATGTGCTGCCCCGGCCCCCTCCTCCCATCTTCGACGCATACTATATACTCCTACCATAACACAACCCAAAAAGAAACCTCCTTGCTGGATCAGAGTGATGGACGACAACCTCGCAGGCCCATGGATGGAAGCATTGCACGCGAGTGTGTGTCCTATATGACGCGTAGTATTGCCCTCGGCCACCCTCTTCAAAGCATACTATATATATACTCCTACCATACGCATAACAAAAACCAAAAAATGACCATCCTTGTTGGTCAAATTGACATCTCTCATCGCACATCATAGTGCTGGACGGCGACCTCGTGGGCCCACACGAATGAGTGTCCTAGCACCACCGTGTGCATGTGGCCCAAAGATGCATGTCAAACTTTTTCTGCAGCGAACATGCAACCAAAGGAGTTTAGTGTAGAAAAATGAAAAAAATAACATCTCTCCGTTTTTTATACATTGATTGATTTCCCGAGGATTTAAATGTGCAAAAATCAAATTTGATCTACATGAGACCCATGATAATGCATGAAAATGGATTGCAAAATTATATGTGTATGTGTCCCCGGGTGCATGTTTAGTCCCCATGCAAGAAATTTCTAACATCTAGAATCTTGATTTTAAAATCCAATATATCCGAAACTAAGTTGAAATTCATGAAACTTATCATGGTGTCATATGGACACCAATAGATGGTGATATTATTATTTCCTTACATACAGGAAATTACACTGTGCTTTAGACAATAATTGTTATTTGAACTCTTTATTTGAACCGTGTGCTTTACACCAACAAAACTGTAAGTGTAGTGCTTCGGTTAAGCAATAAAGCAGCAGAATTAATCATCAAAAGGGAAAAATCAATATAATATGTGCCGCACACGCCTCCCTTGTGCCGTACGAGCATGCGTGAGTTGACGCGACGCATGCTAGCAGGCAGACCGGGAGGCCGAGGCATGCACGTGTTCGCTACGCACTCATTGTGGGGCATGCTAGTAGCTGTGTGAAATGACGGTAGGCATGCCTGCAGTCCGCTGCGCAAGCTCACCGAGAGGCGAGCCAGCCCTTTGACCGCCGCTCACCTCGCTTCCTCTGCTCCATATTAATGGCGCGCCCGATCCGCGGTCGCACACCCTGTCCACATTTGCCACTGTCGCATGGAGTGTATTTGGATATTGCCGAAGCGCACTATCTATGGGAGTGGCGATGCCGGGGCTGGTAAAGCACCCACACAATGCATGAAGCTGGGCACGGAGGTTGCTATTGCCGCCGACGAGGTCTCCCGCATGCAGGTAGGCGATCTTGACTTCGTCGCCGTCGTCGTGCCTCCCCAGTCGGAGCCGGAGGTCCACTGCTACTCCGGCAACGACTCTGACTCCGATGGAAAATTGGTTAGCCCCCCCCCTTTGTTGGGAATAGAAACCCTTGGTTATGTTCACCCAGTCAATGAAATCATAGTGAGATTCGTTAGATCTGTGTAGTGTATTGATTGTTTGAATGGTATCTATGGTTAGTGATTAAGTGTTTGTTTTGTACAAATGATTTTTTTGCTAATAATCCGACTAGGGTTAGCGTGCATGCACTTGCTTTGTCACATTCTTCCTGTTGAATGCAAAAGTACTACTATCCATGACGATTAAGTTTTTGGACAGACACTTTCCCACGGATAGACACGTTGAACAACATAAAAAGAAGTTCCAGATGGACAAAAGGGCTTCTGAACATGCTCGACTTCTATTTACAACAACTTGCTTTTTTGTACCAGTAGATTTTCTGGTCCAGGATCTTGATTTTATGGTTCAGACCGATTCATTTCACTATGACTGCTCAAAACTTTGGTTGAGTTAGTTGTTATTATCCTGTTAAATTTGGATTTCGTGTAAACCTGATGAACAATTAATCATCATGCTTTTGTACCTTTTGTAAGCTAGGATTAGATATTGCTGCCCTTTTCCACTCAGCTTTGACCCATATTTTCTTTCATACAAACCGGAGCTTCTATCAAGAAGCCTCAGGGTTCCGAGAGCGAACTTGGTCACATGATCTGGTCGCGAAACGACATACGCTGTATCTTCCCGCCTTGATTTATTTTACAGAGGCAACATGCAACTGTGCTAAACATATGAAATTTTTCAGGGTTTGTTTCGCCTTTTCATACATTGATTTTCCTAGTCATTTTTAACAAATAGCCACCATGTTATTATCACAAATAGTTGTATTAGTAAAACCGTGGGCGTTCAACTAACCATTTACTACCGCGGGTAGCTATTTGATTAGACGGGACGACTATCAGCAGTCCACACCGAGCGCTGCAATTTATTGCTGGTTTTGGACTTTTGTTTCGGCTGCCTCGGGAAGGTACGTAGAACAGTCCTCTGTTCTCATCTACAAGCACCGCCGTCGAGGATCGCTGCCTGTTGCAAGATGGAGGACGAGCCGGCCAACAAGCGGGGGCGGGTCAAGCCAGAACCGCAAGAGCCTCCCGCAAACGTGGACTTCATCAGCAGCCTCCTCGACGAGATGTTCGCAACCGTCATATCCCACCTCCCCATCAAATATGGCGTGCAGACCACTGTCCTCTCGCGGCGGTGGCGCTCCCTCTGGCACTACACCCCCTGGACCTCATTGTCGACCACAAGTTTTTCAGCGGGGAGCAGCAACACCTAGATGCATTGTCCCACGTCCTCGACACGCACCCTGGGCCAGTCAGACGCCTTGCTATCGGCAGGCTCAATCCCCACAACAAGACCGAACCCAGGTTGCACTACTGGTTCCTATCCCTAGCCCTGGATCGGCTCGAGGAGCTCAGCCTTCATGCTAGACATCCTTGCTCGCTGCCGCCGTTCGTGTTCCGCCTCGTGCCCACGCTGCGTCATGCTACATTCAGGCGGTGCATTTAGATGCTTTCCTTGGACTAAGAAGCTATACATCAAGGTGATCCTCCTTTCATGTTAATTGTTAACCACAACGGAGCTCAATTTTTTGTTACTTTTACCCATGATTACAATGACAAATATAGAATGATTTCTAAAGGAAATTTGCAAGATTTCAATACATATTTTTTGGAGTGCTAGTGTTGTACGGTTTTTATTCCTTCGCCTGAAATGCTTTCGTGATAAAAGTTTATCATGAAAGATTGAAGGTGGCATTTCATTCTTTTCATGTATTTTAGAAATCCTGCAAATCAAAGAGGCCTGAAGTGTTCAAATCTGCAGTTATGAGCTAATATGTTGTCTTTGTTTGCGGATACTAGCATGCCCGAAAGTAGAAAATGTTGGGGAATATACCAATCCCTTTGAATGCCTTGATCTTCATCTCACATAAATTACTTTTAATGAGTACCGAGGCACCACACCAGAAATTAAATTCGCCAGGTTCTTTGTTGAGAAAGCAAGGTTGCTCGAGGTAATGAGGTTTGCCCTATATTTACTGCGCAGAAGTGAATGGGTTGCTAAAGAGTGCAGGCATCTATAGCTAAATGGAAAAGGCTCTGCACAAGCTGAATTTCAGTTTGTAACTTCATATGACAGATTATTCGGAAGTCACTGTATCGAGCCGCTATATGACTTCTCGGTGGCTGATCCTTTCGCAGAAATAATGCATGAAAAAGATTCTTAAGAAGATGAATTTTATGTGTCTGAATAGTTTGAACCTTGTAATCTTTGAATTTGAACCTTGCAATATTTATGGTATTTGTTATATAATGTAACTGGATGTTTAATTTGGTTTTGCAATCATGTCCTGTTATAAGTATATATATGTTCTTCTTCTGTACACAGAGCATAGATGTTGTCCAGACAAAGCATATCACATCACACATGGACCACACTAGGGAACCCATCGGTGATGAATTCATCAATCGCAAACGGTTGTATACCAGCAAGCATTTGCCCACAACACAAATGGCTTATTCCATCACAAACAGCTCAGATGGATCAACTCTATGTCAAGTATCACACATTGTCAAAAAGTAATGCGGTAGACCTTCTTTAACATGTGTTAAAAAATAAAATAAAATAACAAGGACCTTGAGGTTAATTTAACTGATGGGATGGATCATAGAGGTCAGTTAATTTGACCTCTGTGATCCATCCCATCAATTAACTTAACATCAAGACAACTTCCCATCAAGTCACCCATCTGTTGGCTGCTCCAGCCTAAGCACAGTTAACTTGAGAGTTCTCTTAGATGAGCTATTGGTGGAACAACTAGTCCTTACTGATATAGGATGCCTCCTCGCATCCTTATGGTGTACCCGGATGACCACCCATCGCCCAATGGCCAATAGGTGCTGTGTAGATAGAGCATATCACATCACACACGGACCACACTAGGGAACCCGTCGGTGATGAATTCATCAATCGCAAACGGTTCTATACTAGCAAGCGTTTGCCCACAACACACACTGCTTATTCCATCACAAACAGCTCGGATGGATCAACTGTATGTCACGTATCACACATGCAATTCTAATCTAATTCGTGCTTGATGTCTCCACCATCGGTCGCAAAGTTCGTCTTATTTGTCACGTATCACTGTGCCGGCATCTTCTCACGTCCCTCGGCGTGCTCTGTTCGCGTCCGTCGGCGCGCTTTGCTCACGTACCTCCACACGCTAGGCATGTGGAGAACTTTTCCTTGCGTGTTCAACTGCTATATGCATATATATGGTTGCTCACCGTCGAGGCGATCGCAGAGCACTCTGCTTGCGTACCTGCGTGTGCACTCTACCAGCGAATGGGGCCTGCGCACGATCATGTTGGGGGCCCATATGCATGTGTTTGCGGAGGGTGCATCGCCATGATGCAGTTACGTGTGACACGTGGAGTTATGCGCTGCAAATTAGAACTGCCATCCGGGCGTGCGGGTATTCCAGGATGTCTGGCTTCCCCTTTAATTCTCGCAGCCATTATAACCTTAGTCTCTTCAACCTTTTGATCACGCCCCATAACACAACAAGCACACCCATGACGACGCATAGAGAGGGGATGTCTAGCGGCGCTCAAATAGAGTTTGGCTAAGCATAAAGTGGAGACCAGGCGAGGGAGACGGATCTCTCGGTGGTGTACACCATCGACCCGACCGTGGTGGATGACTACATCAATATCGTTGAGCAGTTGCTTGCTCAAGACAAGTACAAGGTGGTCAGCATCGACCTCCAGTACACTGGCGGTCGTCCCAACATAGATCAGAAGGTTGCCATCGCCCAGTTGTGCGTGCGCAATCATGTCCCCATCTACCACTACTGCATGGCCACATAGCCTTGCGACCGTTTCGCCAGGTTTGTTAACAGCACCCACTACAAGTTCGCAGCGGTAGATACCACCGACGATGTAAAAGCGCTCAGGGTTACGGGCTAGGCCTGCAAGAACCTTGTCGAAATCTTTGGCAGCACGAAGAAGGACTCCCGTGTTGAACTCGCTGCGTAGACTCCCCGACAACGGCGCCAGAAATCCTTCTTGCTACCTCTTGAGCACTGCATTGGTTTTCCCTTGAAGAGGAAAGGGTGATGCAGCAAAGTAGCGTAAGTATTTCCCTCAGTTTTTGAGAACCAAGGTATCAATCCAGTAGGAGGCCACACACAAGTCCCTCGTACCTACACAAACAAATAAGAACCTCACAACCAACGCGATAAAGGGGTTGTCAATCCCTTCACGGTCACATACGAGAGTGAGATCTGATAGAGATAATAATGATAAGATAAATATTTTTGGTATTTTTATGATATAGATTGAAAGTAAAGATTGCAAAGTAAAAATAGATTGGAAACTTATATGATGGAAGATAGACCCGGGGGCCATAGGTTTCACTAGTGGCTTCTCTCAAGATAGCATAAGTGTTACAGTGGGTGAACGAATTACTGTCAAGCAATTGATAGAAAAGCGAATAATTATGAGAATATCTAGGCATGATCATGTATATAGGCATCACGTCCGTGACAAGTAGACCGACTCCTTCCTGCATCTACTACTATTACTCCACACATCGACCGCTATCCAGCATGCATCTAGAGTATTAAGTTCATAAGAACAGAGTAACGCATTAGGTAAGATGACATGATGTAGAGGGATAAACTCAAGCCATATGATATAAACCCCAGCTTTTTATCCTCGATGGCAACAATACAATACGTGTCGTTTCCCTTTCTGTCACTGGGATCGAGCACCGCAAGATTAAACCCAAAGCTAAGCACTTCTCCCATTGCAAGAAAGATTAATCTAGTAGACCAAACCAAACTGATTATTCGAAGAGACTTGCAAAGATAGACTTGATCATAAATGAACAATTCATCGGATCTCGACAAATATACCGCAAAAAGAGTTACATCGAATAGATCTCCAAGAAGATCGAGGAGAACTTTGTATTGAGATCTAAAGAGAGAGAAGAAACCATCTAGCTAATAACTATGGACCCGAAGGTCTGAAGTAAACTACTCACACATCATTGGAGGGGCCATGGAGTTGATGTAGAGGCCCTCCGTGATCGATGCCCCCCTCCGGCGAAGCTCCAGAAAAGGCCCCAAGATTGGATTTCTTGGGTACAGAAGGTTGTGACGGTGGAAATAGGGTTTCGTGGTGCTCCTGGATGTTTGCGGGGTATGTGAACATATATAGGAGGAATAAGTAGGTCGGTTGAGCCACGAGGGGCCCACTAGGGGGAGGGCGCGCCCCCTGCCTCGTGGACACCTCGTTCATTTCTTGACGTCCAGTCCATGTCCTCTGGATCACGTTTGTTCCAAAAATCATGCTCCCGAAGGTTTCTGATGTGGAGCATCCCAAGGTCATCCCCATGGACCTACCTACGTCCCCTACGACACCACTTGGACCAATGACAAGAGCCTAAGCGAAGGCTATCGAAGATAAGATGAACTCTCTCCTCTCCGAACTTCCACTTTGTATGCATGAGACATGGCTACTACCTAAGTCCGAGTTCTTGTGCATGATTAGGTACCAAGAGGACCCTTCCAAAGATGCACATGAAGATGTACAAGTCCCCAAGTTCATGGATGAAGAGAACCAACGGAAGGAGTCAAGAACACCTCCCAGGCCCCGAACACCCGGCCACGACCCCAGAAGTCCGGCCCCTGGAGCTTCACCCACCTCAGCAGCTCAGCCGCCAAACACTATAGGCTCCGGACATCCGGCCTCGCCAGCCCGGACATCCGGCCCTTCCCGATCTCTCGGATATCCGGCCTCCAGCCCGGAAATCTGGATCCCTCCGAACCCGAGAGCGCAAAGCCCGCCACTCCAGCCCGGACATCCGGCCCCGCGTGAAAGCCCGGACATCCGGCCTCCCCTGTCTGTGCACAGTGAAGGGCCGAGGCCGTGTACCCCTTCTACCCCCTAGACTATATATACTCCACCTCGTCCTACTTTCTAGGGTTAGCATTGGTTTAGCTCATTTGAGAGATAGAGCATTGCTCATCCACATCGGATCTACTCTAGAGAGAGACCGTGGCCCCTCTTCGGAGAAGATGCCTTTGGATTCAAGACCCCTCTAAGGGAAGATCCCCTCGTGGGTTCAAGACCTCCTCACGGAGAAGACCGGTTACCTCGTGTATCGTCCATTGTTGACTTTGGATCTTGTATCTCCCTTTGTGTTCATGGATCTAGCACATGTGTGACCATACTTGTTGGTTTGAGTGTTCTCTTGTGTTCCCCTTGTGATTTTCCCCTCGTTTCCCTCCTCATGTTCTTCGTGTTCATCGCGGGATCCGCTCCTTTCGTGAAAGATCGGCCGATTAGGGTTCCTACCCTACATCTTCTTGGTATCAAGAGTCATGTTGATCATGATTTCGGAGCCTCCTGGTTGTGTTTCTACCCTAGTTTTTGTTGTTTTCGTCCGTAATTCGAAAATTCCCCACAAGAATAGCCCACAAATATTTTTGTGATTTGTTGGTGTGATGAAGTTTTGTTGGATTTGATCCGCAGATTTCGTGTGTTGCAGGTAGATCTAGCTTTCCATCAATTTTTCCCCAATTTCTACCCACAAATTCCTCCGAATTGCCCAGATTGACCTCTCCACGCGAAGATCTTCGAATTCATCCCCGGATCCAGAGCCTGGACATTCGGCACCCGGACAACCGGCCATCAAGCCCGGACATCCGGCCCTGGCAGCACCACTTCCTCTCCACCGCCCGTTTTTCGTCCATATTTTGCCAAATTTTGTTCCGGTTCCCACATATACTTCTGCATACCTCCACTACTTCCGCATAGCACCACCTTATACCACATACAAAACCACCACTTACCAACACCAACTCCAACAATGTTGGTCCAATCTTGCTTTGACAATTTGTGTTGCGGTTTCGTATCCCGGCTATCTAGGTACGGTTCGACATCAACATCACCGCCGCTCATCTTCACCATGGACGCGTCATCAACAACGACCACCTCGACTACATCTTGGTATTCGTGCCACCATTTTGACACCATACAGTAAGCAAGAAATGGTAACCTCACCTTGGTATTGGACATATCACTCTTGCCATTACATTGATAGCCATCATAGCCTTACTCATTTGTGTCGCTTACCCATCGAGACTAGCCTTTGAGTATTGTCGGCAACGAGACTTGTGCACATTAGTGATCATACTTCCCATAGCATACATACGTCATTGTTGCATATCTTGGTATCATCTCTTGTGTCACAAGGTTGTCATCGCATACTCAATTGCTATCTTGGTTCGTGAAGCATTGTATGAGAAAAGAGCTCAAACAACAAAGAGCCAAACAAGCTTTTAAGCAAAAGGAAAAGACAAGCAAAGAGCTTTTAAGCAAGCACCATAGCATCATACAACATTAAGATTGTCATATTAGATCACCTTGGATCATACCATCAAAACACCTTGCATAGGACATACTTGGGATACAAGTCGTCACATTTTTGCTTAGTAGGTTGTGCACAAGACTTTGTATCCGCCGATTGTGAAATCGTGCTAGCGTCTCTCTAGTGTTGTGCAACAAGAGCATTTTTGTGGATTCCACATTTTGGCTCACCCTTGATTGCATGACCCCACTTATCTTTTTGTGTGTGTGTGTTTCCGTGTACCTTATATTGCTTGGTCTACTTGTTACATTGAAATCTTGCGAATCTTTTACAACATTATTGAAGCTCACTTACAATTGCATCAAATTTTGTGCTACCATCCTAACCAAGCTCCACCATAAGATTTTACTTGTGTAGGTGTGAGAAACTGACAAGAATTGGTACCAATTGTGCTATTTCCTAGTCCACATTGGAGTGATCATTGATCCACTTTCAACTTCAGTCAAGGTACATTTGGTATTCATTCTTCTCTTTCTACCACTCACATTTTTATCTTGAAATGATGGATAGGCCAAGTACTTGTACCAACCCACTCTTCATTGAGCACGACGACGACATGAACTCCTACGTCACCAAGAGCCACCTCTTTGGTGCACAATGTGCTTTGCATCAAGAGCAACAAGGAATGAGTGAACGCATCAACAACTTCACCGCCGACTTGCGACTCTCCGAGCAATGTACAAGGGACTACTTCGGCCACAAGCTCGACGATCACAAGCAAGAGAACAACACAAGAATGGACGAGTTTCGCGCTTTGTTGCTTAAACGCTCTTCTTCCACTTCGTCTTCATCAAGAAGGATCCGCTCAAGTCGACACTCTGACTTTACCCTCTCCGGCTCAAGTACACCGACATCGAACACTCTTCGACGTGCCGCGTGCAACGATCATCAAGCAAGCCTCAATCCTCTGTGCGACACCAACTCTCAAGAACTCCGACAACGTCAAACCTAAGAGGCTTTTGCGCTAGCACGAGAAAGGCAACGACAACGCCAACATGAAGCGGAAGAGCAAGCGCGTCTACAACAAGAAGCACAAGATGCCGATGCACAACGCCAAGAACAACAACTCCATGAAGCTCAAGCACTTGAGGCGCAACATGCCCTTCAAGATTCAATTCATGCCGTCGCCACATGCAACAGCCATCGGCGTGAACAAGAGGTAGCACTTCGCGAAGAGGTTCAAGAAAGACGATTTCAAGCTCGCGTGCATCGTCAAGTTCCTCAAGTTCCTCCACGAGCTCGACAAGCTCCTCCACATGCTCGCCAAGAACATCAACTTCATCAAGATCATGAAGAGAATGGAAATCCTCCACGACAAGAGTAACATGAGGTTGACAACCCTCCTCACTAAGAGCAACACGAGCTTGACAATCATCAACAACACGAGTGACATCATCCCCGACCCCAACACAATGAAGATCAATGCTATGGCAAGCTACAATTCACTATTCCCAAGTTCAATGGAAGCAACGATCCCGAAGAGTATCTTTCATGGGCATTGAAGGTCGACAAAATCTTCCGTTTGCACAACTATGAAGAAGAGAAGAAGATCGCGATGGCATCCCTTGAGTTCCAACACTATGTCCTCATTTGGTGGGAACAAGTTATCGAGCGCCGAGAGGCAAGAGGTGAACCACCCATCACTACTTGGGCACAAATGAAGGATGTCATGAGAGCACGCTTTGTGCCTACCAACTACAACCGCGACCTCTTCAAGAAACTTCAACTACTCAAGCAAGGGACCAAGAGTGTTGAAGAGTACTACAAGGAGATGGAGATTGCCATGATAAGAGCCAACGTCACGGAAGATGATGAGCAAACAATGGCATGTTTCTTAAATGGACTCAACCATCCTATCAAGAAGATCGCTAACTTCCAACCATACTCGACCCTCATCGAGCTAGTGCATCAAGCTACCAAAGCTGAATGTCAAGTGCAAGATGATTACAAGTATGCCAAGTTCTCATCCAAGTCATACGGATTCTCCAACACTCAAGCTTCAACGACTCCAACACCCTCTACCAAGCCTTCTAAAAGCTACGTCGACAAGTCGAGTCGCAAGAAAGCTTCGTCAACTCCAAGTCATCCTCCTACTACAAGCAACTTCAAGCCGTGAGCTTCATCATCATCCACTCCAACCGATGAGACCATCAAGACGAGTTCCTTCAAATGCTTCACATGCGGAGGCCGAGGCCACAAGTCCTATGAGTGCACCAACAAGCGGACCATGATCCTCAACGACGACGGAACTTGTGACTCAATGAGTGAAGGAGAAATGGACGCTATCGAGCAAGTCGCCATGCACCGGCAAGTGAACGATGAAGAAGAACAAGTCTTTTGTGATGAAGATTCAAGTCCTGCCCTTGTTGTCTCCAAGGTCTTGACTCTCCAACATCACCAAGAAGAAGACCAACGATGCCACATCTTTCATACCAAGGCCGGCATCAATGGACGATCCATCAAGGTCATCATCGATGGAGGGAGTTGTCATAACCTCGCAAGTGAAGAACTTTGCTCCAAGCTCCAATTACCCAAGACGAAGCACCCACACCCATACAAAGTGCAATGGCTTAGCGACTCCGGCACTATCCAAGTCGAGCATCGAGTACAAGTCTCCTTCCAAATTGGCGCCTATGAAGACACTTTGGAGTGCGACGTCATTCCAATGACCTTGTGCCACCTTCTCCTTGGACGCCCATGGCAATTTGATAGAGGAGTCATCCACAACGGCCGAACGAATCACTACATCTTCAAGATGAAAGGAAAGGAGTACGTACTTCGTCCCATGTCTCCAAGTCAAGTGATCGCCGACAAGCAAGCCACCCATCATGGAGAAAATAGTGAGAGAGCGAGCCACCACAAAGAGAGTCAGCGTCACAAGCCCAAATCTAGTGCCTCCACGATGAGCGAAAAGAAGAACTTAGTCCTATTTGCCACCAAAAGTGAGATAAGAGGAGTGTGTGACAACCCATCTAGTGTCCTACACTATGTCCTTTTGTGCAAGGACAATGAACCACAAGCTAACACTTCTCACACTCTTCCTCTAGTGTTGTCTTCTATTTTGCAGGAATTTCATGATGTTTTCCCCGACGAGCTACCTCCGGGACTACCTCCACTACGAGGCATCGAGCACCACATCGACCTCATCCCCGGAGCACCGCTTCCGAACAAAGCTCCCTACTGCGTCAACCCCGAAGAAACCAAAGAAATACAAAGGCAAGTAAAGCATCTCATAGACCATGGACATGTGCGTGAAAGTTTGAGCCCTTGTGCCGTCCCGGTCATTCTTGTGCCAAAACAAGATGGTAGCTTTCGCATGTGCTCCGATTGTAGACCTATCAAAGCTATCACCGTTCGTCATAGGTATCCCATTCCACGCCTTGATGATATGCTTGATGAACTTAGTGGTGCCACTATATTTTCAAAAATTGATCTTAAGAGTGGTTACTATCAAATCCGCATACAAGAGGGTGATGAATGGAAAACCGCTTTCAAAACCAAGTTTGGGTTGTATGAATGGTTGGTCATGCCTATGGGTCTATCGGAAGGACCGGGTACTTTTATGCGTCTTATGAATCATGTCTTTCGCCCTTACATGGGTGTGTTTGTTGTGGTCTACTTCGATGATATCCTTGTTTTTAGCAAGTCTCTCAAAGAGCATGTCACCCATGTCCGAACCGTTTTACAAACTCTTCGAAAAGAGCATCTCTATGCTAATATGGAGAAATGCCTTTTTGGTGTTGATAAGCTTGTTTTCTTGGGTTTTGTTGTCTCTTCTAACGGTGTTCATGTAGATGAGTCCAAGATCAATGCTATTAAGACTTGGCCACAACCATCCAACTTGCAACAAGTGCGTAGCTTTCTTGGCCTTGCGGGTTTCTATCGTCGCTTTGTGAAAGATTTTAGCACCATTGCTTCGCCTTTGCCGGCTTTGAGCAAGAAGAATGCGACTTTTGTTTGGCGGTCATCCCAAGATACCGCTTTCAGTGAGCTTAAGAATTTGCTTACTCATGCTCCCGTGCTTGCATTACCCAACTTTGACAAACCTTTTGAGATTCATTGTGATGCTAGTGGTAATGGCATAGGAGGTGTGTTAACGCAAGAGAAGCGCCCCATAGCTTACTTTAGTGAGAAACTTTCCGGAGCGCAACTCAATTACCCCATCTATGACAAAGAGCTATATGCTTTAGTCTGTGGTTTGCATGAATGGGAACACTATCTTCGCCCTCATGAATTGATCATTCATACTGATCATGAAACACTCAAGTACCTTAAGGGCCAAACCAAGTTGAACAAGCGTCATGCTAAATGGAGTGAATTTATTGAGTCTTTTCCTTATGTCATCAAGTACATTAAAGGTAAGGAAAACATTGTGGCGGACGCCCTTTCCCGCATATGCATGCTTGTTACTCAACTTGAGTTGAATGTCATTGGATTTGAGCACATAAAACACTTGTATGAGGATGATCCTACTTTTGCTACTCCTTATGCCAAATGTTTGACGCATACATCTTGGGAACGCTATTATATCAAAGATGGATATCTTATGAGAGCTAACAAGCTTTGCATCCCCGAGTCTTCTCTTCGTTTGTTGCTTTTGCAGGAATCTCATGGAGGAGGCTTAATGGGACATTTTGGATGCGACAAGACTCTCGCCACACTCTCCAAGAGCTACTATTGGCCCAAGATGTTTCACGACGTCAACCGCTTCACCAACCGATGCTCTACATGTAGCAAAGCTATGTCTAAAGCTCAATCCCATGGCCTTTACATGCCTCTCCCAATTCCATATCAACCATGGGAAGACATTAGCATGGATTCGTACTTGTATTGCCTAGGACTAGAAATGGAAAGGATTCGGTATTTGTCATTGTGGACTGTTTCTCTAAGATGGCACATTTTATTCCTTGCAACAAGATAGACGATGCTTCACATGTTGCTAATATCTTTTGTAGGGAAATATTGCGTCTACATGGAGTGCCAAAGACGATCGTCTTGGACCGCGACGTCAAGTTCCTTAGCTACTTTTGGAAGACCCTATACACCAAGCTTGGAATCAAGCTACTCTTCTCCTCGACATATCATCCACAAACCGACGGCCAAACGGAGGTGACCAACCGCACACTCTCCGCTCTACTTCAAGTACTCATCAGGAAGAACATCAAGGAGTGGGAGGAGTGTCTACCTATCGCCGAGTTCGCCTACAACCGTGAAAGACACTCAACAACCGGCAAGTCCCCCTTCGAGGTCATCTACAGATTCAACCCTTTGTCACCATTGGACATTCTTCCCCTACCACTCCAAGAGCGCATCAATTTGGACGCAAGTGCACGTGTGACTCATGTCAAGAAGGTGCATGAAGATACAAGACATACTATCGAGCGCCAAGTACAACGACTTACGACCAAGCTCAACATCAACAAGCACCCCATGGCCTTCAACATTGGTGATCTCGTGTGGCTACACCTTCGCAAGGATCGCTTTCCCCAAGAACGCAAATCCAAACTTCGACCACGAGCGGACGGACCCTTCAAGGTGCTTGCACGCTACAACTAGAACGCTTACAAGATTGACCTCCCCCACGACAAGTACAAGGTGAGCGATATCTTCAATGTCAAGGAACTCTTGCCCTTTCATGGTGATGAAGAATTTGATCCGAGGACGGATCTTCCCCAAGGGAGGGGAGATTATGCGGAGCATCCCAAGGTCATCACCATGGACCTACCTACGTCCCCTACGACACCACTTGGACCAATGACAAGAGCCTAAGCGAAGGCTATCGAAGATAAGGTGAACTCTCTCCTCTCCGAACTTCCACTTTCTATGCATGAGACATGGCTACTACCAAAGTCCGAGTTGTTGTGCATGATTAGGTACCAAGAGGAACCTTCCGAAGATGCACATGAAGATGTACAAGTCCCCAAGTTCACGGATGAATAGAACCAATGGAAGGAGTCAAGAACAGCTCCCAGGCCCCGGACATCCGGCCACGACCCCGGACGTCCGGCCCCTGGAGCTTCACCCACCTCAGCAGCTCAGCCGCCAAACACTACAGGCTCCGACATCCGGCCTCGCCAGCCCAGACATCCAGCCCTTCCCGAGCCCCCGGATATCCGGCCTCCAGCCCGGAAATCTGGATCCCTCCAAACCCGAGAGCAGCAAAGCCCGCCACTCCAGCCTCGACATCCGGCCTCGCCAGCCCAGACATCCGGCCCCGCGTGAAAGCCCGGACATCCAGCCCGACGCTCAGACGTCCGGCCTCCCCTGTCTGCACATAGTGAAGGGCCGAGGCCTGTGTACCCCTTCTATCCCCTAGACTATATATACTCCACCTCGTCCTACTTTCTAGGGTTAGCATTGGTTTAGTTCATTTGAGAGATAGAGCATTGCTCATCCACATCGGATCTACTCCACGAGAGAGACCGCGGCCCCTCTTCAAAAAAGATCCCTTTGGATTCAAGACCCCTCTAAGGGAAGATCCCCTCGTGGATTCAAGACCTCCTCATGGAGAAGACCGGTTACCTCGTGTATCGTCCGTTGTTGACTTTGGATCTTGTATCTCCCTTTGTGTTCATGGATCTAGCGCATGTGTGATCACACTTGTTGGTTTGAGTGTTCTCTTGTGTTCCCCTTGTGATTTCCCCTCGTTTCCCTCCTCGTGTTCTTCATGTTCATCGCGGGATCCGCTCATTTCGTGAAAGATCGGCCAATTAGGGTTCATAGGTTAGTCCCAAAAATAATATAAAAGTGTAAAATAAAGCCCATTAACATCCAAAACAGATAATATAATAGCATGGAACAATCAAAAATAAAGCCCATTAACATCCATATCAAGCATCCCCAAGCTTAATTCCTGCTAGTCCTCAAGGAGGTAAATGATAAAAACAGAATTTTTGATATGGAATGCTTTCGGGCATGTTCTTCAATGTATTTTTCTCTATTGTGGCATGAATGTTCAGATCCAAAATATTCAAAATAAAAGTTTATTGTTGACATAAAAATAGTAATACTCCAAGTATGCTAATCAAGCAATTATGTTTTATCAAAATACCATAGCCAAAGAGAACTTATCCCTACAAAATCATATAGTTTGGCCATGCTTCATTTTCGCCACACAAAATTCTCCCATCATGCACAACCCCGATGACAAGCCAAGCAATTGTTTCATACTTAGCTTTTTCAAACTCTTTCATATTTTACACAATATATGAGGGTGAGCCATGGACATAGCACTATGGGTGGAATAGAATATGATGATTTAGGTTGTGTGAGAAGACAAAAAGGGAGAAAGTCTCACATTGACGCGGCTAATCAATGGGTTATGGAGATGCCCACTAATTGATGTCAATGCAAGGAGTAGGGATTGCCATGCAACAGATGCACTAGAGCTATAAATATATGAAAGCTCATCAAAGAAACTAAGTGGGTGTGCATCCAACTTGCTTTCTCATGAAGACTTAGGGCATTTGAGGAAGCCCATCATCGGAATATACAAGCCAACTTCTATAATAAAAAATTCCCACTAGTATATGAAAGTGACAAAATAAGTGACTCTCCATCATGAAGATCATGGTGCCACTTTGAAGCACAGGTGTGGAAAAAGGATAGTAACATTGTCCCTTCTCTCTTTTTCTCTCATTTTTTGTTTGGGCCTTCTTCTCTTTTTTATGGCCTCCTTTTTTCGTCCGGAGTCTCATCCCGACTTGTGGGGGAATCATAGCCTCCATCATCCTTTCCTCACATGGGACAATGCTCTAATGATGATCATCACACTTTTATTTACTTACAACTCAAGAATTACAACTCGATACTTAGAACAAAATATGACTCTATGTGAATGCCTCCGGCGGTGTACCGGGATTGCGATGAATCAGGAGTGACATGTATGAAAAATTAAGCATGGTGGCTTTGCCACAAATACGATGTCTGTTGGGGAACGTAGTAATTTCAAAAAATTTCCTACGCACACGCAAGATCATGTTGATGCATAGCAACGATAGGGGAGAGTCCGATCTACGTACCCTTGTAGACCGACAGCGGAAGCGTTATGACAACGCGGTTGATGTAGTCGTACGTCTTCACGGTCCAACCGATCAAGCACCGAAACTATGGCACCTCCGAGTTTTAGCACACGTTCAGCTCGATGACGATCCCCGGACTCCGATCCAGCAAAGTGTCGGGGAAGAGTTCCGCCAGCACAATGGCGTGGTGACGATCTTGATGCTCTACCATCGCAGGGCTTCGCCTAAGCACCGCTACAATATTATCGAGGATTATGGTGGAAGGGGGCACCGCACACGACTAAGAATATGATCACGTGGATCAACTTGTGTCTCTAGGGGTGCCCCCTGCCCCCGTATATAAAGGATCAAAGGGGGGTGCGGCCGGCCAGGAGGAGGGCGCGCCAGGAGGAGTCCTACTCCCACCGGGAGTAGGATCCCCCCTTTCCTAGTTGGAATAGGATTCGGGAGTGGGAAAGAGGAGAGAGAGAAGGAAGGGGGCCCCCCCCCCTCTCCTTGTCCTATTCGGACTAGGGGGAGGGGCGCGCGGCCCAGCCCTGGCCACCTCTCCTCTCTTCCACTAAAGCCCACTAAGGCCCATATACCTCCCGGGGGGTTCCGGTAACCTCCCGGTACTCCGGTAAAATCCCGATTTCACCCGGAACACTTCCGATATCCAAATTTAGGCTTCCAATATATCAATCTTTATGTTCCGACCATTTCGAGACTCCTCTTCATGTCCGTGATCACATCCTGGACTCCGAACATACTTCGGTACATCAAAATGCATAAACTCATAATATAACTGTCATCGAAACCTTAAGCGTGCGGACCCTACGGGTTCGAGAACAATGTAGACATGCCCGAGACACGTCTCCGGTCAATAACCAATAGCAGAACCTGGATGCTCATATTGGCTCCCACATATTCTACGAAGATCTTTATCGGTCAGACCGCATAACAACATACGTTGTTCCCTTTGTCATCGGTATGTTACTTGCCCGAGATTCGATCGTCGATATCTCAATACCTAGTTCAATCTCGTTACCGGCAAGTCTCTTTACTCGTTTCATAATACATCATCTCACAACTAACTCATTAGTTGCAATGCTTGCAAGGCTTATGTGATGTGCATTACCGAGAGGGCTCAGAGATACCTCTCCGACAATCGGAGTGACAAATCCTAATCTTGAAATACGCCAACCCAACATTTACCTTTGAAGACACCTGTAGAGCTGCTTTATAATCACCCAGTTACGTTGTGACGTTTGGTAGCACACAAAGTGTTCCTCCGGCAAACGGGAGTTGCATAATCTCATAGTCATAGGAACATGTATAAGTCATGAAGAAAGCAATAGCAACATACTAAACGATCGGGTGCTAAGCTAATGGAATGGGTCATGTCAATCACATCATTCTCCTAATGATGTGATCCCATTAATCAAATGACAACACATGTCTATGGTTAGGAAACATAACCATCTTCGATTAATGAGCTAGTCAAGTAGAGGCATACTAGTGACGTTTGGTTTGTCTATGTATTCACACAAGTATTATGTTTCCGGATAATACAATTCTAGCATGAATAATAAACATTTATCATGATATAAGGAAATAAAATAATAACATTATTATTGCCTCTAGGGCATATTTCCTTCAGTCTCCCACTTGAACTAGAGTCAATAATCTAGTTCACATCGCCATGTGATCTAACATCAATAGTTCACATCTTTATGTGGTTAACACCCATAGTTCACATCGATATGTGACCAACACCCAAAGGGTTTACTAGAGTCAGTAATCTAGTTCACATTGCTATGTGATTAACACCCAAAGAGTACTAAGGTGTGATCATGTTTTGCCTGTGAGAGAAGTTTAGTCAACGGGTCTACCATATTCAGATCCGTAAGTATTTTGCAATATTCTATGTCTACAATGCTCTGCACGGAGCTACTTTAGCTAATTGCTCCCACTTTCAATATGTATCCAGATGAAGACTAAGAGTCATCCAGATTAGTGCCAAAACTTGTATCGACGTAACCCTTTTACGACGAACCTTTTGTCACCTCCATTATCGAGAAACATATCCTTATTCCACTAAGGATAATTTTGACCGCTGTCCAGTGATCTACTTCTAGATCACTATTGTACTCCCTTGCCAAAATTAGTGTAGGGTATACAATAGGTCTGGTACACAGCATGGCATACTTTATAGAACCTATGGCCAAGGCATAGGGAATGACTTTCATTCTCATTCTATTTTCTGCCGTGGTCGGGCTTTGAGTCTTACTCAACTTCACACCTTGTAACACAGGCAAGAATTCTTTCTTTGACTGTTCCATTTTGAACTACTTCAAAATCTTGTCAAGGTATGTACTCATTGAAAAAACTTATCAAGCGTTTTGATCTATCTCTATAGATCTTGATGCTCAATATGTAAGCAGCTTCACCGAGGTTTTCTTTGAAAAAATTCTTTCAAACACTCCTTTATGCTTTGCAGAATAATTCTACATTATTTCCGATCAACAATATGTCATACACATATACTTATCAGAAATGTTGTAGTGCTCCCACTCACTTTCTTGTAAATACAGGCTTCACCGCAAGTCTGTATAAAACTATATGCTTTGATCAACTTATCAAAGCGTATATTCCAACTCCGAGATGCTTGCACCAGTCCATAGATGGATCGCTGGAGCTTGCATATTTTGTTAGCACCTTTAGGATTGACAAAACCTTCTGGTTGTATCATATACAACTCTTCTTTAAATCCATTAAGGAATGTAGTTTTGTTTATCCATTTGCCAGATTTCATAAAATTGTGGCAATTGCTAACATGATTTGGACAGACTTAAGCATCGCTATGAGTGAGAAAATTTCATCATAGTCAACACCTTGAACTTTGTCAAAAAAACATTTTTCGACAAGTCTAGCTTTGTAGATAGTAACACTACTATCAGCGTCCGTCTTCCTCTTCAAGATCCATTTATTTTTTATGGCTTGCCGATCATCGGGCAAATCCATCAAAGTTCATACTTTGTTCTCATACATGGATCATATCTCAGATTTCATGGCCTCAAACCATTTCACGGAATCTGGGCTCATCATTGCTTCCTCATAGTTCGCAAGTTCGTCATGGTCTAGTAACATGACTTCCAGAACAGGATTACCGTACCACTCTGGTGCGGATCTCACTCTGGTTTACCTACGAGATTCGGTAGTAACTTGATCTGAAGTTACATGATCATTATCATTAGCTTCCTCACAAATTGGTGTAGTAGTCACAGGAACAGATTTCTGTGATGAACTACTTTCCAATAAGGGAGAAGGTACAATTACCTTATCAAGTTCTACTTTCCTCCCACTCACTTCTTTTGAGAGAAATTCCTTCTCTAGAAAGGATCCATTCAAAGCAACGAATATCTTGCCTTCGGATCTGTGATAGAAGGTGTACCCAACATTTTCTTTTTGGGTATCCTATGAAGACGCACTTCTCCGATTTGGGTTTGAGCTTATCAGGTTGAAACTTTTTCACATAAGCATTGCAACCTCAAACTTTAAGAAACGACATCTTAGGTTTCTTGCCAAACCATAGTTCATACGGTGTCATTTCAACGGATTTAGATGGTGCCCTATTTAACGTGAATGCAGTTGTCTCTAATGCATAATCCCAAAACGATAGCGGTAAATCAGTAAGAGACATCATAGATCGCACCATATCTAGTAAAGTACGATTATGACGTCCGGACACACCATTATGCTGTAGTGTTCCAGGTGGCGTGAGTAGTGAAACTATTTCACATTGTTTTTAACTGAAGGCCAAACTCGTAACTCAAATATTTTACTTCTGCGATCATATCGTAGAAACTTTTTATTTTTGTTATGATGATTCTCCACTTCACTCTGAAATTCTTTGAACTTTTCAAATGTTTCAGACTTGTGTTTCATCAAGTAGATATACCCATATCTGCTCAAATCATCTATGAAGGTCAGAAAATAACGATACCCGCCGTGAGCCTCAAAACTCATCGGATCACATACATCAGTATGTATTATTTCCAATAAGTCAGTTGCTCGCTCCATTGTTCCGGAGAACGGAGTCTTAGTCATCTTGCCCATAAGGCATGGTTCGCAAGCATCAAGTGATTCATAATCAAGTGATTCCAAAATCCCATCAGCATGGAGTTTCTTCATGCGCTTTACACCAATATGACCTAAACGGCAGTGCCACAAATAAGTTGCATTATCATTATTAACTTTGCATCTTTTGTCTTCAATATTATGAATATGTGTACCACTACGATCGAGATCCAATGAACCATTTTCATTGGGTGTGTAACCATATAAGGTTTCATTCATGTAAACAGAACAACAATTTATTCTCTTACTTAAATGAATAATTGTATTACAATAAACATGATCAAATCATATTCATGCTCAACGCAAACACCAAATAACACTTATTTAGGTTCAACACTAATCCCGAAAGTATAGGGAGTGTGCGATGATGATCATATAAATTTTGGAACCACTTCCAAGACACATCGTCACTTCACCCTTAACTAGTCTCTGTTTATTCTGCAACTCCCGTTTTGAGTTACTAATCTTAGCAACTGAACTAGTATCAAATAGTGAGGGGTTGCTATAAACACTACTAAAGTACACATCAATAACATGTATATCAAATATACTTATGTTTACTTTGCCATCCTTCTTATCTACCAATCACTTGGGGTAGTTCCGCTTCCAGTGACCAGTCCCTTTGCAGTAGAAGCACTTAGTCTCAGGCTTAGGACCAGACTTGGGCTTCTTTACTTGAGCAGCAACTTGCTTGCTGTTCTTCTTGAAGTTCCCCTTCTTCCTTCTGCCCTTTTCTTGAAACTAGTGGTCCTGTCTGCCATCAACACTTGATGTTTTTCTCGATTTCTACCTTCGTTGATTTCAGCATCACGAAGAGCTTGGGAATCATTTCTGTTATCCCTTGCATATTATAGTTCATCACGAAGTTCTACTAACTTGGTGATGGCGATTAGAGAATTCTGTCAATCACTATTTTATCTGGAAGATTAACTCCCACTTGATTCAAGTAATTGTAGTACCCAGACAATCTGAGCACATGCTCACTAGTTGAGCGATTCTCCTCCATCTTTTAGCCACAGAGCTTGTTGGAGACTTCATATCTCTCAACTCGGGTATTTGCTTGAAATATTAACTTCAACTCCTGGAACATCTCATATGGTCTATGACATTCAAAACGTCTTTTGAAGTCCCGATTCTAAGCCGTTAAGCATGGTGCACTAAACTACTAAGTAGTCATCATATTGAGCTAGCCAAACGTTCATAACGTCTGCATCTGCTCCTGCAATAGGTCTGTCACCTAGCGGTGCATCAAGGACATAATTCTTCTGTGCAGCAATGAGGATAAACCTCAGATCATGGATCCAATCCGCATCATTGCTACTAACATCTTTCAACACAATTTTCTCTAGGAACATATCAAAATAAACACAGGGAAGCAACAACGCGAGCTATTGATCTACAACATGATTTGCAAAATACTACCAGGACTAAGTTCATGATAAATTTAAGTTCAATTAATCATATTACTTAAGAACTCCCACTTATATAGACATCCCTCTAATCCTCTAAGTGATCACGTGATCCAAATCAACTAAACCATGTCCGATCATCACGTGAGATGGAGTAGTTTCAATGGTGAACATCACTATGTTGATCATATCTACTATATGATTCACGCTCGACCTTTCGGTCTCCGTGTTCCGAGGCCATATCTGTATATGCTTGGCTCGTCAAGTATAACCTGAGTATTCCACGTGTGTAACTGTTTTGCACCTGTTGTATTTGAACGTAGAGCCTATCACACCCGATCATCACGTGGTGTCTCAGCACGAAGAACTTTCGCAACGGTGCATACTCAGGGAGAACACTTCTTGATAATTAGTGAGAGATCATCTTAAAATGCTACCGTCAAACAAAGCAAGATAAGATGCATAAAAGATAAACATCACATGCAATCAATATAAGTGATATGATATGGCCATCATCATCTCGTGCTTGTGATCTCCATCTTCGAAGCACCGTCGTGATCACCATCGTCACCGGCGCGACACCTTGATCTCCATCGTAGCATCGTTGTCGTCTCGCCAATCTTATGCTCCCACGACTATCGCTACCGCTTAGTGATAAAGTAAAGCATTACAACGCAATTGCATTGTATACAATAAAGCGACAACCATATGGCTCCTGCCAGTTGCCGATAACTCGGTTACAAAACATGATCATCTCATACAATAAAATTTAGCATCATGTGTTGACCATATCACATCACAACATGCCCTGCAAAAACAAGTTAGACGTCCTCTACTTTGTTGTTGCAAGTTTTACGTGGCTGCTATGTGCTTAAGCAAGAACCAATCTTACCTACGCATCAAAACCACAACGATAGTTTGTCAAGTTGGTGCTGTTTTAACCTTCGCAAGGACCGGGCATAGCCACACTTGGTTCAACTAAAGTTGGAGAAACTGTCACCCGCTAGCCACCTTTGTGCAAAGCACGTCGGGAGAACCGGTCTCGCGTAAGCGTACGCATAATGTCGGTCCGGGCCGCTTCGTCCAACAATACCGCTGAACCAAAGTATGACATGCTGGTAGGCAGTATGACTTATATCACCCACAACACACTTGTGTTCTACTCGTGCATATAACATCAACACATAAATCTAGGCTCAGATGCCACTGTTGGGGAACGTAGTAATTTCAAAAAAATCCCTACGCACACGCAAGATCATGGTGATGCATAGCAACGAGAGGGGAGAGTGTGATCTACGTACCCTTGTAGACCAACAGCGGAAGCGTTATGACAACGCGGTTGATGTAGTCGTACGCCTTCACGACCCAACCGATGAAGCACCGAAACTACGGCACCTCCGAGTTCTAGCACACGTTCAGCTCGATGATGATCCCTGGACTCCGATCCAACAAAGTTTCAGGGAAGAGTTCCGTCAGCACAACGGCGTGGTGACGATCTTGATGCTCTACCGTCGCAGGGCTTCGCCTAAGCACCACTACAATATTATCGAGGATTATGGTGGAAGGGGGCACCGCACACGGCTAAGAATATGATCACGTGGATCAACTTGTGTCTCTATGGGTGCCCCCTGCCCCCGTATGTAAAGGATCAAAGGAGGGTGCGGCCAGCCAGGAGGAGGGCGCGCCAGGAGGAGTCCTACTCCCACCAGGAGTAGGATTCCCCCCCCCCTTTCCTAGTTGGAATAGGATTCGGGAGTGGGAAAGAGGAGAGAGAGAAGGAAGGGGGGGCGCCGCCCCCCTATCCTTGTCCTATTCGGACTAGGAGGGGAGGGGCGTGCGGCCCAGCCCTGGCCACCTCTCCTCTCTTCCAGTAAAGCCCACTAAGGCCCCATATACCTCCCGGGGGGTTTCGGTAACCTCCCGGTACTACGGTAAAATCCCGATTTCACCCGGAACACTTCCGATATCCAAATTTAGGCTTCCAATATATCAATCTTTATGTCTCGACCATTTCGAGACTCCTCGTCATGTCCTTGATCACATCCGGGACTCCGAACAAACTTTGGTACATCAAAATGCATAAACTCATAATATAACTGTCATCGAAACCTTAAGCGTGCGGACCCTACGGGTTCGAGAACAATGTAGACATGACCGAGACACGTCTTCGGTCAATAACCAATAGTGGAACCTGGATGCTCATATTGGCTCCCACATATTCTACGAAGATCTTTATCGGTCAGACCACATAACAACATACGTTGTTCCCTTTGTCATCGGTATGTTACTTGCCCGAGATTCGATCGTCGGTATCCCAATACCTAGTTCAATCTCGTTACCGGCAAGTCTATTTACTCGTTTCGTAATACATCATCTCGCAACTAACTCATTAGTTGCAATGCTTGCAAGGCTTATGTGATGTGCATTACCGAGAGGGCTCAGAGATACCTCTCCGACAATCGGAGTGACAAATCCTAATCTCAAAATACGCCAACCCAACATTTACCTTTGGAGACACCTGTAGAGCTCCTTTATAATCACCCAGTTACGTTGTGATGTTTGGTAGCACACAAAGTGTTCCTCTGGCTAACGGGAGTTGCATAATCTCATAGTCATAGGAACATGTATAAGTCATGAAGAAAGCAATAGCAACATACTAAATGATCGGGTGCTAAGCTAATGGAATGGGTCATGTCAATCACATCATTCTCCTAATGATGTGATCCCATTAATCAAATGACAACACATGTCTATGGTTAGGAAACATAACCATGTTCGATTAACGAGCTAGTCAAGTAGAGGCATACTAGTGACGTTTGGTTTGTCTATGTATTCACACAAGTATTATGTTTCCGGATAATACAATTCTAGCATGAATAATAAACATTTATCATGATATAAGGAAATAAAATAATAACATTATTATTGCCTCTAGGGCATATTTCCTTCAATGTCAACTACATGATCATGCAAAGCAATATGACAATGATGATGCATGTCATAATAAATGGAACGGTCGAAAGTTGCATGGCAATATATCTCGGAATGGCTATGGAAATGCCATAATAGGTAGGTATGGTGGCTGTTTTGAGGAAGATATAAGGAGGCTTATGTGTGATAGAGTGTATCATATCACGGGGTTTGGATGCACCGACGAAGTTTGCACCAACTCTCAAGGTGAGAAAGGGCAATGCACGGTACCGAAGAGGCTAGAAATGATGGAAGGGTGAGAGTGCCTATAATCCATGGACTTGATAACCCACAAGTATAGGGGATCGCAACAGTTTTCGGGGGTAAAGTATTCAACCCAAATTTATTGATTCGACACAAGGGGAGCCAAAGAATATTCTCAAGTATTAGCAGCTGAGTTGTCAATTCAACCACACCTGGAAACTTAGTATCTATAGCAAAGTGTTTAGTAGCAAAGTAATATGATAGTAGTGGTAACGATAGCAAAAGGTAATAGTAGTAAAAGTAATGTTTTTGGTACTTTGTAATGATGATAGCAATAGCAATGGAAAAGTAAATAAGCGAAGAACAATGTATGGAAAGCTCGTAGGCAATGGATCACTGATGGAGAATTATGCCAGATGCGGTTCATCATGTAACATGCATAACCTAGGGTGACACAGAACTAGCTCCAGTTCATCAATGTAATGTAGGCATGTATTCCGAATATAGTCATATGTGCTTATGGAAAAGAACTTGCATGCCATCTTTTGTCCTACCCTCCCGTGGCAGCTGGGTCCTTACGGAAACTAAGGGATATTAAGGCCTCCTTTTAATAGAGTACCGGAACAAAGCATTAACACATAGTGAATACATGAACTCCTCAAACTACGGTCATCACCAATAAGTATCCCGATTATTGTCACTTCGGGGTTAACGGATCATAACAAATAATAGGTGACTATAGACATGCAAGATAGGATCAAGAACACTCATATATTGATGAAAACAAAATAGGTTCAGATCTGAAATCATGGCACTCGGGCCCTAGTGACAAGCATTAAGCATAGCAAAGTCATGGCAACATCAATCTCAGAACACAGTGGATACTAGGGATCAAACCCTAACAAAACTAACTCGATTAGATGATAGATCCCATACAACCCATCACCGTCTAGCAAGCCTACGATGGAATTACTCACGCATGGCGGTGAGCATCATGAAATTGGTGATGGAGGATGGTTGATGATGACGATGGCGACGGATTCCCCTCTCTGGCGCCCTGAACGAACTCCAGATCAGCCCTCCCGAGAGGTTTTAGGGCTTGGAGGCGGCTCCGTATCGTAAAATGCGATGAATTCTTCTCTCTGATTTTTTTCTCCCTGAAACACAATATATAGAGTTGGAGTTGGAGTTGGAGTCGGAGAGGCACCAGGGGGCCCACGAGGTAGGGGGCGCGCCCTAGGGGGGCAGGCGCGCCCCCCACCCTCGTGGATAGGTGGTGGGCCCCCTGGCCTTCATCTTTTGCAGGTATTTTTTATATTTTCCAAAAAGTTGCTCCGTGAAGTTTCAGGTCATTCCGAGAATGTTTGTTTCTGCACATAAATAACACCATGGTAATTCTGCTGAAAACAACGTCAGCCCGGGTTAGTTCCATTCAAATCATGCAAGTTAGAGTCCAAAATAAGGGCAAAAGTGTTTGGAAAAGTAGATATGACGGAGACGTATCAACTCCCCCAAGCTTAAACCTTTGCTTGTCCTCAAGCAATTCAGTTGACAAACTGAAAGTGATAAAGAAAAACTTTTACAAACTCTGTTTGCTCTTGTTGCTGTAAATATGTAAAGCCAGCATTCAAGTTTTCAGCAAAGATTATAACTAACCACATTCGCAATAACGCTTAGGTCTCAAGTTTACTCATATCAATAGCATAATCAACTAGCGAGCAATAATAATAAATCTCGGATGACAACACTTTCTCAAAACAATCATAATATAATATAACAAGGTGGTATCTCGCTAGCCCTTTCTGAGACCGCAAAACATAAATGCAGAGCACCTTTAAAGACCAAGGACTGACTAGACATTGTAATTGATGGTAAAAGAGATCTAGTCAAGTCATACTCAATGTAAATTAACAGCAATGAATGCAAATGACAGCGGTGCTCTCCAACTGGTGCTTTTTAATAACAGGATGATGACTCAGCATAAAAGCAAATAGATAGGCCCTTCGCAGAGGGAAGCATGGATTTGTAGAGGAGCCAGAGCTCGGTTTTGAAATAGAGATGAATAATATTTTGAGCGGTATACTTTCATTGTCAACATAACAGCCAAGAGATGGCAGTATCTTCCATGCTACACTCATTATAGGCGGTTCCCAAACAGAATGGTAAAGTTTATACTCCCCCTTCCACCAACAAGCATCAATCCATGGCTTGCTCGAAACAACGAGTGCCTCCAACTAACAAGAGTCCCAGGGGGAGTTTTGTTTGCAATTATTTTGATTTAGTTTTCATAAAGCATGGGACTGGGCATCCCAGTAACCAGCCATTTATCTCGCGAGTGAGGAGCGGAGTCCACTCCTCTTGAGAATAACCCACCTAACATGGAAGATACGGACAACCCTAGTTGATACATGAGCTATTCGAGCATACAAAACAGGATATTTATTTGAAGGTTTAGAGTTTGGCACATACAAATTTACATGGAATGGCAGGTAGATACCATATATAGGTAGGTATGGTGGAATCATATGGAATAACTCTGGGGTTTAAGGGATTGGATGCACAAGCAGTATTCCCGCTTAGTACAGGTGAAGGCTAGCAAAAGACTGGGAAGCGACCAGCTAGAGAGCCACAACAGTCATGAACATGCATTAAAATTAATCAACACCGAATGCAAGCATGAGTAGGATATAATCCACCATGAACATAAATATCGTGAAGGCTATGTTGATTTTGTTTCAAATACGTGCGTGAACATGCGCCATGTCAAGTCACTTAAATCATTCAGAGGAGGATACCACCCTATCATACCACATCACAACCATTTTAATGGAATGCAAGGTAAACCATTATAACTCATAGCTAATCAAGCATGGCACAAGAACTATGATCTCTAGTTGTCATTGCAAACATGTTTATTCATAATAGGCTGAATCAGGAACGATGAACTAATCATATTTACAAAAAAAAGAGAGGTCGAGTTCATACCAGCTTTTCTCATCTCAGTCAGTCCATCATATATCGTCATAACTGCCTTTCACTTGCAGGACCGAATAGTGTGAATAATAATAATAGTGCTCGTGCATTGGACTAAGCTGGAATCTGCAAGCATTCAATAAACAAGAGAAGACAAGGCAATATGGGCTCTTTTGTCAGATCAACAATAATGCATATAAGAGCCACTTCAACAATTTAATTATGGTCTTCTCCTATCGACCCCCAAAGAAAAGAAATAAAACTATTTACACGGGAAAGCTCCCAACAAGTAAAAGAAGAACATGAAATCTTTTTGGGTTTTCTTTTTAATTACTACTACAAGCATGGAAAGTTAACTAATTAAAAGCTACAACTAATTTTTTTTGGTTTTTCTTAAGGTTTATTAAACACACAAGAAGAAAGCATAAAAAGGAAATTAAACTAGCATGGATGATACAATGAAAAAGTATGAGCACTGACATCTAGCAATGAGTGTGTGAACATAAATGTAATGTCGGTGGGAAATACGTACTCCCCCAAGCTTAGGCTTTTGGCCTAAGTTGGTCTATGGCCACGGCTGGCCTGGCGGATATCCATAATAGTAGTTGGGGTCGTACTGAGATGCAGCGGCTATCGCCTCCTGAGCTGCAGCGTGGCGACGAGCGGCCTCCGCTCTCCTCTCGTACTCATCTGCCTCCTCTCTGGTAATAGTATATCTTCCTTTTGCCTGATGATCAAAGAAGGCAGGAGCAGGGAGAGTAATATGGACAGCACGGCGTTTGTCAAAGATTAGTCGATACTGGAAAGGTGATTCATTCCTCTCAACAAACTGGTGGTGAACCATAGCATTAAAGTCTAGGTAAGCAGGTGATAATTCAATATCATCTTCGCGTATGGCTACACCAAGAAAATTAGCTATGTGGGCTGCATAAATTCCTCCAAAGAAATCTCCATTAAATCTAATAAGATGCAACCTACGTGCAACAATGGCTCCCAAATTATAAGATTTATCTCCTGACACAGCACTCCTAAGAATGCTGAGGTCAGGGACACACATGTGACATGCCTCATCTTTACCATTAATGCATCTACCTATGAAGAGAGCAAAATAATGTATAGCAGGAAAGTGAATGTTCCCTATGGTAGCTTGTGTTATATCTCTAGATTCTCCCACAGTTATGCCAGCAAGAAAATCTCTAAATTCAGATATGCGAGGATCCCTTATACTACCCCATTGGGGGAGTTTGCAAGAAGTGGTAAAATTCTCTAAGTCCATAGTGTAAAAAATTTCATAAAGATCAAACAAGACAGTTGGAGAATTACGTGAAGATGAAAATTCAAACCTCCTCACAAAGGTACTAGTGAGATTGTGATACTGGCTGCACCTCTCTTCCTTGAAGCTCACAAGATCAGCGTTACGCAAATATGCGTTGAATTCTTCCTTAATTCCTGCTCAATCCATAAAGTTTTCAGAAGGCCACTCACAAGGACGCACTGGAGCGTCTCTTGGTGGCTCTTCATCAGCATCACGCATTGCAAGCCTGGGTCCTTGCTTCCTTGAGGAACCACCTTGGAACATTTTCCTAAGCATTTTTCTTTCTCTGAAAAATTCTGAAAATTTTTAGTGACTTCAAAATTAAAGTAAACCAAACTCAATAATATTGATAGCAACTACTCCTACAAGTGCCTAGGGCCTATATCATGCATCAAAACTACTTTTGACCATATAAATTTGACATGCAAGATCAAGAACAGGGTCACCTAAGCAGCAAAAATTTGCAATGAATAAAGCACTAGAACAAAAACTAATTGGACCAATGGAGGAGTCACATACCAAGGAACAATCTCCCCAAGCAGTTTTGTGAGAGGTGCTTTGAGCAAGGAGAACAAAAATGGCAGCAAGATGAGCTAGAACTCGTGCTTGAGCTGGATATTTGTGTTTGTGGGAGGAAGAAGAAGTGTGTGGGTGCAGGAATAAGTGGAGGAGGGCCACCGTGGGCCCATGAGGCAGGGGGCGCGCCCAGGGGGTAGGGCATGCCCTCCACCCTCGTGGGCAGGTGGTTGACCCCCCTTCTGTGTACTCAGTGCCAAATATTCTCAAATATTCCAGAAAAAATCATATTTAAATTTCAGGGTATTTGGAGAACTTTTATTTTCGGGGTATTTTTATATTGTACGGATAATCAGATAACAGACAGAAAAATACTATTTTTATTTTATTTAATATAAATAACAGAAAGTAAAAGGAGAGCACAGAAGGTTGTGCCTTCTAGTTTCATCCATCTCATGATCATCAAAAGAAATCCACTAACAAGGTTGATCAAGTCTTGTTAACGAACTCATTCCGAATAACATGGAACCAGAGAAATTTCGAATAACACTATGTTACCTCAATGGGGATATGCACATCCCCAATAATAATACTATCATATTTCTTCTTGACTGTAGGAAGGGGAAATTCAAAACCTCCAAATATAATCGATGGAATTTTTCCAATATAGTTGATACTACGAATTTGAGGTTGTTTCCTCGGAAAGTGTACCGTATGTTCATTACCATTAACATGAAAAGTGACATTGCCTTTAGTGCAATCAATAACAGCCCCTGTAGTGTTCAAAAAGGGTCTTCCAAGAATAATAGACATACTATCATCCTCGGGAATATCAAGAATAACAAAGTCCGTTAAAATAGTAACGTTTGCAACTACAACAGGCACATCCTCACAAATACCGACAGGTATAGCAGTTGATTTATCAGCCATTTGCAAAGATATTTTAGTAGGTGTCAACTTATTCAAATCAAGTCTATGATATAAAGAGAGAGGCATAACACTAACACCGGCTCCAAGATCACATAAAGCAGTTTTAACATAGTTTCCTTTAATGGAGCATGGTATAGTTGGTACTCCTGGATCTCCAAGTTTCTTAGGTATTCCACCCTTAAAAGTATAATTAGCAAGCATGGTGAAAATTTCAGCTTCCGGTATCTTTCTTTTATTAGTAACAATTTCTTTCATATACTTAGCATACAGATTAATTTTGAGCATATCAGTTAATCGCATACGCAAAAAGATAGGTCTAATTATTTCAGCAAGGCGCTCAAAAGCGCTCAAAATCCTCATCATCCTTTTTCTTGGATGGTTTGGGAGGAAAAGGCATGGGTTTCTGAACCCATGGTTCTATTTCTTTACCATGTTTCCTAGCAACAAAGTCTTTCTTATCATAACGTTGATCCTTTGATTGTGGGTTATCAAGATCAACAGCAGGTTCAATTTCTATATCATTATCATTACTAGGTTGAGTATCATCATGAACATTATCATTAACATTATTACTAGTTTCAGGTTCATTACCAGATTGAGTTTCAGCATCAGAAATAGAAATGTCATTTGGATTCCCAGGTGTTTCAACAATAGGATCACGAGACGCATGCAAAGTCCTATCATTTTTCTTTTTCTTCCTTTTAGAATGACTAGGTGCATCTATATTATTTCTCTGAGAATCTTGCTCAATTCTCTTACGATGGCCTTCAGGATACAAAGGTTCCTGAGTCATTTTGCCACCTCTAGTCATAACTCTAACAGCATTATCATTATCCTTACTATTCCATTCATTGAGCAAATCATTTTGAGCGTTAAGTACTTGTTCTACTTGAGTGGTAACCATAGAAGCATGTTTACTAATAAGTTTAAGTTCACATTTGACATTAGCCATATAATCACCCAAGTGTTCTAGCATATTTGAATTGTATTTCAATTGTCTACCAAAATAAGCATTAAAATCTTCTTGCTTAACCATAAATTTATCAAACTCATCTAAGCATGGGCTAGCAAATTTAGTAAATGGGATTTCAGCTTTATCATATCTATAGAGAGGATTTACCTTTACTACCTGTGTCGGGTTATCAAGACCATGAGTTTCTTCAATAGGTAAAGGATTAAGACCATATGTTTCTTCAACAGGCAGTAAATTAAGACCATGTATTTCTTCAATAGGAGGTAAATTCTTAACATCTTCACCTTTAATACCTTTTTCTTTCATAGATTTCTTTGCCTCTTGCATATCTTCAGGACTGAGAAATAGAATACCCCTCTTCTTCAGAGTTGGTGTAGGAATAGGCTCAGGAATTGGCTCCGAAGGTGTCCAATTATTTTCATTTGTCAACATATTATTCAATAAAATTTCAGCTTCATCCGGTGTTCTTTCCCTGAAAACAGAACCAGCACAACTATCCAGGTAATCTCTTGAGGCATCAGTTAGTCCATTATAAAAGATATCAAGTATTTCATTTTTCTTAATAGGATGATCAGACAAAGCATTAAGTAATTGGAGAAGCCTCCCTCAAGCTTGTGGGAGACTGTCTTCTTCAATTTGCACAAAATTATATATATCCCTTAAAGCAGCTTGTTTCTTATGGGCAGGGAAATATTTAACAGAGAAGTAATAAATCATATCCTGGGGACTACGCACACAACCAGGATCAAGAGAATTAAACCATATCTTAGCATCACCCTTTAATGAGAACGGAAATATTTGAAGGATATAAAAGTAGCGAGTTCTCTCATCTTTAGTGAATGAGGTGGCTATATCATTTAATTTAGTAAGATGTGCCACAACATCAGATTCATAGCCATGAAAAGGATCAGATTCAACCAAAGTAATTATATCAGGATCAACAGAGAATTCATAATCCTTATCAGTAACATAGATAGGTGAAGTAGAAAAAGCAGGGTCAGGTTTCATTCTAGCATTTAGAGATTGCTTGTTCCATTTAGCTAATAACCTCTTAAGTTCGTATCTATCTTTGCAAGCTAAAAATAGCTAAAGAAGCTTCTTGATCAAAAACATAACCCTCAGGAATAACAAGTGATTCTTCATCATCACTTTCATCAGTATTATCAGATTCAATATTTTCAATCTCTCTAGCCCTAGCAAGTTGTTCATCAAGAAATTCACCAAGTGGCACAATAGTATCAAGCATAGAAGTAGTTTCATCATAAGTATCATGTATAGCAGAAGTAGCATCATCAATAACATGCAACATATCAGAACGAATAGCAGAAGCAGTTTTAGGTGTCGCAAGCTTACTCGGAACAGAAGGTGAATCAAGTGCAGAGCTAGATGGCAGTTCCTTACCTCCCCTCGTAGTTGAGGGATAAATCTTGGTTCTTGGATCTTTCAAGTTCTTCATAATGATAAGCAGATATAAATCCCAAGTGACTCAAAGAATAGAGTTATGCTCCCCGGCAACGGCGCTAGAAAATAGTCTTGATAACCCACAAGTATAGGGGATCGCAACAGTTTTCGAGGGTAAAGTATTCAACCCAAATTTATTGATTCTACACAAGGGGAGCCAAAGAATATTCTCAAGTATTAGCAGCTGAGTTGTCAATTCAACCACACCTGAAAACTTAGTATCTGCAGGAAAGTGTTTAGTAGCAAAGTAATATGATAGTAGTGGTAACGATAGCAAAAGGTAACAGTAGTAAAAGTAATGTTTTTGGTATTTTGTAGTGATGATAGCAATAACAACGGAAAATTAAATAAGCGAAGAACAATATATGGAAAGCTCGTAGGCAACGGATCTATGATGGAGAATTATGCCGTATGCGGTTCATCATGTAACAGTCATAACCTAGGGTGACACAGAACTAGCTCCAGTTCATCAATGTAAAGTAGGCATGTATTCCCAATATAGTCATACGTGCTTATGGAAAAGAACTTGCATGACATCTTTTGTCCTACCCTCCCGTGGCAGCGGGGTCCTTACGGAAACTAAGGGATATTAAGGCCTCCTTTCAATAGAGTACCGGAACAAAGCATTAACACATAGTGAATACATGAACTCCTCAAACTACGGTCATCACCGGTAAGTATCCCGATTATTGTCACTTCGGGGTTAACGGATCATAACACATAATACGTGACTATAGACTTGCAAGATAGGATCAAGAACACTCATATATTGATGAAAACAAAGTAGGTTCAGATCTGAAATCATGGCACTCAGGCCCTAGTGACAAGCATTAAGCATAGCAAAGTCATGGCAACATCAATCTCAGAACATAGTGGATACTAGGGATCAAACCCTAACAAAACTAACTCTATTACATGATAGATCCCATACAACCCATCACCGGCAAGCCTACGATGGAATTACTCACGCACGGCAGTGAGCATCATGAAATTGGTGATGGAGGATGGTTGATGATAACAATGGCGACGGATTCCCCTCTCCGGAGCCCCGAACGGACTCCAGATCAGCCCTCCCGAGAGGTTTTAGGGCTTGGCGGCGGCTCCGTATCGTAAAACACGATGAATTCTTCTCTCTAATTTTTTTCTCCCCGAAACACAATATATAGAGTTGGAGTCGGAGAGGCACCAGGGGGCCCACGAGGTAGGGTGGCGCGCCCTAGGGGAGGAGGCGCGCCCCCACCCTCGTGGACAGATGGTGGGCCCCCTGGCCTTCATATTTTGCAGGTATTTTTTATATTTTCCAAAAAGTTGCTCCGTGAAGTTTCAGGTCATTCCGAGAACCTTTGTTTCTGCACATAAATAACACCATGGTAATTCTGCTGAAAACAGCGTCAGTCCGGGCTAGTTCCATTCAAATCATGCAAGTTAGAGTCCAAAACAAGGGCAAAAGTGTTTGGAAAAGTAGATACGACAGAGACGTATCACGACTCAACATTAGTCATAAAGAACTCACATACTTATTGCAAAAATCTACAAGTCATCAAAACCAAGCACTACGTGCATGCTCCTAGGGGGATAGATTGGTAGGAAAAGACCATCGCTCGTCCCCGACCGCCACTCATAAGGAAAGCAATCAAAGAACTCCTCATGTTTCAAATTTGTCACACAACGTTTATCATATGTGCATGGTACGAGACTTGCCAACTTCAACACAAGTATTCATCAATTTCACAATTACTCAACTAGCACACATCTAATATTACCACCTTTATATCTCAAAATAACTATCAAGCATCAAACTTCTCTTAGCATTTAAAATTTATAACCAAAGTAAATTACCATGCTGTTCTAAAGGACTCTCAAAATGATATAAGTAAAGCATGAGAGATCAATTATTTCTATAAAATAGAACCACCGCCGTGCTCTAAAAGATATAAGCGAAGCACTAGAGCAAAAATTATCCAACTCAAAAGATATAAGTGAAGCACATAGAGTATTCTAATAAATTCCAATTCACGTGTGTCTCTCCCAAAAGGTGTGTAAATCAAGGATGATTGTGGTAAACTAAAAAGCAAAGACTCAAATCATACAAGACACTCCAACCAAAACACATATCATGTGGCGAATAAAAATATAGCTCCAAGTAAAGTTACCGATGGACGGAGACGAGAGAGGGGATTCTTTCCGGGGCATCCCAAGCTTAGGCTTTTGGTTGTCCTTGGATTTTACCTTGGGGTTCCTTGGTCATCCCCAATCTTAGGCTCTTGCCACTCCTTGTTCCATAATCCATCAAATCTTTACCCATAACTTGAAAACTTCACAACACAAAACTTAAAAGAAAATCTCGTGAGCTCCGTTAGTACAAGAAAACAAACCACCACTTCAAGGTACTGTAATGAACTCATTCTTTATTTATATTGGTGTTAAACCTAATGTATTCCAACTTTTCTATGGTTCATAAATTCTATTACTAGCCATAGATTCATCAAAATAAGCAAACAACACACGAAAAACAGAATCTGTCAAAAACAGCATAGTCTATAGTAATCTGTAAGTTTCAAATACTTATGGAACCCCAAAAATTCTAAAATAAATTTCTGGACGTGGGGAATTTATCTGTTAATCATCTGCAATTTTTTTTACTAAATAGCACTCACCACTAAAAATGGCAGCAACTCTCGTGAGCGCTAAAGTTTCTATTTTTTACAGCAAGATCACAAAGACTTTCCCCAAGTCTTCCCAAAGGATCAGTTGGCAGAGACACTAATTAAAAGCATAAGACCACATCTAAACAGAGGCTAGATGAATTATTTATTACTAAACAGAATCAAAAGCAAGAAACAAAAATAAAATTGGGTTGCCTCCCAACAAGCGCTATCCTTTAACGCCCCTAGCTAGGCATAAAGGCAAGGATAGATCTAGGTATTATCATCTTTGGTATGCGATCCATAAGTGGCTCTCATAATAGATTCATAAGGTAATTTAATTTTCTTTCTAGGAAAGTGTTCCATGCCCTTCCTTAATGGAAATTGGAATCTAATATTCCCTTCCTTCATATCAATAATTGCACCAATCATTCTAAGGAAAGGTCTACCAAGAATAATAGGGCATGTAGGATTGCAATCTATATCAAGGACAATGAAATCTATGGGCACATAATTCCTATTTGCAACAATAAGAACATCATTAATTCTTCCCATAGGTTTCTTAATGGTGGAATCCACAAGATGCAAGTTTAAAGAACAATCATCAAATTCAAGGAAACCTAGCAAATCACACAAAGTTTTAGGAATCATGGAAACAGTAGCACCCAAATCACATAAAGCAAAGCATTCATGATCTTTAATCTTAATTTTAATAGTAGGTTCCCACTCATCATGAAGTTTTCTAGGGATAGAAACTTCCAATTCAAGCTTTTCTTCATAAGATTGCATTAAAGCATCAACGATATGTTTAGTAAAGGCTTTATTTTGACTATAAGCATGTGGAGAATTTAGCATGAATTGCAAAAAGGAAATACAATTTATTAAAGAACAATTATCATAATTAAATTCCTTGAAATCCAAGATAGTGGGTTCATTGCTATCTAAAGTTTTGAACTCTCCAATCCCACTTTTATCAATTTTTGCATCAAGATCTAAAAACTCTGAATCATTGGGATGTCTTCTAACTAAAGTTGACTCATCTCTAGTACCATCATTATCAAGATTCATATTGCAAAACAACGATTAATAGGGGACACATCAATAACTTTTAGATCTTCATCTTTATTATCATGGAAACTAGAAGAACACGCTTTCACAAAGCAATCTTTTTTAGCATGCATCCTAGCGGTTTTCTTTCTTTGCACTCATCAATGGAAATTCTCATGGCTTTGAGAGACTCATTGATATCATGCTTAGGAGGAATAGATCTAAGTTTCAAAGAATCAACATCAAGAGAAACTCTATCCACGTTCATGGCCAACTCATCAATTTTAGACATTTTTTCTTCAATCAAATCATTGAAACTCTTTTGCGAACTAATAAATTCTTTAATATTAGATTCAAAATCAGAGGGCATCTTATTATAACTTCCATAATGATAGAGGCAAAGGTGTCCCGTCTTTCGATGAGATGATGGATATCGCTTTGGTGGCAGTCGACTTTGACGATCCGACTACGAACGTGCGAGGACGTCGCGCCTTAGCAATCGCTAAACCAACTCTGAGAGGTTATTGACCACGCCGGAGCATGATCAACCTGACCACGAGGGTCTGTTTCCTGCGAGCAAACGAAGAACAAGCAAGAAACTGAGATTGCAATCTGGTTATTGCGAATATAAGATGAAAGCTTTATTGATCAAGGTGGGGTTCTGTGACGCCTTTGTCTGGTCGTTGAACACAAACGAAGAATGCGAAGTTGCACCTATGGCGAACTTTAATCTAAACAAAACCCGAAGTCTAAACGATGCCCTAAGGGCTGTATATATGGAGGAAGAGGGGGGGAATTTCGTGGCCCTTGGTGGAGGTGTCCGAAATCAACCCTATCTCTTGTTTCCCCACACATACGTACTCTAAAAATAGCCTATACTTATGTGTTTCGAAATTACATGGGCCTGGCCCAATAATAAGGTGACGCAGCACCTAAAATAGCCTCGGGACGAAATTTATGAAGTGGCATCTTGTATATTTCGTCCAAGGCTTCATGCACCCATTATGGTGGCATCAAAGTCCTGAAATCATCACTTTTAACTCCGTTCTTATTCCCCTTGCGCATGCCATCATCTCCATGCTTGTTCGTGCTCCAATGTTCATCCTTCTCCAAGCTAGGCCCTTCATTTGTAAGCAAAACAAATGTATCAAATTTAGGCAGCATCATATTCTCATGAACATTAGAATCATTACCAAGAAACGAAAGTACCTGGTAATTTAGTTGGCGTGCACGAGCTCTAGTAATTGGTCCAGTATGTATAGCATCAGGGGCTGTGGGTGTAACAACTGTATTGATGTCCTCATCATCCTCCCCTTCTTGAAATGAAGTCGTCCTCGATGGAAGTTCATCTTCCTCACCCAAATAAGGCTTCAAATCTGCAATGTTAAAAGTGGGACTAACCCCAAAATCTGCTGGCAGCTCAAGTTTATATGCATTATCATTTATTTTCTCTAACACCTTAAAGGGACCATCAACACGTGGCATTAACTTTGATTTGCGCAAATCAGGAAATCTATCCTTACGCAAATGTAACCAAACAAGATCTCCAGGTGCAAACACAACATGTTTTCTACCCTTATCTCCAGCAAGTTTATATTTAGCATTCATACGCTCAATGTTTTCCTTAGTTAACTCATGCATTTTTAAAATCAATTCAGCATGTTGTTTAGCATCAAAATTAACCTTCTCCGAAGATGGAAGAGGCAACAAATCAATAGGTGCACGAGGTAGGAAACCATACACAACTTCAAAAGGGCACATCTTAGTAGTAGAATGCAATGAACGATTATAAGCAAATTCAATATGAGGCAAGCATTCGTCCCACATTTTCTTATTATTCTTCAAAACACCCCTAAGCATAGTAGACAACGTTCTATTGACTACTTCAGTTTGTCCATCAGTTTGGGGGTGACAAGTAGTACCAAAAAGCAGTTTAGTCCCCAACTTAGCCCATAAACATCTCCAAAAGTGGCTAAGAAATTTAGTATCACGATCTGAAACAATAGTATTTGGCACACCATGCAAGCGAATAATTTCACGAAAGAACAAATCAGCAACATTAACAGCATCATCACTTTTATGACATGGTATAAAGTGTGCCATTTTCGAGAATCTATCCACGACAACAAATATGCTATCCCTCCCCTTCTTTGTTCGAGGTAAACCTAAAACAAAGTCCATAGATATATCCTCCCAAGGAACACTAGGTACAGGCAAAGGCATATATAAACCATGAGGATTGAGTCGTGACTTAGCTTTTTGACATGTAGTGCAGCGAGCAATAAAACGCTCAACATCCCGTCTCATCTTTGGCCAAAAGAAATGTGTAGCAAGTATGTCCTCCGTCTTCTTCACGCCAAAGTGTCCCATTAATCCTCCTCCATGCGCCTCCTGCAACAACAAAAGACGAACGGAGCTAGCTGGAATGCATAGCTTGTTAGCGCGAAACACAAATCCATCGTTAACGACGAACTTGTTCCACATTCTTCCTTCTTTACAATTCTGCATTACATCTTTAAAATCAGCATCATGCACATATTGATCTTTGATGGTCTCCAAACCAAATATTTTGAAGTCAAGTTGTGAAAGCATAGTATAGCGGCAAGACAATGCATCAGCAATAACATTTTCTTTTCCCTTCTTGTGTTTAATGACATAAGGAAAAGTCTCAATGAATTCAACCCATTTAGCATGTCTACGATTCAGTTTAGCTTGACTTTTAATATGTTTCAAAGATTCATGATCAGAATGTATAACAAATTCTTTGGGCCATAAATAATGTTGCCATGTTTCTAAAGTCCGAACAAGAGCATATAATTCTTTATCATAAGTAGAATAATTCAGACTAGGCCCACTCAATTTTTCAGAAAAGTATGCAACAGGTTTGCCATCTTGTATTAACACACCTCCTAATCCAATTCCACTAGCATCACATTCAAGCTCAAAAGTCTTATTAAAATCAGGAAGTTGGAGTAAAGGAGCATGTGTCAACTTATCTTTCAATACCGTGAAGGCTTCTTCCTGTGCGGTACCCCAAAGAAAAGGCACATCTTTCTTTGTAAGCTCATTGAGAGGTGCAGCAATGGTGCTGAAATCTCTCACAAAACGCCTATAGAATCCAGCGAGGCCAAGAAAACTCCTCACTTGTGTGACCGTTTTGGGCTGCGGCCAACTCTCAATAGCTTCAATCTTGGCTTTATCAACTTCAATTCCCTGTGGAGTAACAACATAGCCAAGAAAAGATACTCGGTCGGTGCAAAAGGTGCACTTCCCAAGGTTACCAAACAAACGTTGATGAGGACATCAATACAATTGTTACACCCACAGCCCCTGCTGCTATACATACTGGACCAATTACTAGAGCTCCTGCACGCCAACTAAATTACCAGGTACTTTCGTTTCTTGGTAATGATTCTAATGTTCATGAGAATATGATGCTGCCTAAATTGGATACATTTGTTTTGCTTACAAATGAAGGGCCTAGCTTGGAGAAGGATGAACATTGGAGCAAGAACAAGCATGGAGATGATGGCATGCGCAAGGGGAACAAGAACGGAGTTACAAGTGATGATTTCAGGACTTTGAAGCCACCATAATGGGTGCATGAAGCCTTGGACGAAATATACAAGATGCCACTTCATAAATTTCGTCCCGAGGCTATTTTAGGTGCTGCGTCACCTTATTATTGGGCCAGGCCCATGTAATGTCGAAATACATAAGTATAGGCTATTTTTAGAGTCCGTATGTGTGGGGAAACAAGAGATAGGGTTGATTTCGGACCCCTCCACCAAGGGCCACGAAATTCCCCCCTCTTCCTCCATATATACAGCCCTTAGGGCATCGTTTAGACTTTGGGTTTTGTTTAGATTAAAAGTTCGCCATAGCTGCAACTTCGCGTACTTCGTTTGTGTTCAACGACCAGACAAAGGCGTCACAGAACCCCACCTTGATCAATAAAGCTTTCATCTTATATTCGCAATATCCAGATTGCAATCTTAGTTTCTTGCTTGTTCTTCATTTGCTCGCAGGAAACAGACCCTCGTGGTCAGGTTGATCGTGCTCCGGCGTGGTCAATAACCTCTCGGAGTTGGTTTAGCGATTGCTAAGGCGCGACGTCCTCGCACGTTCGTAGTCGGATCGTCAAAGTCGACTTCCACCAAAGCGAAATCCACCATCTCATCGAAAGACGGGACACCTTTGCCTCTATCAGAAAGCATAGTATAGCGGCGAGACAATGCATCAGCAATAATATTTTCTTTTCCCTTCTTGTGTTTAATGACATAAGGAAAAGTCTCAATGAATTCAACCCATTTAGCATGTCTACGATTCAGTTTAGCTTGACTTTTAATATGTTTCAAAGATTCATGATCAGAATGTATAACAAATTCTTTGGGCCATAAATAATGTTGCCATGTTTCTAAAGTCCGAACAAGAGCATATAATTCTTTATCATAAGTAGAATAATTCAGACTAGGCCCACTCAATTTTTCAGAAAAGTATGCAACAGGTTTGCCATCTTGTAATAACACACCGCCTAATCCAATTCCACTAGCATCACATTCAAGCTCAAAAGTCTTATTAAAATCAGGAAGTTGGAGTAAAGGAGCATGTGTCAACTTATCTTTCAATACCGAGAAGGCTTCTTCCTGTGCGGTACCCCAAAGAAAAGGCACATCTTTCTTTGTAAGCTCATTGAGAGGTGCAGCAATGGTGCTGAAATCTCTCACAAAATGCCTATAGAATCCAGCGAGGCCAAGAAAACTCCTCACTTGTGTGACCATTTTGGGTTGCGGCCAACTCTCAATAGCTTCAATCTTTGCTTTATCAACTTCAATTCCCTGTGGAGTAACAACATAGCCAAGAAAAGATACTCGGTCGGTGTAAAAGGTGCACTTCCCAAGGTTACCAAACAAACGTGCATCACGTAGAGCAATAAAAACAGCACATAAATGTTCCAAATGTTCTTCCAAAGATCTGCTATAAATCAATATGTCATCAAAGTAAACTACCACAAATCGTCCAATGAAAGCACGTAAAACTTCGTTCATTAATCTCATGAAAGTACTAGGTGCATTAGTTAACCCAAAAGGCATGACTAACCACTCATATAATCCAAACTTAGTTTTAAATGCTGTTTTCCATTCATCTCCCAATTTCATACGAATTTGATGGTATCCACTACGCAAATCAACTTTGGAGAATATTGTAGAGCCACTCAATTCATCAAGCATATCATCGAGCCTAGGAATAGGATGACGATAACGAATAGTAATATTATTAATGCCTCTACAATCAACACACATACGTGATGTACCATCCTTTTTCAGCACTAGAATAATAGGAACAGCACAAGGACTAAGGGATTCGCGTATATAACCTTTGTCGAGAAGCTCTTATACTTGACGCATAATGTCCTTCGTCTCCTCTGGATTGGTACGGTATGGTGCACGGTTTGGCAGTGAAGCACCGGGAATTAAGTCAATCTGATGCTCAATCCCTCGAATAGGCGGTAATTCCGGTGGCACGTCTTGTGGAAGGACGTCAGCGAACTCCTGCAAAATGTTAGTGACAGCAGGAGGCAAAGAGGAAGGCACGTCCACGAATGAAAATAATGCCTCTTTGCACACAAAAGCATAGCAAACAGATTTGCTGAAATCTAGCTCATCAATATCAGATTTGGTGGCAAATAAACATGCACTTTTCAATTTAATTTCAGAAGCAACACTAGATGGTTTATTATTAGGCTTCATTTGTTGCTCAAATTCTTTTGCCACAATCTGATTTTCACTCTTATTCTTCTCCTGTTTTGCTTTATTAGCTCTATTAATATCATCTTTCAAAATGGAATCAGGAGTCATAGGAAGCAAAGTAATATTTTTATCCTTATGAACAAGAGTATAGTGTTTGTTTCTACCATGGTGTACAGAGTTTTTATCAAATTGCCATGGTCTACCAAGTAATAAGGAACATGCTTGCATAGGTACCACATCACAATCAACATAATCAGCATATGTAGAGATACTAAAATGCACACGAAAAGTACGCGTTACCTTAACCTTGCCGCTGTTGTTGAACCATTGGATGTAGTAAGGATGTGGATGTGGTCTTGTGGTGAGAGAAAGCTTCTCCACCATCTCCATGCTAGCCAAGTTGTTGCAGCTCCCTCCGTCTATTATGACGCGCACAGAACGTTCCTTCACAACTCCCTTGGTATGGAACAAATTGTGCCTCTGATTTTTCTCAGCTTGTGTGACCTGCACACTCAAAACACGTTGAGCAACTAAACATTCATACCTGTCAGCGTCTTCAGGAGCCATGTATTGTGTCTCATGATCAGAATCATCTCCACCATGTTCTTCACGTGTAATAAGAGCCAAAGTCTCCTCATCATAGTCACTAGCGGACTCATATCCACCCTCTGCGGTAGCAATCATCACATGCGGAGATTTGCATTCTCTCGCATAATGACCTCCTCCCTTACAACGACGACAAATAATATCACTTGTGTGCCCTATTGATGCCATGAAAGAAGAAGAACTTTGTGCAGGTCCAGCAGGTGCGCTCTTGGCAGATAATGGTGGTTGTGCCTGTTTTCTTGTATCACGACTGGAGGAGGCACCTGATTGAGGTGCTGGTGCAGTTGAAGTAGAAGATGCACGCGGTGTCCATGATGAAGGTCGGCCTGCAAAAAAGTTAGATCGCGCCAATGCTTGTCGATCCTGCACTTCACGTTCAGCTTTACAAGCAAGATGGAATAAACGAGTGATATTAGTATACTCCTTATAGTCTAGAATGGTCTGAATCTCTCTATTTAATCCACCCAGAAAATGTGCAAGCATAGCTTCATTCTCCTCAACAATACCACATCTAATCATGCCAGTTTGTAATTCCTGATAATATTCTTCTACAGAATTTTTCCCTTGTCTTAAATGCTGCAATTTTTGAAGCAATTCACGTTGATAATATGGTGGAACCCAACGCGTACGCATAGCAGTTCTCAAAGCAGTCCAAGTAGTTGGAATAGGATATAATCTACAATGTTCAGACCACCATACACATGCAAAACTAGTGAAAGCACAAACAGCAGCAGCAACCCGTCTCTCCTCGGGATATTGTAAACATGTAAAACGTTGTTCAGTTTCTAACTCCCAAGTAAGATATATATCAGGAACATATCTACCCTCAAATGGTGGATTATTCAATTTCAGTTTAGGAGTATGCACATCATCTCGTACCTGAGGTGGTGGTGCATGCCTACCATTACGAATATATACCTGAGGTCGACCTGCTGGTGGTGGTGCTGGTGGGTGCACGTAGTTCTGATTTTGATCAACCTCATCCTCATAATCACCCGCATACTCATCATCCTCCTGGGTACCACCAGCAGCAGTAGCAGGAGCCAAAGAAGCATCAATAACAGGAACAGCAGCACCAGAAGTTTGGCCATCCTCAATAGGAACACGCTTCGCTCGTCCATACTGATTCGGAAGGATGCGTTGTTGTTGGTGTTGCAGAGGTGCGATAGGTGCAGCCGGTGGTGGTGGTGGTAAACGCGCGAGCAATTCATTAAACTTGCTATCAAGCTTTGTTTCGAACGTCTTCTCCATGCCATCTATCTTCTCCATGGCCTCGTCAAATCTGTTTAGCACATCTTGCACCTGTCCACTCATCATTTGCTGAAATTTATCATGTAGTTGTTTGTTCGTCAGGTTCTCCCAATCAGTCTCATCGGCTTGTGATCCTACCATGGTTAGCAGCAAATAGAAACACACAAGAATATGATCCTATAGACTACTAAGAAGTGGTGGTGGTGTATCACAAACCCTTCAAGCAAAACTCAAATTCTTACCAGTTCTTACCCAGCAGCAGGCGGTGATCGGCAACCGTTGTAGTCAAAACCCTCAAAGCTTGGATAGAGCGATTACCAGGGAGAGTCAAACGCACGACGTAGATGTATGTGGAGCTGGGAAGGCTTATAATATGGTAGCAAAAAGGGTCAGCAATAATCAATTCAGAGATGCAAAGTTGAATAAATGCTCAACGACGGTACTGTGCTGGTCCTAGGCTAGACCGTGCTAGAGACGCGAGCCTAGAACACTAACAAAATCACGGCGTTGCACGTAAACAAGGAAAAAGCACACTCTGGAATTTTTTTTTGCTCTTTTTTTTGCGTTTTTTTGCGCTGCTTTTTTTTTTTCCGAAAAATCACTATAATGGTGAGTGTCTCAAAACTCTTCCTAGGTCAAACTGACAGGATGGGCACGAAATTTTTTCGACCAATTTTTTTTTTTTCGTTTTTTCGACTGCCCGGACCCAAAAACTGGAAACGGGTAAAAAAAACTTCCTATAATGGCACCTGTCTCAAAACACGCAGAAACACCTAAAAATAGGATAGCCAGAATTTTTTTCGAAAAATGCGTTTTCGAAAAATTTTGGGCCTAAACGGAGGGTGGTTTCCGGACTCTTTTTTTTTTCTTTCTGAAACCTACTCCGGCAAGGAAACACGAATCGGAATCTAGATGGATCTCAAAAACACACCTAATATGCAAGGAACTCGGATTGGTGGTGGATATATGGTGGTGGTATATGGCAGCGGTGGTGGCATATGGCAGCGGTGGTAATATATGGATATGGATCGGTGGTGGTATATGACAGGGGCGATGATGATGGTGCGGTGGCGGCGTGACAACTTATGACCAGAACTCGAAACTCTAAAAGACTAACGCTAAGACCAGCAACTAGACACGACGATGCAACCACAAATTCAACAAAGCAAAACCCTAAAAATATTATGCAAAGGCTCAGATTGGTTCGGATATGATGAACTAACCCTAATTTTTTTTGGTTTTTTCGTGGATTGTAGGTGAAGAACAGACTCGATCTAAACTACGAAAAAATGTAAAATCTCACCGAGCAACCTAGAAATCTGATACCACTTGATAGAGGCAAAGGTGTCCCGTCTTTCGATGAGATGATGGATATCGCTTTGGTGGCAGTCGACTTTGACGATCCGACTACGAACGTGCGAGGACGTCGCGCCTTAGCAATCGCTAAACCAACTCCGAGAGGTTATTGACCACGCCGGAGCACGATCAACCTGACCACGAGGGTCTGTTTCCTGCGAGCAAACAAAGAACAAGCAAGAAACTGAGATTGCAATCTGGTTATTGCGAATATAAGATGAAAGCTTTATTGATCAAGGTGGGGTTCTGTGACGCCTTTGTCTGGTCGTTGAACACAAACGAAGAACGCGAAGTTGCAACTATGGCGAACTTTTAATCTAAACAAAACCCAAAGTCTAAACGACGCCCTAAGGGCTGTATATATGGAGGAAGAGGGGGGGAATTTCGTGGCCCTTGGTGGAGGGGTCCGAAATCAACCCTATCTCTTGTTTCCCCACACATACGTACTCTAAAAATAGCCTATACTTATGTATTTCGAAATTACATGGGTCTGGCCCAATAATAAGGTGACGCAGCACCTAAAATAGCCTCAGGACGAAATTTATGAAGTGGCATCTTGTATATTTCGTCCAAGGCTTCATGCACCCGTTATGGTGGCTTCAAAGTCCTGAAATCATCACTTGTAACTCCGTTCTTGTTCCCCTTGCGCATGCCATCATCTCCATGCTTGTTCTTGCTCCAATGTTCATCCTTCTCCAAGCTAGGCCCTTCATTTGTAAGCAAAACAAATGTATCCAATTTAGGCAGCATCATATTCTCATGAACATTAGAATCATTACCAAGAAACGAAAGTACCTAGTAATTTAGTTGGCGTGCACGAGCTCTAGTAATTGGTCCAGTATGTATAGCATCAGGGGCTATGGGTGTAACAATTGTATTGATGTCCTCATCACATAAGAATTTTTGTAGGAATTACCATAATTATTAGAGGAATTACTAGGAAACGGCCTAGGATTACCTCTATATGCGTTATTACCAAAATTGTTCCTACCAACAAAATTCACATCTATAGATTCATTATTATTCTCAATCAAACTATACAAAGGCATATCATTAGGATCATAAGAAACACTTTTACTAGCAAACAATTTCATAAGTTCATCCATCTTTCCACTCAAAACATTGATTTCTTCTATAGCATGCACCTTTTTATTAGTAGATCTTTCAGTATGCTATTGAGAATAATTAACCATAATATTATCTAGGAGTTTAGTAGCTTCTCCTAAAGTGATTTCCATAAAAGTGCCTCCCGCGGCCGAATCTAAAAGATTTCTAGAAGCAAGGTTCAATCCAGCATAAAAAATTTGTATAATCATCCAGAGATTCAAACCATGTGTAGGGCAATTACGTATCATTAATTTCATCCTCTCCCAAGCTTGTGCAACATGTTCATGATCAAGTTGCTTAAAATTCATAATATCGTTTCTAAGAGTGATGATCTTAGTGGGAGGAAACTACTTAGAGATAAAAGCATCCTTGCACTTATTCCATGAATCGATACTATTTTTAGTCAAAGACAAAAACCAAGTTTTAGCACGATCTCTAAGAGAAAACGGGAATAGCTTCAGTTTAACAATATCATTATCCACATCTTTCTTCTTTTGCATATCACACAAATCAACAAAGTTGTTTAGATGGGTAGAGGCATCTTCACTAGGAACCGGAAAACAGATCTTTCATGACAAGATTCAGCAAGGCGGCATTTATTTCACAAGATTCAGCATCGGTAAGAGGAGTAATCGGAGTGCTAATAAAATCATTATTGTTGGTATTGGAAAAGTCACACAATTTAGTATTATCTTGAGCCATCGTGATGAGCAAGCAATCCAACACACAAGCAAACAAGAAACTAGCAAAAAGAGGCAAACTAGAAAAGAGAAGGGGAACGGAAAAAGAGGGCGAATAAAACGGCAAGCGAGAAGTGGGGGAGAGGAAAACGAGAGGCAAATGGAAAATAGTGTAATGCGAGGGATAAGAATTTGTGATGGGTACTTGGTATTTCTTCACTTGTGCATAGGCTCCCCGGCAACGGCGCCAGAAATCGTTCTTGCTACCTCTTGAGCATTGCGTTGGTTTTCCCTTGAAGAGGAAAGGGTGATGCAACAAAGTAGCGTAAGTATTTCCCTCAGTTTTTGAGAACCAAGGTATCAATCTAGTAGGAGGCACACGCAAGTCCCTCATACCTCCACAAACAAATAAGAACCTGGCAACCAACGTGATAAAGGGGTTGTCAATCCCTTCACGGTCACTTATGAGAGTGAGATTTGATAGAGATAATAATGATAAGATAAATATTTTTGGTATTTTTATGATATAGATTGAAAGTAAAGATTGCAAAGTAAAAATAGATTGGAAACTTATAATGGAAGATAGACCCGGGGGCCATAGGTTCACTAGTGGCTTCTCTCAAGATAGCATAAGTATTACAGTGGGTGAACGAATTACTGTCGAGCAATTGATAGAAAAGCGAATAATTATGAGAATATCTAGGAATGATTGATGTAGGATAGAACCCTAGTGGCCCAATATTTCACGAAAGGAGCGGATCCCACGAAGAACACAAGGAACACGAGGGGGGAAACGAGGGAAATCATGAGGGGAAACACGAGAGAATCACTTAACCAACAAGAACAAGTGACACATGCGCTAGATCCTCGAATACATAGAGTAAGATACATGATCCACGATCAACTAGGGATGATACAAAAAGGGTAACCGGTTCTTCTCCGTGAGAAGGTCTTGAGGTTCTTCCCTAAAGAGGGGTCTTGAATCCGCTTGGGGGATCTTCTCCGGTGGAGGCTTGAATCTCCTAGGAGAAGGTAACCAAGTGGATGAGCAAAGCTCTCACACAAAATATGAGCCAATCCTTTGCTAAACCTAGAAAGTTGTACGGGATGGAGTATATATAGTCTAGGGGGGAGAAGGGATACACGGGCCTCGGCCCTTCACTGTGCGCAGACAGGGGAGGCGGGATGTCCGGGCTAGTCGGGCCGGATGTCCGGGCTTTCAGGCGACGCCGGATGTCCTGGCTGGGGGGGCGGATGCCCGGGCTAGAGCGGTGGCATTTGTTGCTATCGGGTTCGGAGGGGCCGGATGTCCGGGGGCTCGAAAGGGGCCGGATGTCCGGGCTGCTGGGGCCGGATGTCCGGGGCATGTAGCCTTCTGCGGCTGGGTTGCTGTAGAGGAAGACGCTCTAGGGGCCGCCGGATGTCCGGGGCCTAGGAGATGCTCTTGGCTCCTTCCGTTGGTTCTCCTCATCCGTGGACTTGGTGACTTGTACATCTTCATGCGCATCTTCGGGAGGGCCCTCTTGGTGCCTAATCATGCACAACACCTCGGACTTAGGTAGTAGCCATGTCTCATGCATAGAAAGTGGAAGTTCGGAGAGGAGTGAGTTCACCTTATCTTCAATAGCTTTAGCTCGGGCTCGTTTCATTGGTCCAAGTGGTGTCATTGGAGGTGTCAGTGCGTCCATGGGGATGATCATGGGATGCTTCGCATCATCTCCCCTCCCTTGGGGAAGATCCGTCCTCGGATCGAAATCCTCATCACCATGGTAGGGCGAGAGATATTTGATGTTGAAGATGTCGCTCACGGAGTACTTGTCACGAGGGATGTCAATCTTGTATGCGTTGTTGTTGTAACGCGCAAGCACCTTGAATGGTCCATCCGCGCGTGGTCGAAGTTTGGACTTGCGTTCTTGGGGAAAGCGGTCCTTGCGAAGGTGTAGCCACACGAGGTCTCCAATGTTGAATCTCATAGGGTGCTTGTTGACGTTGAGCTTGGTCGCAAGGCGTTGTACTTGGCGCTAGATGGTGTTTCTTGTATCTTCATGCACCTTCTTGAGATGGGTCGCCCGTGCACTTGCGTCCAAATTGATTCGCTCTTGGAGTGGTACAGGTAGAATATCCAATGGTGACAAAGGGTTGAATCCGTAGACGACCTCGAAAGGGGACTTGCCGGTTGTTGAGTGTCTTGCTCGGTTGTAGGCGAACTCAGCGATGGGCAGACACTCCTCCCACTCCCTGATGTTCTTCTTGATGAGTACTCGAAGTAGAGCGGAGAGTGTGTGGTTTGTCACCTCTGTTTGGCCGTCGGTTTGAGGATGGTACACCGTGGAGAATAGTAGCTTGATTTCGAGCTTGGTACATAGGGTCTTCCAAAACTAGCTAAGGAACTTGACATCGCGGTCTAAGACGATGGTCTTTGGCACACCATGGAGACGCAATATTTCCCTACAAAAGAGATTAGCAACATGTGAAGCATCGTCTATCTTGTTGCAAGGAATAAAATGTGCCATTTTTGAGAAACGGTCCACAACGACAAATATGCAATCTTTCCCATTTCGAGTCCTAGGAAAACCAAGTACAAAGTCCATGCTAATGTCTTCCCATGGTTGGTATGGAATTGGTAAAGGCATATAGAGGCCATGAGATTGAGCTTTGGACTTAGCTTTGCGACATGTAGAACATCGGTTGGTGAAACGATTGACGTCCCGAAACATCTTTGGCCAAAAGTAGTTCTTCGAGAGCGTGGAGAACGTCTTGTCGCGTCCGAAGTGTCCCATTAAGCCTCCTCCATGAGATTCCTGCAAAAGCAACAAATGAAGAGAGGACTCGGGAATGCAAAGTTTGTTAGCTCTCATAAGATATATGTCTTTAATGTAATAGCGTTCCCAAGATGTATTCGACAAACACTTGGCATAAGGAGTAGCAAAAGTTGCATCATACTCATACAAGTCTTTGATATGCTCGAAGCCAATGACATCTAACTCAAATTGCGTGACAAGCATGCATATGCGAGATAGAGCATCCGCTACAATGTTTTCTTTTCCCTTGATGTACTTTATGACACCGGGAAAAGACTCAATAAATTCACTCCATTTAGCGTGACGCTTGGTCAACTTCGTTTGACCCTTAAGATACTTGAGGGTCTCATGATCGGTATGAATGATAAACTCATGGGGTCGAAGGTAATGTTCCCATTCATGCAAAGTGCGGACTAAAGCATATAGCTCTTTGTCATAGATGGGGTAATTGAGTTGCGCTCCGGAAAGTTTCTCACTAAAGTAAGCTATGGGGCGCTTCTCTTGCGTTAACACACCTCCTATGCCATTACCACTAGCATCGCAATGAATTTCAAAAGGCTTGTCGAAGTTGGGTAAAGCAAGCACGAGAGCATGAGTAAGCAAATTCTTAAGCTCATTGAATGCGGGATCTTGGGATGGTCCCCAAACAAAAGGCGCATTCTTCTTGCTCAAAGCATGCAAAGGCGAAGCAATGGTGCTAAAATCCTTCACAAAGCGACGATAAAAACCCGCAAGGCCAAGAAAACTATGCACTTGATGCAAGTTGGTTGGTTGCGGCCAAGTCTTAATAGCATTGATCTTGGACTCATCAACATGAACACCCTTAGAAGAAACAACAAAACCCAAGAAAACGAGCTTATCAACACCAAAAAGGCATTTATCCATATTAGCATAGAGGTGCTCTTTTCTAAGAGTTTACAGAACGGTGCGGACATGGGTGACATGCTCTTTGATAGATTTGCTAAACGCAAGAATGTCATCAAAGTAGACCACAACAAATATACCAATGTAAGGGCGAAAGACATGATTGATAAGGCGCATAAAAGTGCCCGGTGCTTCCGAAAGACCCATAGGCATGACTAACCACTCATACAAACCAAACTTGGTTTTGAAGGCGGTTTTCCATTCATCACCCTCTTGTATGCGGATTTGATAGTAACCACTCTTAAGATCAATTTTGGAAAATATAGTGGCACCGCTAAGCTCATCAAGCATATCATCTAGGCGTTGAATGGGGTACCTATAGCGAACGGTGATAGCATTGGTAGGTCTACAATCGGAGCACATGTGAAAACTACCATCACGTTTTGGCACAAGAATGACCGGAACGGCACAAGGGCTCAAACTTTCACGCACATGTCCATGGTCTATGAGATGCTTTACTTGCATTTGTATTTCTTTTGTTTCGTCGGGGTTGACACGGTATGGAGCTTTGTTCGGAAGAGGTGCTCTGGGGATGAGGTCGATTCGGTGCTCAATGCCTCGTAGAGGAGGTAGACCCGGAGGTAGCTCATCAGGGAAAACATCTTGAAATTCCTGCAAAAGAGAAGACAACACTAGAGGAAAAGTGTGAGAAGTGTTAGTTTGTGGTGCATTGTCCTTGCACACGAGGATGTAGTGTAGGACACTAGATGGGTTCTCACACACTTCTCTTATCTCACGTTTGGTGGCAAATAGAACTAGGTTTTTGTTTTCTCTCATCGTGGAGGCACTCGATTTTGGCTTGTGGCTCTCACTCTCTTTTTGGTTGCTCACTCTCTCACTATGATCTCCATGACGGGTGGCTTGCTTCTCGGCAATCACTTGACTTGGCGACATTGGACGGCGGACATACTGCTTGCCCTTCATCTTGAATATGTAGTGGTTCGTTCGGCCGTTGTGGATGACTCCTCTATCAAATTGCCATGGCCGTCCAAGAAGAAGATGACAAACGGTCATTGGAACAACGTCGCACTCCAAGGTGTCTTCGTAGGCACCGATTTTGAAGGAGACTTGTACTCGGTGCTCGACTTGGATGGTGCCGGGGTCACTAAGCCATTGCACTTTGTATGGATGTGGATGCTTCGTCTTGGGCAATTGGATCTTGGAGCAAAGCTCTTCGCTTGCGAGATTATAACAACTTCCTCCATCGATGATGACCTTGACGGATCGTCCATTGATGCCGGCCTTGGTGTGGAATATGTGGCATCGTTGGTCTTCTTCTTGGTGATGTTGGAGAGTCAAGACTTTGGAGACAACAAGTGCGGGACTTGAGTCTTCATCGCAAAAGACTTGTTCTTCTTCATTGTTCACTTGGCGGTGCATGATGACTTGCTCGAGGCCTTCCATTTCGCCTTCACTCATGGAGTCATAAGTGCCATCGTCGTTGAAGACCATGGTTCGCTTGTTGGTGCACTCGTATGACTTGTGGCCTCGTCCTCCGCAAGTGAAACACTTGAAGGAACTCGTCTTGACGGTCTGATCGGTTGGGGTTGATGATGATGAAGCTCTCGGCTTGAAGTTGCTCGTAGGAGGATGGCTTGTAGTTGACGAAGCTTTCTTGGAAATCGACTTGTCGATGTTGGTAGAAGAAGGCTTTGTAGTTGGTGTTGGAGTTGTTGAAGCTTGGTTGCTGGAGAAGCCGTAGGACTTGGATGAGAACTCGGCATACTTGAAATCATCTTGCACTTGGTGTTCCGCTTTGGTAGCTTGGTGCACTAGCTCGATGAGATTTGAGTATGGTTGGAAATCGGCGATCTTCTTGATAGGATGATTGAGTCCATTCAAGAAACGTGCCATTGTTTGCTCATCATCTTCCGTGACATTGGCTCTTATCATTGCAATCTCCATCTCCTTGTAGTATTCTTAAACGCTCTTTGTTCCTTGCTTGAGTTGTTGGAGTTTCTTGAAGAGGTCGCGGTTGTAGTAGGTAGGTACGAAGCATGCTCTCATGACATCCTTCATTTGCGCCCAAGTAGTGATGGGTGGTTCACCTCTTGCCTCTCAGCGCTCTATGATTTGTTCCCACCAAATGAGGACATAGTCTTGGAACTCAAGGGATGCCATTGCGATCTTCTTCTCTTTTCATAGTTGTGCAAACGGAAGATCTTGTCAAGCTTCAATGCCCATGAAAGGTACTCTTCGGGATCGTTGCTTCCGTTGAACTTGGGCATGGTGAACTTGAGTTTGCCATAACATTTGTTCTTCATTGTGTTGGGGTCGGGGATGATGACGCCCATGTTGTTGATGATTGTGCAACTCGTGGTGCTCTTGGCGCGGAGGGTTGTTATCATCATATTGTTCTTGTCGTGGAGGATCTCCATTGTCTTCATGCTCTTGATTGACTTGTTGTTCTTGGCGAGCTTGTGGAGGAGCTTGTCAAGCTTGAGGAGGAACTTGACGATGCACGCGAGCTTGAAATCTTCGTTCTTGAATTTCTTCGCAAAGTGCTTCCTCTTGTTCACGAGCATGTCGGCTTCGTTCGGCAACTGCTCGACACGAATCGCGTAGAGCTTGTTGCGCCGCAAGTGCTTGAGCGTCACGGAGTTGTTGTTCTTGACATTGTGCCTTGACATCTTGAGCATTTTGGTGTAGACGCGCTCGCTCTTCCTCTTCATGTTGGCGTTGTGCTCGTGCTAGCGCAAAGGCCTCTTGAGTTTGATGTTGTCGGCGCTCTTGAGAGTCGGTGTCTCATAGGGGATTGAGGCTTGCTTGGCGGTCGGTGCGTGCGGCTCGACGAAGAGTGCTCGATGTCGGTGTACTTGAGCCGGAGAGAGTGAAGTCTGAGTGGCGGCTTGAACGGCTCCTTCTTGAAGGGGAAGACGAGCGGTTGAGCAACAAAGCACGAATTTTGTCCATCCTTGCGTCATTCTCTTGCTTATGATCATCGAGCTTGTGGTCGAAGTAGTCCATTGTACGTTGCTAAAAAAGTCGCAAGTCGGCGGCAAGGTTGTTGATGCGTCCACTCATAGCTTGTTGCTCTTGATGCAAAGCACGTTGTGCACCAAAGAGGTGACTCTTGGTGACGAAGGAGTTCATGTCGTCGTCTTGCTCCATGAAGAGTGGGTTGGTAGAAGTACTTGGCCTATCCATCATTCCAAGACAAATGTGAGTGGTAGAAAGAGAAGAACGAGTACCAAATGTACCTTGACCGAAGTTGAAAGTGGATCGAGGATCACTCCAATGTAGGACAAGGAAATAGCACAATTGGTACTAGTTCTTGTCGGTTTCTCACACCTACACAAGTAAAAGCTTTTGGTGGAGCTTGGTTAGGATGGTGGCACAAAATTTGATGCAATTGTAAGTGAGCTTCAATAATGTTCGAAAAGATTCGCAAGATGCAATGTAACAAGTAGACCAAGCATATAAGTTACACGGAAACACACACGCAAAAAGATAAGTGGGATTGTGCAACCAAGGGTGAGCCAAAATGTGGAATCCACAAAAATGCTCTTGTTGCACAACACTAGAGAGACGCTAGCACGATTGCACCATAGGCGGATACAAGAACTTGTGCACAACCTACTTAGCAAAAATGCAACGACTTCTATCCCAAATATTTTGTATGCAAGGTGTTGCTATGATATGATCCAAGATGATCGAGTATGACAATCTTAATGTTGTAAGATGCAATGGTTCTTGCTTACACGCTGTTTGGTTATCTTTTCTTTTCGCTTAAAAGCTTGTTTGGCTCTTTGATGTTTGAGCTCTTTTCTCATGCAATGCTTGACGAACCAAGATAGCAAATGAGTATGCGATGACACTTTGTGACACAAGAGATGATACCAATATATGCTACAATGATGTATGTCTGCTATGGGAAGTATGATCACTAATGTGCACAAGTCTCGTTGCCGGCAATACTCAATGGCTAGTCTTGATGGGTAAGCAACGCAAAGGAGTAGGGCTATGATGGCTATCAATGTAATGACATGAGTGATATGTCCAATACCAAGATGAAGTTACTGGTCTTGCTTCCGGTATGGTGTCAAAATGGTGGCACGAATACCAAGATGTAGTCGAGGTGGTCGTTGTTGATGACGATGTAGGACACGTCCGTGGCGAAGATGAGCGATGGTGATGTCGATGTCAAACCGTACCTAGATAGCCGAAACACAAAAGGATACGGTGCCGCAAGTCAAATTCTCAAACCTCGAAGTAGCAAATGTGTCGGAGAGCGAAATGGTCCAAAAAAATGGTTGGGATATGCGGAAGTGGTGGAGGTATGTGGGAGTATATATGGTATATGGTATATGGTGGGCACCGGAACAAAATTTGGTGGAAATTGGGCGAAGAACGGAGCGGTGGATGGAGATGTTGCTGCCAGGGGTCGGATGTCCGGGTGGAAGGCCGGATGTCCAGGGGCCGGATGTCCGGGCTTGGATCCGGGGATGAACGGGATGAACACCGCGAGGAGAGGTTAAAGCCGGGCGAAATTCGGAGGAATTTGTGGATGGAAATTAGGGGGGAAAGGATGGGAAGCTAGATCCACTCAAAACAAAGCAAATCCACATATCCAAACCAACAAAATCTCAACACACCAACAAATCACAAAAACAAAATTGGGGCTATTTTTGGTGGGAAATTTCCGAATTAGGACGAAAAACAACAAAACAAGGCTAGAAACACAACTGGGAGGCTCCGAAATCGTGATCAACGTGGCTCTAGATACCAAGATGATGTACGATAGAACCCTAGTGGCCCGATCTTTCACGAAAGGAGCGGATCCCACGAAGAACACGAGGAACACGAGGGGGAAAACAAGCGAAATCACGAGGGGAAACACGAGAGAATCACTCAACCAACAAGAATAAGTGACACATGCGATAGATCCTCGAATACATAGAGTAAGATACACGATCCACGATCAAATAGGGACGATAGAAAAGGGTAACCGGTTCTTCTTCGTGAGGAGGTCTTGAGGTTCTTCCCTAAAGAGGGGTCTTGAATCCGCTTTGAGGATCTTCTCCGGTGGAGGCTCAAATCTCCAAGGAGAAGGTAACCAAGTGGATGAGCAAAGCTCTGACACAAAATATGAGCTAATCCTTTGCTAACCCTAGAAAGTTGTACGGGATGGAGTATATATAGTCTAGGTGGGAGAAGGGATCCACGGGCCTCGGCCCTTCACTATGCGCAAACAGGGGAGGACGGATGTCTGGGCTGGTCGGGCCGGATGTCCGGGCTTTGAGGCGACGCCGGATGTCCGGGCTGGGGGCCGGATGTCCGGGCTGGAGCGGTGGCATTTGTTGCTCTCGGGTTCGGAGGGGCCGGATTTCTGGGCCGGTGGCTGGATGTCCGGGGGCTCGGAAGGGGCCGGATGTCCGGGGCCTGTAGCCTTCTGCGGCTGGGCTGCTGTAGAGGAAGACGCTCCAGGGGCCGGATGTCCGGGGCCTGGGAGATGCTCTTGGCTCCTTCCGTTGGTTCTCCTCATCCGTGGACTTGGGGACTTGTAAATCTTCATGCGCATCTTCGGGAGGGCCCTCTTGGTGCCTAATCATGCACAACACCTCGGGCATAGGTAGTAGCCATGTCTCGTGCATAGAAAGTGGAAGTTCGGAGAAGAGTGAGTTCACCTTATCTTCGATAGCTTTGGCTCGGGCTCGTGTCATTGGTCCAAGTGGTGTCATTGGAGGTGTCGGTGCATCCATGGGGATGATCATGGGATGCTCCGCATCAATGATCATGTATATAGGCATCACGTCCGTGACAGGTAGACCGGCTCCTGCCTGCATCTACTACTATTACTCCACACATCGACCCCTATCTAGCATGCATCTGGAGTATTAAGTTCATAAGAACAGAGTAACACATTAGGTAAGATGACATGATGTAGAGGGATAAACTCAAGCAATATGATATAAACCCCATCTTTTTATCCTCGATGGCAACAATACAATACGTGTTGTTTCCCTTTCTGTCATTGGGATTGAGCACCGCAAGATTGAACCCAAAGCTAAGAACATCTCCCATTGCAAGAAAGATCAATCTAGTAGGCCAAACCAAACTAATAATTCAAAGAGACTTCCAAAGATAACCAATCATGCATAAAAGATTTAAGAGAAGAATCAAATATTGTTCATAGATAGACTTGATCATAAACCCATAATTCATCGGATCTCGACAAACACACCGCAAACAGAGTTACATCGAATAGATCTCCAAGAAGATCGAGGAGAACTTTGTATTGAGATCCAAAGAGAGAGAAGAAGCCATCTAGCTAATAACTATGGACCCGAAGGTCTGAACTAAACTACTCACACATCATCGGAGGGGCCATGGAGTTGATGTAGAGGCCCTCCGTGATCGATGCCCCCTCTGGTGGAGCTCCAGAAAAGGCCCCAAGGTGGGATCTCTTGGGTACAGAAGGTTGTGGCGGTGAAAATAGGGTTTCGTGGTGCTCCTGGATGTTTTCGGGGTATGTGAACATATATTGGAGGAAGAAGTAGGTCGGTAGAGCCACGAGGGGCCCATGAGAGGGGAGGGCGCACCCAGGGTGGGTAGGCATGCCCCTTGCCTCATGGACACCTCATTTATTTCTTGACGTCCACTCCAAGTCCTCTGGATCACGTTTGTTCCAAAAATCATGCTCCCAAAGGTTTCATTCCGTTTGGACTCCGTTTGATATTCCTTTTCTGTGAAACACTGAAATAGGCAAAAAAAAACAGCAATTTGCACTGGGCCTTGGGTTAATAGGTTAGTCCCAAAAATAATATAAAAGTGTAAAATAAAGTCCATTAACATCCAAAACAGATAATATAATAGCATGGAACAATCAACAATTATAGATACATTCGCAACGTATCACTCGCCTCGGCCATCATCGACTCCTACTACGGAAAGCTAAAGCAGGATGCCAACAGAACACGTCCTGCATCCTGGCACGGGGCCTGGGTGCAGCAACTGGATGAACCTCACCTCAGGTTCGTGGCCAAGATCCTGTACACATGCTACGAGATGCACAAGCGGATCTTTGACATGAGGAAGTGCCTCCTTCCCAAAATCGACGAGGTCGGATCGAGCCATCAGGAGAGCAGTGGCAGCAAGCGTCACAAGAAGTAGATGATGATCAGATGATCATTTATCGTAGTTAATCATGCATGTAATATATAGTTTACTTTGGTGTGTGGAAATGTTATGTGTGTAGTAGCCACCTATGTACTTATGAATGTAATAGTTTACTTTGGTGTGTGCAAATGCCATGTGTGCAGTAGCCACCTATGTAATTGGATGTTTAATTTGGTTATGCAACCATGTCCTTATAAGTGTGTGTGTATATATATGTTGTTGTTCTGTATGCAATCGCATCGCACAACATACATGTCTTATTAGCAGCAACCGTCTGTGTTATTATCGGTCTTCGCACACATTTCTGATTACAGATTTGTTTGTCGCGTATCACACACATCTTGTTAAATTAAACCATCTATGTTTTCTTGGCTCAGTGCAAACAGTTCATCCGTGTGAACCGTATGCCATATATCGCACAAATCTTGATCTGGCTGACCATTTCTTTTGTGTTGCCTAATCACAAACAGTTCATCCGAGTGAACCGTATGATGTATATCGCACACACCTTCATCTGGCTGCCCATTTCTGTCCTTCTGCCTCATCGCAAACCATTCATTGGACTGAACCGTATGCCCCATATTGCACACACAAGTAAATTCTGAATCGTGTTTGATGTATCAGCCATCATAAACATTTTGCATCTTTTTTGACAGTTTTTTACATCACCTTTTGCGATTAATACATCGCACACTGTTTCTTCAAAGTGTCTCTCATAGTAGTGTCGCGTTAGCAGCATCCTGCAGTATTTAGACCGAATATCATGTTGAGTGTGGGAATTTGTGCATGGTTTCAAGCCGTACCTAAGGAAAGCCACTCTGTGTCGGTCAAGCGAATCTTTCGATATTTGGCTCATACCCCAAACTTTGGCTTATGGTACCCCTAAGGAGCAAGCTTCAATATCATGGGTTACTCAGACTCGGATTACGTGGGAGATTGTGTGGAGAGGAAGTCAACTTCCAAAGGGTGCCAATTCCTTGGTCGCGCTTTGGTGAGTTGATCTTCGAAGAAGCAAAATTGTGTATCTCTCTCATCCATCGAGCCCAAGTATGTTGCTGCGGCAAGTTGTTGTGCACAATTGCTATGGATGAGGCAAACTTTAAAGGATTATGGTGTCACATGTGACAAAGTGCCTCTTCTATGTGACAATGAAAGTGCTATCAAGATTTCTCACAATCCGATACAACATAGCAAGACGAAGCATATTGAGATTCATCATCATTTTGTTCGGGATCACATCAAGCGGGGAGATATTGATATCATCTACATCAACACTAAAGGGAAACTAGCGGATATTTTCACCAAGCCTCTAGATGAAGTAAGATTTCACGAGTTAAGGCATGAGCTAAATATCATTGATTTGAGCAATGTGGCTTGAGTCTAGGCACACCCCACCACACTCGTCATTATATCTTGTCCTTGATGTAGGAATGGACATAGGGGGAGTGTTGTTCTCTCAATGAACTCCCCCTCCCCCCATTATGCATAAATTGATCATGTCTTTCACATTAGGCATTTGTATGGTACTTATGCTTCAAAGATGCGTTTTGGTCATGGGCCCAAGGTTAAAATCTTCGCGGTGCCATACCAATTGACTCAAACGTAGGTGGCCTCGGCCACCACCCTCTCCTTGAGAGGTGTTTTGTTTTCCTTTTCCTCTAGTCAAGTTGGTTTGTGTTTTTGTTTTGCTTTGCTTTGAGTCTCTCTAAGGGTGTTTCTATTGTTTTTGGTTGTCTTTCGCTCTTGGAATTGCTCCCTTGGTTTGTCCGTGTTTCTTTTAGTTTTTCTATTTCTTGCTAAGCCTTTCTCTTTTGGGGTTGCCTGTTGTCAGTGGAGCGGTACTACCGCTATAACCCGGCAGTACTATCGCTCGTGGCTTTAAGCGGTACTACCACTGAGCCGAGAAGTACTGCCGCTGCGAGGTGGGTGTGGGAGTTATGAATCGGGCAGGGGGAGTTTTACTCCCCCATACCCATTCGCCTCTCTCACTCGTCTCTTCCTCTCTCTCTCTCCATCGACGCACAAGAAATAGGGAGGCCACCTCTGGGCCGCCGCACCGGGCCAACCTTCGCATTTCCAACCAGTAGGATGGATCCCCACCCCTTCCTCTTGCCATGGATGCTGGTATTGCCCCCACTCTTCTCCTCGTTGCTTCTAGTTTTTGGATCTAGGATTTGGGGCAATAGTCTTGCCATCGGCGAATTTTGGCCAAATCAAGGCTTGAGTAGGATGTTGAAGGCTACTAGACTAGGTGGATTGGAGATTTGTAGGAGAAAATTTCAAGTTTGTGCCCTCGGTAGTACCAGATCCAACAGCGGCAGTGGTCAGACCGCTGTCCTCCACCTCGGGTGATACTACTGCTCCCCTGGAGTGGTACTACCGCTTGTAGGTGGCACTACCGCTCTTTGGAGGCGGTACTACCGCTTGGGGTGCCATGTTCTATTTCTCTCATACAAATCCTTGATTCCTCTTGCTTTTTCTGCTGGCTTATCCTTGTTTTTCGTTAGCTTTCCTTTGCGGTGTGTGCGGTTCCAGGTGATGGCACTTTGGAGAACCCTGTCCGTCGTATCAACCCCGGGCGTCCTGGAGGGTCAAAGCGCTATCGCACTTCTGAGGCAGCAGCTGCATCTTCAATTGTTCCTCCAACTCAGCCCAAGCCACCTTTTAAGAAAATTGCAAGCAAGCCAAAGCTGAAGTTCAAGTATGTGTCAGAGATGACTGCTAAGGAGTTCTGTGTGGCTCATCGCCACAACCCATATGCTCAAGATCAAGAAGCAGCTCGTGTCAACCACCCCTTCTGGAACCGGCAACAGTGGTCTATCTACTTTGATGTGCTCAAAGCAAATAAGAATCTCTTTGTAGATGTCCGCTCCATCGACATTGCTTATTTGGAGAAGGATCGTGCCTTTTTTGGCGAGGCACTTGAGATGTGTTGATATAGGATAATCCTAAAGGGGGGTCTTTTCACACTTGGAGGGGAAAAAAGCAAACTCACAAGAACACAAAGAGGAGATCACTCAAACAATTACCCAATCACACATCCACTAGAATAGCAAAATAAGATCCACAAGTCACAAGCACAATCAAAGGAAAGGTACAATGGCAAAGTTCTTCCCACTCCTAGGAGATGAGGTCTTGAAGATAGTCTTCTCCTAGAGGAGGTCTTGAAATCCACTAGGATTCTTCCCAAAGGGGTCTTGATTCCACAAATGGGACGTTAGAAGGAGCAAAGCTCACAAATATCTCATCTCATACTTTGCTAACCCTAAACATAGCCCTAGGTACGATTTATATAGTCTTGGGGTCGAAAGAGATGAAGAGGGGCTCGGTTTGGGGATCTCAGCTGTCCATCCTGGGAGGCCCGTGCGCACGGGGGTCCCGTGGGCACGGTACAGGCCCGTGCGCACGGGGTGCTCCAGCGCCAACTTCCTGGATAGCCTATGGGCACGGGGTCTCCAGGGCCCGTGCGCACGGGGTCACCTGGAACTTCCAGTTTTGCTGGTGTTGCACCCCATCTTGGTCCGCGTGGCCTTGGGGTGGTTCCTCTTCTCCTTGGGGGTGCTCCTGAGCCTCTTGGTGGTGTTCCTCTTCGTACCTAATGAGACATAGTGTATCTTGGTGAGGTAGCAACAATGTTCCATGCGTATCCATATGCAAGCTAAGTAGGAAGGAGTTCACCTCGGTTTCCAAAGCATGTGTTCTCGCTCTTATCATAGGTCCACGTGGGGCTTGATGTGTCGGTGTAGAGTCCATGGGGATGATGGAAGGATGCTCAGCATCATCTCCCCCCCCCCTTGGGAGAGATCCGTCCGTGGATCGTGATCTTCATCACCATGGTACTTGGCCAAGTCTTTGATGTTGAATGTGTCGCTCACATTGTACTTGTCTCGTGGGATTTCGACCTTGTAGGCGTTGTCATTGTAGCATGCGAGTACCTTGAATGGGCCATCGACTCTTGGAAGTAGCTTGGACTTGTGTTCCTTGGGGAAACGATACTTGCGGAGATGTACCCAAACTAGGTCACCTGGTTGAAACACCATTGGGGACTTGTTGGCGTTGCGCTTTGTCGCGAGTCGTTGTACTTGGCGCTCTAAGGTGTGCCTTGTATCTTCATGCATATTCTTGAGGTGGTTCACTTGGTCGCTCGCATCCATGTTGATGCGCTCTTGTAGTGGTAGAGGAAGAATGTCCAATGGGGACAATGGGTTGAATCCATAGACGACTTCGAAAGGGGACTTGCCGGTAGTCGAATGTGTTGCACGGTTGTAGGCGAACTCGGCAATTGGTAGGCACTCCTCCCACTCCTTGATGTTCTTCTTGATCAAGACTCTTAGTAGAGTGGATAGTGTACGGTTCGTCACCTCCGTTTGGCCGTCGTTTGAGGGTGGTACGCCGTGGAGAAGAGTAACTTGATTCCGAGCTTGGCGCATAAAGTCTTCCAAAAGTAACTCAAGAACTTGACATCGCGGTCCGAGACAATTGTCCTTGGCATTCCATGAAGACGTAATATGTCCCTACAAAACAAATTTGCAACATGTGAAGCATCGTCTATCTTGTTGCAAGGAATGAAATGAGCCATTTTGGAGAAACGGTCCACAACAACAACACAGAGTCCTTGCCATTTCGAGTTCTAGGCAAACCAAGTACAAAGTCCATGCTAATGTCTTCCCAAGGTTGGTATGGAATTGGTAAAGGCATATAGAGACCATGAGATTGAGCTTTGGACTTAGCTTTGCGACATGTAGAACACCGGTTGGTGAAACGATTGACGTCCCTAACCATCTTTGGCCAAAAGTAGCTCTTGGAGAGCATAGTGAGTGTCTTGTCACGTCCAAAGTGTCCCATTAAGCCTCCTCCATGCGATTCCTGCAAAAGCAACAAACGAAGATACGACTTAGGGATGCAAAGTTTGTTAGCTCTCATAAGATATCCGTCTTTCAAGTAATAGCGTTCCCAAGATGTATGCACCAAACACTTGACATAAGGAGTAGCAAAAGTTGCATCATGCTCATACAAGTCTTTGATATGCTCAAAACCAATGACATTCAATTCAAGTTGGGTGACAAGCATGCATATACGGGAAAGCGCATCCGCTACAATGTTTCCTTTACCCTTGATGTACTTGATGACATAGGGAAAAGACTCAATAAATTGATGCCATTTAGCATGACGCTTGTTCAACTTAGTTTGACCCTTAAGATAGTTGAGAGTCTCTTGATCGGTATGAATGATAAACTCATGGGGACAAAGGTAATGTTCCCATTCATGTAAAACGCGGACTAAAGCATAGAGCTCCTTGTCATAGATGGGGTAATTGAGTTGCGCTCCGGAAAGTTTCTCACTAAAGTAAGCTATGGGGCGCTTCTCTTGTGTTAAGACACCTCTGATGCCATTACCACTAGCATCGCAATGAATTTCAAAAGGTTTGTCGAAGTTGGGTAAAACAAGCACGGGAGCATGAGTAAGCAAATTCTTAAGCTCATTGAATGCGGTATTTTGGGATGGTCCCCAAACAAAAGGAGCATTCTTCTTGCTTAAGGCAGGCAAAGGCGAAGCAATGGTGCTAAAATCCTTCATAAAGCGATGATAGAAACCCGCAAGACCAAGGAAACTACGCACTTGATGCAAGTTGGTTGGTTGCAGCCAATTCTTAATAGCATTGATCTTTGACTCATCTACATGAACACCCTTAGAAGAAACAACAAAACCCAAGAAAATGAGCATATCAACACCAAAAAGGCATTTCTCCATATTAGCATAGAGGCGCTCTTTTCTAAGAGTTTGCAAAACGGTGCGGACATGTGTGACATGCTCTTTGATGGATTTGCAAAACACAAGAATGTCATCGAAGTAAACCACAACAAATATACCAATGTAAGGGCGAAAGACATGATTCATAAGGTGCATACAAGTGTCCGGTGCTTCCGAGAGACCCATAGGCATGACTAACCACTCATACAAACCAAACTTGGTTTTGAAGGCGGTTTTCCATTCATCACCCTCTTGTATGCGGATTTGATAGTAACCACTCTTAAGATCAATTTTGGAAAGTATAGTGGCACCGCTAAGCTCATCAAGCATATCATCTAGGCGTGGAATGGGGTACCTATAGCGAACGGTGATAGCATTTATAGGTCTACAATCGGAGCACATGCGAAAGCTACCGTCACGTTTGGGCACAAGGATGACCGGTACGGCACAAGGGCTCAAACTTTCACGCACATGACCATGGTCTATGAGATGCTTTACTTGCCTTTGAATTTCTTTAGTTTCTTCGGGGTTGACGCGGTAGGGAGCTTTGTTTGGAAGTGGTGCTCCGGGGGTGAGGTCGATGCGGTGCTCAATGCCTCGAAGTGGAGGTAGTCCCAGAGGTAGCTCATCGGGGAAAACATCTTGAAATTCCTGCAATAGAGAAGATAACACCAAAGGTAGATTGTGAGAGGTGTTAGTTTTTGGTGCCTTGTCCTTGCATAATAGGACATAGTGTAGGACACGTGATGGGTTCTCACACACTTCTCTCATCTCACGTTTGGTGGCAAATAGGACTAAGTTTTTCTTGTCGCTCATCGTGGAGGCACTCAATTTGGGCTTGTGGCGCTCACTCTCTTTTTGGTGGCTCACTCTCTCACTATTCTCTCCACGATGGGTCTTTTGCTTGTCGGCAAGCACTTGGCTTGGAGACATAGGACGTAGTACAAACTCTTTCCCTTTCATTTTGAAGCTATAGTGATTGGTACGCCCATTGTGAATGATACCTCGGTCAAATTGCCATGGCCACCCAAGAAGAAGATGGCAAACGGTCATCGGAAGGACATCACACTCCAAAGTGTCTTCATAGGCGCCGATCTTGAAAGAGACTTGTACTCGATGCTCGACTTGTATGGTGCCGGTGTCACTTAGCCATTGAACCTTGTCAGGTTGAGGGTGCTTCGTCTTGACCAATTGAAGTTTGGAGCATAGTTCTTCACTTGCTAAGTTGTGGCAACTACCTCCATCGATGATGACCTTGACGAACCGTCCATTGATGCCGGCCTTTGTATGGAAGATATGGCATCTTTGATCTTTGTCTTGTTGATGTTGAAGAGTCAAGACCTTGGAGACAACAAGAGCGGGACTTGAATCTTCATCACAAAAGACTTGATCATCTTCGTCTTCATTGTTCACTTGTCGGTGCATGGCCACTTGCTCAAGGGCTTACATTTCTCCTTCACTCATGGAGTCATAGGTTCCGTCGTCGTTGAGGATCATGGTGCGCTTGTTTGTGCACTCGAAGGATTTGTGGCCTCGGCCTCCGCATGTGAAACATTTGATGGAACTTGTCTTGATGGTCTCATCGGTTGGGGTAGATGATGATGAAGCTTTCGGCTTGAAGTTGCTTGTAGTAGGAGGACGACTTGCACTTGTCGAAGTCTTCTTGTAAATTGACTTGTCGCTGGTACTTGGTGATGCTCTAGTTGAGGTAGGAGTTGCTGAAGTCGCGGGGGCTTGATAAGAGGAGCCGTAGGTCTTGGACGAGAACTTGGCATACTTTAAATCATCTTGCACTTGGTGTTCCGCTTTGGTGGCTTGGTGCACTAGCTCGATGAGGTTTGAGTATGGTTGGAAGTCGGCGATCTTCTTGACGGGATGGTTGAGGCCATTCAAGAAGCATGCCATTGTTTGTTCATTGTCTTCCGTGACATTGGCTCTTATCATTGAAATCTCCATCTCCTTGTAGTATTCTTCAATGCTCTTGGTTCCTTGCTTGAGTTGTTGGAGTTTCTTGAAGAGGCCGCGGTTGTAGTAGGTAGGAACGAAGCGTGCTCTCATGACATCTTTCATTTGTGCCCAAGTAGTGATGGGTGGATCACCTCTTGCCTCTCGGCGCTCAATGACTTGTTCCCACCAAATAAGGACATAGTCTTGGAACTCAAGGGATGCCATCGCGATATTCTTCTCTTCTTCATAATTGTGCAGACGGAAGATCTTGTCAACTTTCAATGCCCATGAAAGGTACTCTTCGGGATCGTTGCTTCCGTTGAACTTGGGCATGGTGAACTTGAGCTTGCCGTAGCGTTGCTCTTCATTGTATTGGGGTCGGGGATGATGACGCCCAGGTTGTAGATGATTGTTCAACTCGTGGTGCTCTTGATGGGGAAGGTTGTCAACCTCATGTTTCTCTTGTCGTGGAGGATGTTCATTGTCTTCATGCTCTCGATGAACTTGATGGTGTTGGCGAGCTTGTGGGGGAGCTTCGCGAGCTCGAGGAGGAACTTGACGATGCACGCGAGCTTGAAATCTTTGTTATTGAATTTCTTCGCGAAGTGCTTCATCTTGTTCACGGGCTTGACGTCTTCGGTCGACAACGGCTCGACTCGAATCGCATAGAGCTTGTTGCGCCGCAAGTGCTTGAGCGTCAGGGAGTTGTTGTTCTTGATGTTGTGTCTCGGCATCTTGTGCAAGTTGGTGGAGACGCGCATGTTCTTCCTCTTCATGTTGGCGTTGTTGTTGCCGTTCCCGTGCTAGCGCGAAGGCCTCTTGAGTTTGACGTTGTCGGCGCTCTTGAGAGTCAGTGTCTCGAAGTGGATTGAGACTTGCTTGACGGTCGGTGCGCATGGCTCGACGAAGAGTGTTTGATGTCGGTGTACTTGAGCCGGAGAGGGTGAAGTCGGAGTGGCGGCTTGAACGGCTCATTCTTGAAGTGGAAGACGAGCGGTTGAGCAACAAAGCACGAATTTTGTCCATCCTTGTGTCATTCTCTTGCTTGTGATTGTCGAGCTTGTGGTCGAAGTAGTCCCTTGTATGTTGCTCGGAAAGTCGCAAGTCGGCGGCAAGGTTGTCGATGCGATCACTCATAGCTTGTTGCTCTTGATGCAAAGCATGTTGTGCACCGAAGAGGTGACTCTTGGTGACGAAGGAGTTCATGTCATCGTCTTGCTCCATGAAGAGTGGGTTGGTAGAAGTACTTGGCCTATCCATCATGAGCGAGTGGTGGTGAGTAGGACAAATGAGAGAACAAAACCAAAGTTACCTTTTCCGAAGATTGTGGATGTAACAAGTACGATCTCACAATGCTATAATAGGGGATTTGGTATCGGGAATTGTTTCTCACACCTACAAGTAAAAGGCTTATGGAGGAGCTCGGTTAGGATTGTGGCATAGTCAAGATATCGATAAGGTTGAGAAGATTCACAAAAATGCAAGTAAAAAGAAATAGATCAAACCCAAAGATATCACTAGGAACACACACACAGAAGATAGATGGGATCTGCACAACCAAGGGGTGAGCTCAAAATGTGCAACCACGGAAAATGCTCTTGTTGTGCAAATACTAGAGAGACGCTAGCTCGATTGCTCAAATGGGCTAGATACGCATCTGCACCAACCTATAAGATAAACGTGCCGTCTTCTATCCCAACTATGCTACGTATGAGGTGTCGAAGATGATATGCAAAAATGACTCTATGCTATTGCTTACAAGCTCTTTGTTGCTTCTCTTTTGCTTAAAAGCTTTTGTGGTTTTTTTTTGAAACCAGAGCCAAGTATGATATGAGACAAGTATGTAAGATATGCACGGGAGAGACTTATGGCACTAAGATGGTAACAAGATCACTATGGTGCACAAAAGCGTGGCCCGACAATTCTCAACTTGCTAGTCTCGATGGGTAAGCGACGCGAAATGGCTCGGGTTATCAATGCAAAAGCAAGGGTGAGATGCCGTCGAGGTTATCGTCCGATCGTACGAAGAATGTAGTTGTTGAAGCTGGTGTGGTGGTCGAGTTGTTGATCGAGTAGCGGCGATGATGATGTCCAAATGCGCCTAAGTAGCCAAAACACCTTAGGACACAAGATAAACCGCGGTCCGAAACTCAAACAACCACGAGAAATAGTGCGGAAGAACACGAGTGTTGGTATGGAAGCAAAATGGTGCAAAACAAAGATGGCTGAAAGTTTCTGGAAGGTTCGTGTGCACGGGGTAAGTGAGGCCCGTGTGCACGGGGTCCCGTGTGCACGGGGTGTGCTGCTAGCGGAAGAACAGCTCTGGATCCGAGGGTATTTTCCAAGATAAGGACTATTTCGAGGATTTGGAAGGTGGGGAAGCAGGAAGATGGGTAGATCCACTTGCCAAACTCCAAATTCGTGGATCAAAACAACCAAATCTCACAAGATCCAACAAATTGCAAGAAAAAAATTTGGGGCTATATTTGTGGGGATTTTCGAATTAGGACGAAAACAACAAAATCAAGCTAGCAAATGGGGGGATGGGACTCCAAGATGTGAATCAACCTTGCTCTTGATACCAAAATGATATAGGATGAAATCCTAGAGGGGGTCTTTCACACTTGGAGGGGGGAAAATGCAAACTCACAAGAACACAAAGAGGAGATCACTCAAACAATTCCCAAATCACACATCCACTAGAATAGCAAAATAAGATCCACAAGTCACAAGCACAATCAAAGGAAAGATACAATGGCAAAGTTCTTCCCACTCCTAGGAGATGAGGTCTTGAAGATAGTCTTCTCCTAGAGGAGGTCTTGAAATCCACTAGGATTCTTCCCAAAGGGGTCTTGATTCCACAAATGGGAAGGTAGAAGGAGCAAAGCTCACAAATATCTCATCTCATACTTTGCTAACCCTAAACATAGCCCTAGGTATGGTTTATATAGTCTTGGGGTCAAAAGAGATGAAGAGGGGCTCGGTTCGGGGATCTCAGCCATCCATCCTAGGAGGCCCGTGCGCACGGGGTAAGTTGGTCCCGTGCGCACGGGGGTCCCGTGGGCACGGTACAGGCCCGTGCACACGGGGTGCTCCAGCGCCAACTTCCAGGATAGCCCGTGGGCACGGGGTCTCGGGGGCCCGTGCGCACGGGGTCACCCGGGACTTCCAGTTTTGCTGGTGTTGCACTCTGTCTTGGTCCGCGTGGCCTTGGGGTGGTTCCTCTTCTCCTTGGGGGTGCTCCTAAGCCTCTTGGTGGTGTTCCTCTTCGTACCTAATGAGACATAGTGTATCTTGGTGAGGCAGCAACAATGTTCATGCGTATCCATATGCAAGCTAAGTAGGAAGGAGTTCACCTCGGTTTCCAAAGCACGTGTTCTTGCTCTTGTCATAGGTCCACGTGGGATTGATGTGTCGGTGTAGAGTCCATGGGGATGATGGAAGGATGCTCCGCATCATGTGTGCTCAGTTAAACATCCTCAAGCTCATGGAGTTCAACAAGAATTTTGGTGCGGATATGGTGGCTTAGTTTTATGCCACGGTTCACCTTGGCACTGATGAGGAAAGGACCTTGACTTGGATGACCAATTGCAGAGAAGACTTCTCTCAATCAAATGGAAGGCATTCATGGAATTTTGGATGTTGAAGATCAGGGGCTTGACAACCCAGTTGGCTTTCGTCCTCACAAGAATGTTACTTCTACTCACAAGTCACCTCTTTGGCCATACAACACAGCGAAGATTCACCCTGACACACAGAAGAAAACATATGAGATGTTTCCTTTTTTGGATATTCTTCATCGCATCTTCAGGAACACCCTTTTTCCTCGTATTGTGAACTTGGACCAGGTTCACTCTTTCCTAGTGGATATGTTGCTCTTCGGCCAGCACGAGAAGGAAACCAACACAGGAGAGCCCTGGGATATTTCTCATGTCATGTGGTCAGAGCTCCTCTCTGCCATCACTGAGCGCAAGTGCCCCATCTACGACCCCTACCTGATGTTGCTCATTGACAAGGCATGGACACACTCTTATCCTGGTGTCAGGCTAGAGATCAGGGACTTGGTCTCTCATGAGATTAAGCGACTGAGACACAAGGAGCACAGGGGCACTTCTGTTCCAAAGACTGAGATTCCTTCTGAAGCTATTGAGGCTGAGGCCGATGATGATGAGGATTATGAGCCCTCTGGAGTGGATCCATTATGGGCTAAGAAGCTCAAGCAGAAGATGAAGAAGTTGTTCCCCATGGAGTCTCACAGATAGTATATGGCTCATGTGTCTGAGAAGAAGTCACGTAGCCATCACAAGGTTCTTATGCGTCTGCTTGGAGCTGAAGTTAAGAAGAGGAGTGGATTTCCCAGCACTGTCCATGGATGGATGCAAAGACTAAGCAGCCTACTACCGATGACGGAGGCGTGGGCGACCATGCGGGAATGTGACGATGGAGATCTTTGGCTTTGCTATCACCTGTGACTGTAGCTGCACTCTTTGCCCTTTTGGTGTCTTGATGCCAAAGGGGGAGAGAGTTTAGGGATTTGTCGATTTTGTCGAGTTGCGAGTGCATCTTATTTTCCCTGTCTTTCTCTCTCGCAAACTCTTTTTCGGTCATTTTCTTTGGTTTGGTGTGTGCTTGTGAGACCTGGTTACCCTGTCATATGGTGTGAGACATATGATATCATATCTTATTATTATCTTATGCATGTCCAGTACTTTGGTAGTATGTGAGTTGCATGTTTAACTTATGATTCTCTTATGCTCACTTACTACTCCTTGCATCCTAGCTTATATTTCCCTTATTGTAGATGCAAGTGTTGTCAGTATATAAAATATAGGGGGGGTGTTGACCCTAATGTGTGTACTTTGCATTCCAAAGGCATTCTTAATTAAGTGCACACATCTAGGGGAAGCCCGTCTATATTTTGTAGACTCTGGGGTTTGCTTATTCTCTTATTATATCTCTATGCAAATCCCGTGTTGTCATGAGTCCACCAAAAAGGGGGAGATTGTTAGGGCATATCTGTCTCTAAGTGGTTTTGGTGTTTGATGATAATGCATTTGCGGAGTAATCGTGTGCGTTGAGCATTTCAGATATTCATTCATTGGCACGAGATGATTTATTCCCCTCGGAGCTCAAAGTGAAGACGGTGTAGTTCTCCTTCATTTTGGGTTTTGTGGTCTTGAGTCGTAGGAGTTACCATACTATCAAGAGGGGGTCCGTATCGGAACGAGTGGGTGGAATCTACACATAAACATATCTTTTGCTCTCACCCCTCCTCCCCACATCCGTGGAGTATCCGTGTTATCGTGGAAGTGTGATGTCTGCTAGACTACGTCCGTATTTCCCCAAAGAGGAAGGGATGATGCAGCACATCGACGGTAGGTATTTCCTCAGTTATGAGACCAAGGTTATCGAACCAGTAGGAGAACTAAGCAACACTACGAAAACAACACCTGCACACAAATAAAAATACTTGCAACCCGACATGTTAAAGGGGTTGTCACTCCCTTTCGAGTAACGGCGCCAGAAATTGGCAAACGGATGTGATAAAAATATGATAGATGGGATAAATAGATCTCGAATAAAATAAATTGCAGCAAGGTATATTTTCTATTTTTGGTTTAATAGGTCTGAAAATAAAAGCAAAGGAAAATAGATCGCAAAGGCAAATATATTAAGGAAGGGACCCGGGGGCCATAATTTTCACTAGTGGCTTCTCTGGAGAAAACAATAGCAAACGGTGGGTGAACAAATTACTGTTGGGCAATTGATAGAACTTCAAATAATCATGACAATATCCAGGGAATGATCATTATATAGGCATGATACGTCTCCAACGTAACTATAATTTTTTATTGTTCCATGCTATTATATTATCTGTTTTGGATGTTTAATGGGCTTTAATATACCTTTTTATATTATTTTTGGGACTAACCTACTAACCAAAGGCCCAGTGCAATTGCTGTTTTTTTGCCTATTTCAGTGTTTCACAGAAAAGGAATATCAAACAGAATCCAAACAGAATGAAACCTTCGGGAGAGTTATTTTTGGAACAAACGTGATCCGGGAGACTTGAAGTGGACGTCAAGAAAGAAGCGACGAGGCCACGAGGCAGGAGGGCGCGCCCAGGGGGATAGGCGCGCCCCCACCCTCGTGGGCCCCTTGCAGCTCACCCACCTACTTCTCCCTCCTATATATATACCCATATACCCTGAAAACATCGAGGAGCCCCACGAAACCCTATTTCCATCGCCGGAACCTTCTGTACCTGTGAGATCCCATCTTGGGGCCTTTTCCGGCGCTTCGCCGGAGGGGGAATCGATCACGGAGGGCTTCTACATCAACACCATAGCCTCTTCGATGATGTGTGAGTAGTTTAACGCAGACCTTCGGGTCCATAGTTATTAGATAGATGGCTTCTTCTCTCTCTTTGGATCTCAATACAAAGTTCTCCTCGATTCTCTTGGAGATATATTCGATGTAATTCTTTTTCGTTGTGTTTGTCGAGATCCGATCAATTGTGGGTTTATGATCAAGATTATCTATGAACAATATTTGATTCTTCTCTGAATTCTTTTATGCATAATTTAATATCTTTGCAAGTCTCTTCGAATTATCAGTTTGGTTTGGCCAACTAGATTGATCTTTCTTGCAATGGGAGAAGTGCTTAGCTTTGGGTTCAATCTTGCTGTGTCCTTTCCCAGTGACAGCAGGGGCAGCAAGACACGTATTGTATTGTTGCCATCGAGGATAAAAAGATGGGGTTTATATCATATTACTGGAGTTTATCCCTCTACATCATGTCATCTTGCCTAATGTGTTACTCTGTTCTTATGAACTTAATACTCTAGATGCATGCTGGATAGTAATCGGTGTGTGGAGTAATGGTAGTAGATGCAGAATCGTTTCGGTCTACTTGTCGCGGACGTGATGCCTATATACATGATCATGCCTAGATATTCTCACTACTATGCGCTTTTCTATCAATTGCTCGACAGTAATTTGTTCACCCACCGTAGACTTTGCTATCTTGAGAGAAGCCACTAGTGAAACCTATTGCCCCCCAGTCTATTCTCCATTATATCATTTTCCTATCAATTTGCTATTTCTATCGTTGTTTATTTTGCAATCTTTATTTTCCAATCTATACAATAAAAATACCAAAAATATTTATCTTATTATCTCTATAAGATCTCACTTTTGTAAGTGACCATGAAGGGATTGACAACCCCTTTATCGCGTTTGCTGCGAGGTTCTTGTTTGTTTGTGCAGGTACGAGGGACTTGCGTGTAATATCCTACTAGATTGATACCTTGGTTCTCAAAAACTAAGCGAAATACTTACGCTGCTTTGTTGCATCACCCTTTCCATTTCAAGGGAAAACCAAAGCATGCTCAAGAGGTAGCAAGAATGATTTCTGGCACCGTTGCCAGGGAGATCTATGCACAAGTCAAGACATACCAAGTACCCATCACAAACTCTTATCCCTCCACTACTAGGAAAAGGGTTGTAGATAATATGGACATTAATGGCGCACCACACATGTGGTGCGCCACTACTATATACTAATGGTGCACCATGTGTTGGTGCGCCATTAAACTCTAAATACTAATGGCGCACCACACCCACGGTGCGCCGCTACTAACAAATGTTTTTTTTCAAAACTAGTAATGGCGCACCAGGGGATAGTGCGCCATTACTAGTTAAACTAGTAATGGCGCACCACAACCTCGGTGCACCATTACTAATCTTTTTCAAAAAAAATCAACTTTTTTTAATTTTTTTTCAAAACTAGTAATGGCGCACCACGGGTATGGTGCGCCATTACTAGCTAAACTTAAACTAGTAATGGCGCACCACACCCACAGTGCGCCATTACTAAGTTTTTTTCAAAAAAAATTCATTTTTTTTCTCAAAACTAGTAATGGCGCACCGTGGGAGTGGTGCGCCATTACTAGTTACTAGTAATGGCGCACCACTCCCACTAACTAGTAATGGCGCACCACTCCCACGGTGCGC
>NC_041380.1:231401541-231508689 GCF_002162155.2 Triticum dicoccoides | reverse complement strand
GAAAATGATGGAAATGTCAAAAAAAAATAAGTTTCCCATGTGATATGTGGTCTACTTGTTGGGAAAATTTACAAATATGAATTTCAACTTTATTTGCAAAATCTCTCTGGAATTTGTAAAATGGGCATAACTTTTGCATACAAACTCTGATTAAAAAGTTTTTTATATGAAAAATCATCTACTCGAAAAGTTACATCCGAATTGAACGTGGCAACCTTGTTCAACATCTTCAAAATCCCCAAGAACGAAAGATACGGGGCTTTTAAGATCTAGAGGGGGGAAAATGAAAAAAAAATCAAACTTACTAGTGGCGCACCATTTGCTAGGTGCGCCACTAGTAAGAGAGAAAAATTGGTTTAAAAAAAATTGGAATTTTTTTAAAATATGATACGTAATATGACCGGGAAGTTTGAAATATTTTTTCAAAATTTCATCATACTCATGAACATGAACAAAGTCCTAGACATCAACAAGGTTTAGTAGGGTTGAGATGATAGATATATCAACAAGTGCCTGTGAAGTGAGTTGGTGCTGGGGTTGGATAGAACTACGAAGTTAAGCATGCTCATGCTGGAGTAGTGTGAGGATGGGTGACCTTCCGGGAAGTTTGACCACAGAGTGCGATTTGACTTGAGATTAAGCATATTGACCCGAGATTAAGAAAAAAACGAAAAAAAATTGAAAAAAATTACTGAAAAAATATTAAAAAAATTGTTACTAATGGCGCACTACTATGTGGTGCGCCATTAGTATACCAGATACTAATGGCGCACCTGTGGTGCGCCATTAGTAAAAAAATTCTAATGGCGTGGTGCTAGTGGCGCACCTGTAGTGCGCCATTAGTAGCAAAAACAGGTGCGCCACTAGCAGGCCTTTTCCTAGTAGTGCTCGCATTACATTATTTGTCATTTGCCTCTCGTTTTCCTCTCCCCCACTTATAAATTTTTTTTCGAAAACCTTTGCCTTTTGTTCGCCTTCTTCCCGTATATATCTTTGTTTGTGTTTCCATGTGCCTTATATTTGCTTGCATCTTTTCTTGCTAAAAATCCATTGATATGGATTGATGTCTACTACACAACCTTCTTCTTGTAGACATTGTTGGGCCTCCAAGTGCAGAGGTTTTGAAAGTGCAACTATCCCTCGGTGGTTTTGGTAATTCCTAACAACATATAGCTCATTGAGCTAACATTATTCCAAGATTAATATTTCAGGAAAAGCTCAATGAATGGCATGGCATGGATGAGGAAAGTGGATCCCTCAGAATTGAAAGGACAAAAAGTTTGGCTCAAGCTTCAAGATCAAGACTCTACATTTTATATTTTAGTGATCCAAGATCACATTGAGTCTATAGGAAAAGCCAATACTATCAAGGAGGTATGAGGTGTTGCTTAATGGCTTGCTTGCTCAAAGTGCTTAGTGATATGCTCCAAAACCCTCAACTACCTCCCCACGTCCACATATGACCTAAACCAAAAGTCAAACTCGGCCCCACCGATTCTTTCTATCCGGCGCCACCGAGTTTCAAATGTCATAGCCACTGCCACAAACCCTAGCAATTTGGTTTCATCGATAGGGATCTCGGTCTCACCGAGATGGGATTGAAATCTCTCTGTTTCCCTTTGTAACGTTTCGGTCTTACCGAGATGAGCGATCAGTCCCACCGAGAATGCAATGTAAATGTTTCCCTTTTGTAACATTTCGGTCTTACCGAGATGAGCGAATCGGTCCCACCGAGTTTACCTGACCAACTCTCTGGTTAGCTTATTACCAAAATCGGTCCCACCGAGTTTGTGTAATCGGTCACACCGAGATTACGTTATGCCCTTACCCTAACCATATCGGTCCTACCGAGTTGCATCTCAGTCCCACCAAAAATCCTAACGGTCACTAGGTTTGCTGAATCAGTCCGACCGAGTTTAACCATTCGGTCCCACCGAGTTTGGCAAATTGTGTGTAACAGTTAGATTCTGTGTGGAGGCTATATATACCCCTCCACCCACTCTTCATTCGTGGAGAAAGCCATCAGAACATACCTACACTTCCAATACACATTTTCTGAGAGAGAACCACCTACACTTGTGTTGAGGTCAAGGTATTCCATTCCAACCATATGAATCTTGATCTCTAGCCTTCCCCAAGTTGCTTTCCACTCAAATCTTATTTCCACCAAATCCAAATCCTCTGAGAGAGAGTTGAGTGTTGGGGAGACTATCATTTGAAGCACAAGAGCAAGGAGTTCATCATCAACACACCATTTGTTACTTCTTGGAGAGTGGTGTCTCCTAGATTGGCTAGGTGTCACTTGGGAGCCTCCGACAAGATTGTGGAGTTGAACCAAGGAGTTTGTAAGGGCAAGGAGATCGCCTACTTCATGAAGATCTACCGCTAGTGAGGCAAGTCCTTCATGGGCGATGACCATGATGGAACAGACAAGGTTGCTTCTTCGTGGACCCTTCGTGGGTGGAGCCCTCCATGGACTCACGCAACTGTTACCCTCCGTGGGTTGAAGTCTCCATCAACGTGGATGTACGATAGCACCACCTATCGGAACCACGACAAAAACATCCGTGTCTCCAATTGCGTTTGAATCCTCCAAACCCTTCCCTTTACATTCTTGCAAGTTGCATGCTTTACTTTCCGCTGCTCATATACTCTTTTTTGCATGCTTGCTTGAATTGTGTGGAGATTGCTTGACTTGTGCTAAGATAGCTAAAATCTGCCAAGAACTAAAATTGGAAAAGGCTAGATTTTTATTTGGTCAAGTAGTCTAATCACCCCCCCTCTAGACATACTTTCGATCCTACAGGTGGTATCAGAGCTTTGGTCTCCATTTTCTTTGATTTCCATAGCTTTTGGTGGTCATAGCCTTGGTTTCACAACCTAGGAGAGTATGGCGTCTAGCGAGGGAAATTATCACCGTAGAGGTCCTTACTTTGATGGTACTAATTTTGCTAGTTGGAAGCATAAGATGAAAATGCATATTCTTGGACATAACCCCGCCGTTTGGGCTATTGTGTGTGTTGGCTTGCAAGATGAATTCTTCGATGGGAAAGAACCAAATCGTGAAGCTACCGCGGATGAGTTGAAGATGCTACAATACAACGCTCAAGCTTGAGATATCCTCTTCAACGGATTGTGCCCCGAAGAATTCAACAAGATCAGCCGTCTTGAGAATGCAAAGGAAATTTGGGATACTTTGATTGATATGCACGAAGGTACCGACTCCGTCAAGGAATCCAAGTTGGATGTGCTTCAAAGTCAACTTGACAAGTTCAAAATGAAGGATGGTGAAGGTGTCACTGAAATGTACTCTAGGCTTGCTCTTATCACAAATGAGATTGCCGGCTTAGGGAGTGAAGAGATGACCGATAGATTCATCATCAACAAGATCCTAAGAGCTTTGGATGGAAAATATGATACCGTGTGCACATTTATCCAAATGATGCCCAATTACAAAGATCTCAAGCCAACGGAAGTCATCGGAAGAATTGTTGCTCATGAGATGTCACTCAAGGATAAAGAGGAACTTCACAACAAATCAAGTGGTGCTTACAAAGACTCATGTGAAGCCCCCACATCATCGAGTGAGAAACAAACCTTCAATTAAGAATTGAGCTTAATGGTGAAGAACTTCAACAAGTTCTACAAGAGTAGAAGCAAAGAGAGAAGCTCCAAATCAAGGTCCTACAATGACAAAAGATCTTCTAGTCGAGAGTGAAACTGCTACAATTGTGGAAGGCCCGGACACTATTCCAATGAGTGTACGGCCCCCTACAAGAGAAGAGAAGATTCTCCCAAGAGAAGAAGTAGAAGAGAAGAATCACCATCTAGAGAAAGAAGGAATAGAGATGATCATTATGAACGAAGACCCTCACGGAGAAGCAAGGATTCGGAAAGAAAGGACAAGTCATCAAGGAGCTACACAAAACGAAGACATCAAGCTCATGTTGGTGAATGGGTATCCGGCTCCGACTCTGACAACCACTCCGAGAGAAGCTATCACTCCGACTCCGAATATACTCAAGATGAAGGTGTTGCCGGTCTAGCACTTGTGACAACCAACTCCTACGACATATTTGACTCACCAAATGAAGGAGTTGGAACATGCTTCATGGCTAAAGGCTCAAAGGTATCACACCCCGAGTATGTTGATTTCAATAGTGATGAAGATGACTTGTTAGGTGATGATGTTTACTTGTTGACAACTCTAGTGATGAATACTATGATGAAACGTCAATTAATCATGCTAATCAAGATAAAACGAATGACAATGATAAGGAGAAGATTGAGTCTCTAACTAAAGAACTAAACACTCTTAAGTTAGCTCATGAAACTATCTTAGGAGATCATCGAGAACTTTTAAGGACTCATGAGAAATTGCGCTTTGAAAAGCTCAACCTTGAGCAAGAGCATGAGTTCTTAAAAGCAATCAATGATGATCTTCGCAAGAAAAGTTCTTCTTACTTTGCCAAGCGTTTACTCTTATCCACTTACATGCCTCAAGTCAAGTCTAGTAACAAGAACAAGAAAGATTCTTCCTCTAGTAGTAACAATAATCATGCTAAATCCAATATTGTTGCTTCTAGTAGTTCTCTTGATTCCACTAATGATTCTCTTAGCCAAGTTACACTTGAGCAAGAAAATAGCTTATTGAAGGGAATTCTAGAGAAAGGTGTTTACAAGAGCCTTGCCGGAAGTAAGCAATTCGAGGAAATTGTACGCAAGCAAGGAAGGCACCGGAAGAATCAAGGAGTTGGTTTTGAACGAAAGTTCAATGCTAATGGAGTTGAGTGGGAAGAAGATCAATACCCCAAGATGAAGTTTGTTCCTCAACAAGAGAAGTATGATCCTACTTCTCTCAAAGGGACACAAGCTCAAGATGATCTTCCACCACAAGACCACAAGAAAAAAGGCAAGGACAAGCTTCAAGAGGAAATTGATGCATTTGAAGAAGCTCCTAAGGCCTTGGTCAAGTGGGTTCCCAAGACTACTTCAAGTTCCACTTCATCAAGTACAACGACAACACCAAGGATTCCCATCAAGATGGTGTGGATCCCAAAGAAGAAGAACTAGAGAGTTCTTGAGGGTGACTCCGCCAACATACTTCACTCTTATCATCTTGGCAAGAACAAGTGCAATCAACTTCCACATCTTGCACTAGTTCAAGGAGTCACAAACCCTCTTGTTGGTAAGACAAGGGACAAGGTAACCTAAAAGCTTTCATAGACATCATCTTGTGTGTGCATCACTCTATGTCTATGGATATCCTTGTTTGTTCCTTGTGGGACTAACCTGTGTAGGTATTGAAAATGCAACTCACTCCAATGGATAGCTCCAAATGATCTACATCAACATTGAGCATCCACATCTTCAACATCTACATGAAGTCATCATCGACAAAACCCAAGGTTATTTCATCCCTCTTAGGGGGGATCTCACATCTAGGGGGAGCTTTACTCTAAGAATTGAGCTAAAGCAACTCTAATGGTGTGAACACAACAATGCTTTATGTAAAAGTGGTAACCCCACTTGTGCTTAAACGATGAGTATGACCTATGATCAAATGTTCTCATTTGACTCCTAAGTCAATATACTCATATATAGATGACCTAGTCATCGCAAATTGTTTGATAGATGCTAGAATTGGTTGTGCATGCTTTGCCACATATTTCAATTGCCATTTTATTGTGTGAGCATGTTGATTGCATATTTTACTCATTCGAGGACATCCACTTGTTGTTTTGATTGATTGGTTTTCTTTTGCCAAGTGGATGGACAAGAATGCCTAAGAACCCTCTCTGGCTATCTATGCTTTTCTCGCCTCAAACTCTATTCATGGTGCATCACAAAATTTGATCAAGTCAGATTTGAACCACTCTGTGTGAGGAGCACTCGGAGTCCCTGATTCGTCATAGAATTAAACTTCCAAAACTTCTTTGTGTGTTTCGGTCTGACCGATTCCTCCATTTCGGTCATACAGAGATCACTAAGTCGATCTAGGTTTTCAATCTCGGTGCAACCGATTTGAACTTTTCGGTCACACCGAGTTGCTGTAACTGTCAACAGTTATGCATCTCGGTGCCACCGAATTGTTCCACTCGGTCACACCGACAGGGTCGGGCTATATATACTCACGGGCAAAATTTTGGAAATTTATCCGAAACCCCTTCGCCCGCGCATAGCTCGCTCTGCCTCCTAGGTCTCCGGATCGTCCTCCTCGTCGCCAGCCGCCTCCTGTCGCTGGTCTCCGCCACCGTCAACGGAATTCTTCCCCGTCGTTGCCGCCGTAGCGAGTTCATCGCCGAACTAGGGTATGGACTCGATCACAGTGCTATCCCCATCCGATTCCTAGCACATTGTGTTCATTATGATTCTTACCACGATTGAAATGCTTCTATCCAGTCAAAACACTCCGTAGATTAGAGTTGAATCGAAAATTTAGGGTTAGGTTTCCGCCGAAACCATCTCGGACCCACCGGGTTGCAGAACTCGGTTCCACCGATTCGGCCAAGGCCATTGCACATGTGGTTCTCGGTCTGACCGAGAATTGCAAATCGGTGTGACCGAGTTCAGGACTTTGTGAAACCCTAGCAGTCTCGGTGCCACCGAACTGTGACTCGGTCTAACCGAGTCCACTAGTTTAGGTTCCAACAGCTGCTTCGGTATCACCGAGTTTGCAAATCGGTTGATTCGAAATGCTTTATGTGGAAAACTAAAACTATGTTTTTGACTCATTCTTTTGCAAAAACCTCTGCATTTTGTGATGCTCATCCACTCTATCTCATCTATATCTATTCACAGGGTCTGCAGTTAGTGTTTGCAACATGTCTGACCAGAGTGACAACCAGAACAGGTTACGGGAGCAGGTTCGACTGAGTGAGGGCACTAGTCCCTTAGCAGTTCAGATGATGGTAGCAGGAGCACCCCAAGAAAATTGCCAAAGGCTGCCACTAGAGCAAGCAAGAAGAAAACTTCAGAGTCTGAGGATGAAGACTATGTGGCCACTGAGGATGAGGCCACATCAAAGAAGAAAGTGGTTAAGAAGGAGTACAGATCAGCTGTAGTTAAGCCAGGGATGAAGATCAAAAGGCCAGAAGGAAGACAACCAATGTCTAAGGCCAGAGCATCCTCTCAAGCATCTTTGGAATCTCAACCCAAAGAGCCTGCTGCAGAAGGAAAGAAAAGGAAGGAAAGGGTCAAGAAGACCATGGCCAGAGTGATTGGAAAGGCTTCCATGATGGAAGAAGAAGAGGAAGAAGAGGTTGCTGCACCAGCACCCAAGGCACAGAAGCTTATGGGTGATGCTATCAGGACAAGGGCTGCATCATCAAAGCCCAAAGAAGCACCCAAAGCTGCCTCCAAGCCCAAGACTGCACCAAAGAGAAATACTAGAAACATACCAACTGCTGAGAAGAACAAGGCCCCAGTGCCTGAGACTGTTGCTGAAGAAGAAGATGAAGAGCATGTTCTGAGAAAATTGAAGCCAAAAATTCCAGACCACAATGATGCTCATCCTGTGGCTGAGAACATGAAGATCGGGAGAGACTCAGGACTGAGGAAATGGAGAGAGACAGATCCATATGCTACCAGGAGAAGGACTGTTGTTGATTACAGGTTCCACACAAAGGAACAGCAGGATTTCTATGAGACAGTGCTGCTAGACAAGAAGCCTATAGTGTGTGAAATGAGGTGGGTCGACTGGAAGTATATCAAGGAAAATGAGGAACACTATCCTGGTGTGTTTGACAGCTTCAGTGCTTGTGGAGTTGCAGACTTTGTTGGGCAGAAGCTCACAAAGTGAAATGAGGAGCTCATAATGCAATTCTACTCCACATCACACTTCTATCCAGATGGCAGGATAGTATGGATGTCTGAAGGTACAAGGTACCACTCAACTATTGAGGAATGGGCAAATCTGATCAATGCTCCTAAGGAAAAAGAAGATGACTTGGATGTTTATGCCAAGAAGAAGATGGATCACAACTCTATGGCAAATATGTACAAGGAGATTCCTGAAGATGATCTTGAGACTCACCAGTTTGGGTCAGTAAAACACTTGCTGTCAGGGCTGCCTACAATCAATTGGATCCTTAGGCACACTCTCTTGCCCAAGTCCGGTGATCACAGAATGATCAGAGGCCATGCAATTAACTTGCTACATATATTTGATGTGCCACAGAAGTTCAAGGTCATGAGCCTTATAGTTGAGACTATCAAGAGGACTGCAGCTGACCAGAAAAGAAGTTGTGGATATGCCCCACAGATCCAGGAGTTGATAAACTCAAAGATGGGCACAGGCACATACTTGTTGGATAAGGAACACTTGCCTATCTATCCTGACTTTGAGGACAACCAAGTTGTGATGAATGAAGATGAACCCTCCTCAGTGCAAGCACAAGCAAAGAAGGAGAAGGCAAAGATGGAGAAGGCTGCCAAGATGCCAACTCAAGAGGAGGCATCTGAGTACTTTTTGAAAAACAAGCAGGACCAGCTTGGTTACTTGATAGCATCATCTCTGAGGATTGAGAAGGGGTTGGCCACCCTAACTCAAAACCAGGAGAGCCTGGAAAGAATCATGGAACAAAAATTCTATGATTTAGATGTCAAAGTAACTGAGATTCAGTCTGTTGTGGAGCAGCTACAGGATGACATGCAGCAGAGGAAGGGCAAGACAACCACTGATGCATTTTCCAGAGTGCCTCGAGCTCAGAGATCTGCTGCAGTGCCTGTACCAGACACTAGAGTCACTTCACCTGCACCAGCTACAGCTCCAGCGCAACCAGCTCCAGCACGTACCCCAGCAGCTCCATCTACTTCAACTGAAGCCTTCGTCCTTGGCGTTCTCCGGACACCACCACCTGAAGACCAAGCCTGAGAGACGTTTTAGTGCTATGCATTTTCTATGAACTTTTTGGTAACTTGTTGCCAAAAGGGAGAGAAAAATGTATAGATCATAGGCTTTGATAGAGAGTGTTGCTTTTTATTCTCTCTTGCTTTGGTGGTTGAACTTTGTTTATCTTTTGATTGCTTGAGATACTATGCTATTATCTGTGAGACATTGATGATCATGTGGTTGATCATAAGCTACACTTATGCTTGTTAGATGATATTATCTTACTTATCCTTATATGATCATTCACTTTGCTTGGTGATGAGTGCATGTATTTAATTCTTATCATTTTGAGCGATCCACCAAGATGTATGTGACATGGAAGAGTAACCCAAGATCCTAACTCATTGTGCATTTGCAGTCCAAAGCAAATCTTAAGATATGCACAAATTTAGGGGGAGCTCTTGCTTTTCACATGCTTCTCAAAGCGACAATATCTTTCACTCTTATTATCATTTGTCGAAGCTTTGATCTATATGTTGTCATCAATTACCAAAAAGGGGGAGATTGAAAGTGCAACTATCCCTCGGTGGTTTTGGTAATTCCTAACAACATATAGCTCATTGAGCTAACATTATTCCAAGATTAATATTTTAGGAAAAGCTCAATGAATGGCATGGCATGGATGAGGAAAGTGGATCCCTCAGAATTCTAAGGATAAAATGTTTGGCTCAAGCTTCAAGATCAAGACTCTACATTTTATATTTTAGTGATCCAAGATCACATTGAGTCTATAGGAAAAGCCAATACTATCAAGGAGGGATGAGGTGTTGCTTAATGGCTTGCTTGCTCAAAGTGCTTAGTGATATGCTCCAAAACCCTCAACTACCTCCCCACATCCACATATGACCTAAACCAAAAGTCAAACTCGGCCCCACCGATTCTTTCTATCCGGCACCACTGAGTTTCAAATGTCATAGCCACTGCCACAAACCTTGCAATTCGGTTTCACCGATAGGGATCTCAGTCTCACCGAGATGGGATTGAAATCTCTCTGTTTCCCTTCGTAATGTTTCGGTCTTACCGAGATGAGCGATCGGTCCCACCGAGATTGCAATGTAAACTCTCTGTTTCCCTTTTGTAACATTTCGGTCTTACCGAGATGAGCGAATCGGTCCCACCGAGTTTACCTGACCAACTCTCTGGTTAGCTTATTACCAAAATCGGTCCCATCCAGTTTGTGTAATCGGTCACACCGAGATTATGTTATGCCCTAACCCTAACCATATCAGTCCTACGGAGTTGCATCTCAGTCCCACCGAAAATCCTAACGGTCACTAGGTTTGCTGAGTCGGTCCGACCGAGTTTAACCATTCGGTCCCACCGAGGTTGGCAAATTGTGTGTGACGGTTAGATTCTGTGTGGAGGCTATATATACCCCTCCACCCACTCTTCATTCATGGAGAAAGCCATCAGAACATACCTACACTTCCAATACACATTTTCTGAGAGAGAACCACCTACACTTGTGTTGAGGTCAAGATATTCCATTCCAACCATATGAATCTTGATCTCTAGCCTTCCCCAAGTTGCTTTCCACTCAAACCTTCTTTCGACCAAATCCAAATCCTGTGAGAGAGAGTTGAGTGTTGGGGAGACTATCATTTGAAGGACAAGAGCAAGGAGTTCATCATCAACACACCATTTGTTACTTCTTGGAGAGTGGTGTCTCCTAGATTGGCTAGGTGTCACTTGGGAGCCTCCGACAAGATTGTGGAGTTGAACCAAGGAGTTTGTAAGGGCAAGGAGATCGCCTACTTCATGAAGATCTACCGCTAGTGAGGCAAGTCCTTCGTGGGCGACGGCCATGATGGAATAGACAAGGTTGCTTCTTCGTGGACCCTTCGTGGGTGGAGCCCTCCGTGGACTCGCACAACTGTTACCCTCCATGGGTTGAAGTCTCCATCAACGTGGATGTACGATAGCACCACCTATCGGAACCACGACAAAAACATCCGTGTCTCCAATTGCGTTTGAATCCTCCAAACCCTTCCCTTTACATTCTTGCAAGTTGCATGCTTTACTTTCCGCTGCTCATATACTCTTTTTTCATGCTTGCTTGAATTGTGTGGAGATTGCTTGACTTGTGCTAAGATAGCTAAAATCTGCCAAGAACTAAAATTGGAAAAGGCTAGATATTTATTTGGTCAAGTAGTCCAATCACCCCCCCCCCGGTCTAGACATACTTTCGATCCTACAGGTTTGTAGGACACTAGCAAATTTCCCTCAAGTGGATGACCTAAGGTTTATCAATCCGTAGGAGGCGTAGGATGAAGATGGTCTCTCTCAAGCAACCCTGCAACCAAATAACAAAGAGTCTCTTGTGTCCCGAACACACCCAATACAATGGTAAATTGTATAGGTGCACTAGTTCGGCGAAGAGATGGTGATACAAGTGGTATATGGATAGTAGATAAAGGTATTTGTAATCTGAAATTATAAAAACAGCAAGGTAACTAATGATAAAAGTGAGCGTAAACGGTATTGCAATGCGTTGATACAAGGCCTAGGGTTCATGCATTCGCTAGTGCAAGTTCCCTCAACAATAATAACATAATTGGATCACATAACTATCCCTCAACATGCAACAAAGAGTCACTCCAAAGTCACTAATAGCGGAGAACAAACGAAGAGATTATGGTAGGGTACGGAACCACCTCAAAGTTATTCTTTCCAATCAATCCGTTGGGCTATTCCTATAAGTGTCACAAACAGCCCTAGAGTTCATACTAGAATAACACCTTAAGACACAAATCAACCAAAACCTTAATGTCACCTAGATACTCCAATATCACCTCAAGTATCCATGGGTATGATTATAAGATATGCATCACACAATCTCAGATTCATCTATTCAACCAACACAAAGGACCTTAAAGAGTTCCCCCAAAGTTCTACCGAAGAATCACGACAAAAACGTGTGCCAACCCCTATGCATAGGTTCATGGGCGGAACCCGCAAGTTTATCACCAAAACATACATCAAGTGAATCACGTGATATCCCATTGTCACCACAGATACACACGGCAAGATATACATCAAGTGTTCTCAAATCTTTAAAGACTCAATCCGATAAGATTACTTCAAAGGGGAAACTCAATTCATTACAAGAGAGAAGAGGGGGAGGAGAAACATAAGATCCAACTATAATAGCAAAGCTCGCGATACATCAAGATCGTGCCAAATCAAGAACACGAGAGAGAGAGAGAGAGAGAGATCAAACACATAGCTACTGGTACAAACCCTCAGCCCCGAGGGAGAACTACTCCCTCCTCGTCATGAAGAGCACCGGGATGATGAAGATGGCCACCGGAGAGGGATTGCCTCCTCCGGCAGGGTGCCGAAACGGATCTAGATTGGTTTTCTGTGGCTACGGAGGCTTCTGGCGGCGGAACTCCTGATATATCGTGCTCTCGGATGTTTTTAGGGTATATGGAGATATATAGGTGGAAGAAGTACGTCAAGGGGGCCACGAGGGGCCCACGAGGGTGGAGGGCGCGCCCAGGGGGGTGGGCGCACCCCCCTGCCCCGTGGCCTCCCCGTAGGTCCCCCGACGTGCACTCCAAGTCTTCTGGGCTTCTTTCCTACCAAAAATGGGTTCCGTGAAGTTTCAGGTCAATTGGACTCCGTTTTATTTTCCTTTTCTTTGAAACCTAAAACAGGGTAAAAACAGAAACTGGCACTGGGCTCTGGGTTAATAGGTTAGTCCCAAAAATGATATAAAAGTGTATTATAAAGCCCATAAACATTCAAAACAGTAGATAATATAGCATGGAGCAATCAAAAATTATAGATACGTTGGAGACGTATCAGCATCCCCAAGCTTAATTCCTGCTCGTCCTCGAGTAGGTAAATGATAAAAAGAGAATTTTTATTGCGGAGTGCTACTTGGCATAATTTCAATGCAAATCTTCTTAATTGTGGTATGAATATTCAGATTAGGAAGATTCAAGACAAAAGTTCATATTGACATAGAGAATAATAATACTTCAAGCAAACCAACAAAGCAATTATGTTTTCTTAAAGTAACATGGCCAAAGAAAGTTCATCCCTACAAAATCATATAGTTTAGTCATGCTCCATTTTCGTGACACAAGAATGCTCTCATCATGCACAACCCCGATGACAAGCCAAGCAATTGTTTCATACCTTAATAATTTCAAACTCATAAACTTTCACGCAATACATGAGCGTGAGCCATGGATATAGCACTATGGGTGGAATAGAATATAATGATGGGGGTTATGTGGAGATGCCCATCGATTGATGTTAATGCAAGGAGTAGGGATTGCCATGCAACGGATGCACTAGAGCTATAAATGTATGAAAGCTCAACAAAAGAAACTAAGTGGGTGTGCATCCAACTTGCTTGCTCACGAAGACCTAGGGCACTTGAGGAGGCCCATTGTTGGAACATACAAGCCAAGTTCTATAATGAAAATTCCCACTAGTATATGAAAGTGATAACTCAAGAGACTCTCTATATGAAGAACATGGTGCTACTTTGAAGCACAAGTGTGGAAAAAAGGATAGTAGCATTGCCCTTTTTTATTTATTTTCTTTTTTTTGGCCGTCTTTTCTTCTTTGGCCTTTCTCTTTTTTTTGGGACAATGCTCTATTGAATGATTATCATCACACTTCTATTTATTTACAACTCAATGATTACAACTCGATACTAGAACAAAGTATGACTCTATATGGATGCCTCCAGCGGTGTACCGGGATATGCAATGAATCAAGAGTGAAAAGTAGGAAAAATTATGAATGGTGGCTTTGCCACAAATACTATGTCAACTACATGATCATGCTAAGCAATATGACAATGATGAATGTGTCATGAACTGGATGGTGGAAAGTTGCATGGCAATATATCTCGGAATGGCTATGGAAATGCCATAATAGGTAGGTATGGTGGCTGTTTTGAGGAAGATATAAGGAGGTTTATGTGTGAAAGAGCGTATCATATCACGGGGTTTGGATGCACCGGCGAACTTTGCACCAACTCTCGATGTGAGAAAGGGCAATGCACGGTACCGAAGAGGGTAGAAAGGATGGAAGGGTGAGAGTGCGTATAATCCATGGACTCAACATTAGTCATAAAGAACTCACATACTTATTGCAAAAATCTACAAGTCATCAAAAACCTCGGCACTGCGCGCATGCTCCTAGGGGGATAGATTGGTAGGAAAAGACCATCGCTCATCCCCGACCGCCACTCATAAGGAAGACAATCAAATAACACCTCATGTTTCAAATTTTTTGCATAACGTTTACCATACGTGCATGCTACGGGACTTGCAAACTTTAACTCAAGCACTTCTGAAATTCACAATTACTCTACTAGCATGACTTTGATATTACTACCTCCATATCTCAAAACAATTATCAAGCATCCAACTTTTCTTAGTATTCAACACACTCATAAGAGAATTTTATTAATCTTGTATACCTAGCATATTAGGATTTTAAGCAAATTATCATGCTATTTAAGACTCTCAAAATAATCTAAGTGAAGCATGAGAGTTCATCTATTTCTTCAAAATAAAACTACCACCATGCTCTAAAAGATATAGGTGAAGCACTAGAGCAAATGACAAACTATTCCGAAAGATATAAGTGAAGATCAATAAGTAGTTGAATAATTATGCAACTATATGAAGACTCTCTAACATTTAAGAATTTCATATCTTGAAATTTTATTCAAGTAGCAAGCAAAACTAAATAAAATAAAATGACTCGCCAAGCAAAACACATATCATGTGGCGAATAAAAATATAGCTCCAAGTAAAGTTACCGATGAACGAAGACGAAAGAGGGGATGCCTTCCGGGGCATCCCCAAGCTTAGGCTCTTGGATATCCTTGAATATTACCGTGGCGTGCCTTGGGCATCCCCAAGCTTAGGCTCTTGCCACTCCTTATTCCATAGTCCATCGAATCCTTACCCAAAACTTGAAAACTTCAAAACACAAAACTTAAAGTAGAAAACTCGTGAGCTCCGTTAGTATAAGAAAATAAATCACCACTTCAAGGTACTGTAATTAACTCATTCCTTATTTATATTGGTGTTAAACCTACTGTATTCCAACTTATCTATGGTTCATACCCTCCGATACTACTCATAGATTCATCAAAATAAGCAAACAACACATACAAAACAGAATCTGTCAAAAACAGAACAATCTGTAGTAATCTGGATCAAACGTATACTTCTGGAACCCCAAAAATTCTAAAATAAATTGCTGGACCTGAGGGATTTATCTATTAATCATATTCAAAAATAATTAACTAAATATCACTCTACAAATAAAAATGGCAGCAATTCTCGTGAGCGCTAAAGTTTCTGTTTTTTACAGCATGATCAACAAGACTTCTCCCAAGTCTTCCGAAAGGTTCTACTTGGCACAAACACTAATTAAAAGCATAAAACCACATCTAAAAAGAGGCTAGATGAATTATTTATTACTAAACAGGAACAAAAAGCAAGGAACTAAAATAAAATTGGGTTGCCTCCCAACAAGCGCTATCGTTTAACGCCCCTAGCTAGGCACGATGATTTCAATGATGCTCACATAAAAGATAAGAATTGAAACATAAAGAGAGCATCATGAAGAATATGACTAGCACATTTAAGTCTAACATAATTCCTATGCATAGGGATTTTGTGAGCAAACAACTTGTGGGAACAAGAATCAACTTGCATAGGAAGGTAAAACAAGCATAACTTGAAAACTTTAAGCACATAGAGAGGAAACTTGATATTATTGCAATTCCTACAAGCATATATAACTCCCTCATAATAATTTTCAGTAGCATCATGAATGAATTCAACAATATAACCAGCACCTAAAGAATTATTTTCATGATCTATAAGCATAGAAATTTTTATTACTCTCCACACAAGCAAAATTCTTCTCATTAATAGTAGTGGGAGCAAACTCAACAGAGTAACTATCATGGCAATGAAAATTGAAATCAAGATGACAAGTTTCATTGTTATTATTATTCTTTAAAGCATACGTGTCATCACAATAATCGTCATAGATAGGAGGCATGCTTTCATCATAATAAATTTGACATCAAAACTTGGGGGACAAAAAATATCATCTTCATTAAGCGTAGCATCCCCAAGCTTGTGGCTTTGCATATCATTAGCATCATGGATATTCAAGGAATTCATACTAACAACATTTAAATCATGCTCATCATTCAAATATTTAGTGCCAAATATTTTAATGCATTCTTCTTCTAGCACTTGAGCACAATTTTCCTTTCCATCATACTCACGAAAGATATTAAAAAGATGAAGCGTATGAGATAAACTCAATTCCATTTTTTTATAGTTTTCTTTTATAAACTAAACTAGTGATAAAACAAGAAACTAAAAGACTCGATTGCAAGATCTAAATATATACCTTCAAGCGCTAACCTCCCCGGCAACGGCGCCAGAAAAGAGCTTGATGTCTACTACACAACCTTCTTCTTGTAGACGTTGTTGGGCCTCCAAGTGCAGAGGTTTGTAGGACAGTAGCAAATTTCCCTAAAGTGGATGACCTAAGGTTTATCAATCCATAGGAGGCGTAGGATGAAGATGGTCTCTCTCAAGCAACCCTGCAACCAAATAACAAAGAGTCTCTTGTGTCCCCAACACACCCAATACAATGGTAAATTGTATAGGTGCACTAGTTCGGCGAAGAGATGGTGATACAAGTAGTATATGGATAGTAGATAAAGTTATTTGTAATCTGAAATTATAAAAACAGCAAGGTAACTAATGATAAAAGTGAGCGTAAACGGTATTGCAATGCGTTGAAACAAGGCCTAGGGTTCATACTTTCGCTAGTGCAAGTTCCCTCAACAATAATAACATAATTGGATCACATAACTATCCCTCAACTTGCAACAAAGAGTCACTCCAAATTCAATGCGTTGAAACAAGGCCTAGGGTTCATAAATTCTCTAGTGCAAGTTCCCTCAACAATAATAACATAATTGGATCACATAACTATCCCTCAACATGCAACAAAGAGTCACTCCAAAGTCACTAATAGCAGAGAACAAACGAAGAGATTATGGTAGGGTATGAAACCACCTCAAAGTTATTCTTTCCAATCAATCCATTGGGCTATTGCTATAAGTGTCACAAACAGCCCTAGAGTTCATACTAGAATAACACCTTAAGACACAAATCAATCAAAACCCTAATGTCAATCAAAGCCCGGGATGATGAAGATGGCCACCGGAGAGGGATTGCCCCCTCCGGCAGGGTGCCGGAACGGGTCTAGATTGGTTTTCGGTGGCTACGGAGGCTTCTGGCGGCGGAACTCCTGATCTATCATGCTCTCGGATGTTTTTAGGGTATATGGAGATATATAGGCGGAAGAAGTACGTCAGGGGGCCCACGAGGGGCCCATGAGGGTGGACGGTGCGCCCAGGGGGGTGGGCGCGCCCCCCTGCCTCGTGGCCTCCTCGCAGGTCCCCCGACATGCACTCCAAGTCTCCTGGGCTTCTTTCCTTCCAAAAATGGGTTCTGTGAAGTTTCATGTCAATTGGACTCCGTTTTATTTTCCTTTTCTTTGAAACCCTAAAACAGGGTAAAAACAGAAACTGGCACTGGGCTCTGGGTTAATAGGTTAGTCCCAAAAATGATATAAAAGTGTATAATAAAGCCCATAAACATTCAAAACAGTAGATAATATAGCATGGAGCAATCAAGAATTATAGATACGTTGGGGACGTATCATGGATCCACTTAAAGTGTTCTACTTGGATCACCTTCAATCCTTATGTGTTCGTGCTGAAACTCCAACTAGCCTAGTTGATGGGGAATCTTTAGGGGAGACTCTTATGGGGTCAAATAAATAGATTGTTGTGTTATGCTTGGAATGTTTGTGAAACTTATGATTTTACTTGTTGCTCTAAGAACCCTAAAAAACATCTCCCCTACCTATGTGAGTTTAACGATAATGAAATCTTATCTTCTTATGCAAAGGGTGTTTATAGTTACTATGATATCGAACAAATTGAAGAATTTGTTGCTTTTAAGGGTGCTTATGAAGTTGCTTCTTTGATTGAAAAATATGATATTACTCTCTACGAATCTAATTTTTTTTGACATACTTAAATATTGCTATGAAAACTATGCACGTAATGTCTATGTCAAAGAATTTATTGAAAGAATGACCGATATGCATGAATCTATAGATAATTATGATTCCGATGATTTGATTGAAATATCCCTTGATGAACATGATGCTTACTATTCTTGTGGCCATAATGCCAATATTTATGAAGATGAATTTTCTATAGTTCCTTATGTTAAACATGAGATCGTTGCTATTGCACCCATACTTGATAGTTCCTTCGATGAAAAGCATGATTGCAATGATGTTATTATAAATTTTCTTAATGTCAATTGTGTTAATGATATGCAAAACCTCAAGCTTGGGGATGCTAGTTTTGCTATGACTACTATTTGTTGCAATGATCATGATTGGGGTGATTCTTCTTATGATCTTGAAAATTTATTTAAGACCCATGATGAATATAAGATTGATAATAGTGTTTGCAATATTATCGAAAGTGGGTTTGGAAGAGTGCCAACTTTAGATCCCACATATTTGGAGAATGTTAAATCTTTTGAAATTTTTGATAAAAGTGGGTTTGGAGAGGTCATGACTTTAGTTAATGTTAATCCCACTATTTTGGAAGAGTGCCAACTTTGCATGCATGTGGATCGTGTTGAAAATATTTTATGTGATAGCTATTTTGTTGAGTTTGCTTATGATCCCACATGTAATTATTATGAGATAGGAAAATATGATTGTAGAAATTTTCATGTTACCAAATTGCCTCTGGTTATGTTGAGATTGCTATTGTTTCTTTCCGCTTCCTTGCATATGCTAGTTTTTGCTTGCTATGATAATTTGTTTGCCTATAAGATGACTATGCATTGGAAGTATGTTGGACTTAGATGTGTTTTTCACGTGTTTTATTATGCTCTCTTTTGAGCTTCAATTCTTGTCTTTCATGTGAGCATCATTGAAATTATCAATGCCTAGCTAGGGGCGTTAAACGATAGCACTTGTTGGGAGGCAACCCAATTTTATTTTTGTTTCTTGCCTTTTGTTCCTGTTTAGTAATAAATAATTCATCTAGCTTCTGTTTAGATGTGGTTTTATGTTTTTAATTAGTGTTTGTGCCAAGTAGAACCTTTGGGAAGACTTGGGGGAAGTCTCTGCGATGTTGTTGTAAAAAACAGAAACTTTAGCGCTCACGAGATTAGCTGCCATTTTTTACTGGGAGTGCGATTAGGTTGATTCATTTCGCAGATGATTAATAGAAAACTTCCTCACGTCCACCAATTTATTTAAGAATTTTCGGGGTTACATAAGTATTCTAAACCTACAGATTACTACAGACTGTTCTGTTTTTGACAGATTCTGTTTTTCGTGTGTTGTTTGCTTATTTTGATGAATCTATGCCTAGTATCAGGGAGGGGGGTATGAACCATAGAGAAGTTGAAATATAGTAGGTTTAACACCAATATAAATAAAGAATGAGTTCATTACAGTACCTAGAAGTGGTTGTTTGTTTTCTTATACTAACGGAGCTCATGAGATTTTCTATTGAGTTTTGTGTTGTGAAGTTTTCCAGTTTTGGGTAAAGATTTGATGGATTTTGGAATAAGGAGTGGTAAGAGCCTAAGCTTGGGGATGCCCATGGCACCCAAAGGTAAAATTCAAGGACAGCCAAAAGCCTAAGCTTGGGGATGCCCCGGAAGACATCCCCTCTTTCGTCTTCGTCCATCGGTAACTTTACTTGAGGCTATATTTTTATTCACCACATGATATGTGTGTTGATTAGAGTGTCTTGTATGATTTGAGTCTTTGCTTTTTAGTTTACCACAATCATCCTTGCTATACACACCTTTTGGAGAGACACACATGAATCGGAATTTATTAGAATACTCAATGTGCTTCACTTATATCTTTTGAGCTAGATAATTTTGCTCTAGTGCTTCACATATATATTTAACAACATGGTGGTGGTTTTATTTTATAGAAATTATTGATCTCTCATGCTTCACTTATATTATTTTGAGATTCTTTTAGGACAACATGGTAATTTGCTTTGGCTATAAAGTTAGTCCTAATATGATAGGCATCCAAGATGGGGATAATAAAAACTTTCATAAAAAGTGCATTGAATACTATGAGAAGTTTGATACTCGATGATTGTTTTGGGATATGAAGATGGTGATATTAGAGTCATGCTAGTTGAGTAGTTGTGAATTGGAGAAATACTTGTTCTAAAGTTTGTGATTCCCGTAGCATGCACGTATGGTGAACCATTATGTCATGAAGTTGGACCATGCTTTATTTATTGATTGTCTTCCTTATGAGTGGTGGTCGGAGACGAGCGATGGTCTTTTCCTACCAATATATCCCCCTAGGAGCATGCGTGTAGTACTTTGTTTCAATAACTAATAGATTTTTGCAAGAAGTATGTGAGTTCTTTAGGACTAATGTTGAGTCCATGGATTATACGCACTCTCACCCTTCCACCATTGCTAGCCTCTCTAGTAACGCATAACTTTCGCCGGTACCATACACCCACCATATACCTTCCTCAAAATAGCCACCATACCTACCTATTATGGAATTTCCATAGCCATTCCGAGATATATTTCCATGCAACTTACCACTGTTCCGTTTGTTATGACACGTTTCATCATTGTCATATTGATTTGCATGATCATGTAGTTGAAATCATATTTGTGGCAAAGCCACCTTTATAATTCTTTCATACATGTGACTCTTGATTCATTGCATATGCTGGTACACCGCCGGAGGCATTCACATAGAGTCATATGTTATTCTAGTATCGAGTTGTAATTTTTGAGTTGTAAGTAAATAAAAGTGTGATGATCATCATTATTAGAGCATTGTCCCAAGTGAGGAAAGGATGATGGAGACTATGATCCCCCCACAAGTCGGGATGAGACTCCGGACGAAAAGAAAAAAAAGAGAAAAAAGAGGCCAAAAAAAGAGGAAAAGGCCCAAATAAAAAAATGAGAGAAAAAGAGAGAAGGGACAATGTTACTATCCTTTTACCACACTTGTGCTTCAAAGTAGCACCATGATCTTCATGATAGAGAGTCTCCTATGTAGTCACTTTCATATACTAGTGGGAATTTTACATTATAGAACTTGGCTTGTACTCACTCCGTCCCAAAACTCTTGTCTTAGATTTGTCTAGATACAGATGTATCTAATACTAAAACGTGACTTGATACATCCATATCTAGAAAAATCCGAGACAAGAATTTAGGGACGGAGGGAGTATATTCCAATGATGGGCTTCCTCAAAATGCCCTAGGTCTTTGTGAGCAAGCAAGTTGGGTGCACACCCACTTAGTTTCTTTTGTTGAGCTTTCATACATTTATAGCTCTAGTGCATCCGTTGCATGGCAATCCCTATTCACTCACATTGATATCTATTGATGGGCATCTCCATAGCCCGTTGATAGGCCTAGTTGATGTGAGACTATCTTCTTCCTTTTTGTCTTCTCCACAACCACCATTCTATTCCACCTATAGTGCTATATCCATGGCCCACGCTCATGTATCGTGTGAAGATTGAAAAAGTTTGAGAACATGAAAAGTATGAAACAATTGCTTGGCTTGTCATCGGGGTTGTGCATGATTAAATACTTTGTGTGATGAAGATAGAGCATAGCCAGACTATATGATTTTGCAGGGATAACTTTCTTTGGCCATGTTATTTTGAGAAGACATGATTGCTTTGTTAGTATGCTTGAAGTATTATTATTTTTATGTCAATATTAAACTATTATCTTGAATCTTTCGGATCTGAACATTCATGCCACAATAAAGAAAATTACATTCAGAATTATGCTAGGTAGCATTCCACATCAAAAATTCTGTTTTATCATTTACCTACTCGAGGACGAGCAGGAATTAAACTTGGGGATGCTTGATACGTCTCCAATGTATCTATATTTTTTATTGTTCCATGCTATTATAGTATCCGTTTTGGATGTTTAATGGGCTTTCATATACCTTTTTATATTATTTTTGGGACTAACCTACGAACCAAAGGCCCATTGCAAATTGCTGTTTTTCCCCTATTTCAGTGTTTCACAGAAAAGTAATATCAAACGCAGTCCAAATGGAATGAAACCTTCGGGAGAGTTATTTTTGGAACAAACATGATCTAGGAGACTTGGAGTGGATGTCGAGAAAGAAGGAAGGAGGCCACGAGGCAGGAGGGTGTGCCCAGGGGGTAGGCGCACCCTCCACCCTCGTGGGCCCCTTGCAGCTCCACCAACCTACTTCTTCCTCCTATATATACCCATATACCCTGAAAATATCGAGGAGCACCACGAAACCCTATTTCCACCGCCGCAACCTTCTGTACCCGTGAGATCCCATCTTGGGGCCTTTTCCGGCGCTCCGTCGGAGGTGGAATCGATCACGGAGGGCTTCTACATCAACACCATAGCCTCTCCGATGATGTGTGAGTAGTTTACCGCAGACCTTCGGGTCCATAGTTATTAGCTAGATGGCTTCGTCTCTCTATTAGGATCTCAATACAAAGTTTTCCTCGATTCTCTTGGAGATCTATTCGATGTAATTCTTTTTGCGATGTGTTTGTCGAGATCCGATGAATTGTGGGTTTATGATCAAGATTATTTATGAGCAATATTTGATTCTTCTCTGAATTATTTTATCCATGATTTAATATCTTTGCAAGTCTCTTCAAATTATCAGTTTGGTTTGGCCTACTAGATTGATCTTTCTTGCAAAGGGAGAAGTGCTTAGCTTTAGGTTCAATCTTGCGGTGTCCTTTCCCAGCGACAGCAGGGGCAACAAGGCACATAATGTATTGTTGCCATCGAGGATAAAAAGATGGGGTTTATATCATATTGCTTGAGTTTATCCCTCTACATCATGTCATCTTGCCTAATGTGTTACTCTATTATTATGAACTTAATACTCTAGATGCATGCTGGATAGCGGTCGATGTGTGGTGTAATAGTAGTATATGCAGGATCGTTTCGGTCTACTTGTCGCGAATGTGATGCCTATATACATGATCATGCCTAGATATTCTCATAACTATGCGCTTTTCTATCAATTGCTCGATAGTAATTTGTTCACCCACCATAGAATTTTCTATCTTCAGAGAAGCCACTAGTGAAACCTATGGCCCCCGGGTCTATTCTCCATTATATTATTTTCCTATGAATTTGCTATTTCTATCGTTGTTTATTTTGCGATCTTTATTTTCCAATCTATACAATAAAAATACCAAAAACATTTATCTTATTATCTCTATCAGATCTCGCTTTCGTAAGTGGCCGTGAAGGGATTGATAAACCCTTTAACGCGTTGGTTGCGAGGTTCTTGTTTGTTTGTGTAGGTACAAGGGACTTGCGTGTAATCTTCTACTGGATTGATACCTTGGTTCTCAAAAACTGAGGGAAATACTGACGCTACTTTGCTGCATCACCCTTTACTCTTAAAGAGAAAACCAACACATGCTCAAGAGGTAGCAAGGCATCACGTCCAAGATTAGTACACCGTCTCCTGCCTGCATCTATTACTATTACTCCACACATCGACCGCTATCCAGCATGCATCTAGTGTATTAAGTTCATGGGGAAATGGAGTAATGCAATAAGAATGATGACATGATGTAGACAAGATCTATTTATGTAGAAATAGACCCCATCTTGTTATCCTTAATGGCAATGATACATACGTGTCGGTTCCCCTTCTGTCAGTGGGATCAAGCACCGTAAGATCGAACCCATCACAAAGCACCTCTTCCCATTGCAAGATAAATAGATCAAGTTGGCCAAACAAAACCCAAATATTGGAGAAGAAATACTAGGCTATAAGCAATCATGCATATAAGATATCAAAGATGACTCAGATAATTTTCATGGATAAAAAGAGATAGATCCGACCATAAACTCAAAGTTCATCAGATCCCAACAAACACACCTCAAAAGAATTACATCATATGGATCTCCAAGAGACCATTCTATTGAGAATTAAAAGAGAGAGAGGAAGCCATATAGCTACTAACTACGGACCTGAAGGTCTACAAAATACTACTCACGCATCATCGGAGAGGCACCAATGGACATGATGAACCCCTCCGTGATGGTGTCTAGGTTGGGTCTGGTGTTTCTGGAACTTGAGGCAGCTGGAATTGATTTTCGTCGACTCCCCTAGGGTTTCTGGAATATTGGGGTATTTATAGAGTAAAGAGGCGGTCCGGGGGGCACCCGAGGTGGGCACAACCTACCAGGGTGCGCCTGGGCCTCCAGGCGCGCCCTCGTGGGTTGTGCTCCCCTCGAAGCACCCCCCAGGTGCTTCTCCGACCCATTGGATGTCTTCTGGTCCAAAAAAACCCACAAAAAGTTTCGCTGCGTTTGGACTCCGCTTGGAATTGATTTTCTGTGATGTAAAAACATGCAAAAAATAGCAACTGGCACTTGGCACTATCTCAATAGGTTAGTACCAAAGAATGATATAAAATGACTATAAAATGATTATAGAACATCCAAGAATGATAATATAACAACATGGAACAATCAAAAATTATAGATACCTTGGAGACGTATAAAAGTGGTAGAGAAAAAGTGCGAGCGGTAGTACCTTGGCCCGGAGCAGCAGTACCACCTAGCGCCATAACAGGTAGTACCGCTGTTTCAGCGTGGTAGTACCGCCTATGACCTTAGGCGGCAGTACCACTCTAGTTCCGTGCTAGTACCGCCTTGACTCGAGTTCGGCATTTCTCGTGTCAGGTTCACCGGCAATAGCAGCGGCAATAGGGGTGGTAGTACCGCACCTACTACCGCTACTAGTGTCACTCAGTGGCCCTCTCCTCTGTCCCTTCTCCCTTAGGCAGTATGCATGGTCCCAGCGGTAGTACCGCTAGGACGAGCAGTAGTACCGCTCGCTGCGGGCTGAATAAGGGGATAACAGTTGAATTGCCCCCCCCCCCACTATATAAGGGGGTCTCCTTCCCCAAGAAGGCCCACCTTTTTCCCCAAGCTGCATTGTTGCTCTGAAGCTCATTTTCACCCGATCTCACTCCCTAGCCAATCAAACTTGTTGATTTTCTAAGGATTGGTTGAGAAGGCCCCGATCTACACTTCCACCAAGAGAAATTTGACCCCCCCCACTAATCCCTTGCGGATCTTGTTACTCTTGGATGTTTGAGCACCCTAAACGGTTGAGGTCACCCTGGAGCCACATTCCATTGTGGTGAAGCTCCGTGGTTCATTGGGAGCCTCCAATTCAGTTGTGGAGAGAGCCCAACCTTGTTTGTAAAGGTCCGGTTGCCACCTGCAAGGGCACCACTAGTGGAATCATGGCATCTCGCATTGTGTGAGGGCGTGAGGAGAATAGGGTGGCCCTAGTGGCTTCTTGGGGAGCATTGTGCCTCCACACCGCTCCAACGGAGACGTACTTCCTCTCAAAGGGAAGGAACATCGGTAACACATCCTCGTCTCCACCGACTCCACTTGTGGTTATCTCTTACCTTTACTTTGTGAAGCTTTTGTTGTGTTGTATCCTTTGCTTACACTTGTTGTTGTTGTTGTTGTTGTTGTTGTTGTTGTTGTTGTTGTTGTTGTTGTTGTTGTTGTTAGCATCATATAGGTTGCTCACATAGTTGCACATCTAGACAACATTTGTTGCTAATCCTAATTTGTTAAGAAAAGTTAAAATTTGGTAGTTGCCTATTCACCCCCTCCCTCTAGTCAACCATATCGATCCTTTCACCATTGTACCTTCATCCTCCCAGCCTCAAGCCATCCTTGAAGGAACTTCTTCTACTGCTGCTGACGATGAAGATGTCCTAGCCACTTCCGAATCAGAAACATTTTTGTGCAGTTCTTCGGGCGACGCCTCAGAGTGAATAAAGTTCACCTCATTTGCACTCATGTTTTTGTCACCTTTTTTACACTAGTTGACAAAAATGGGGAGAATTACATCGAGAGTTTCCATAGATTTTCTCTGTTGGATTTGGTCTTTGTGTTTATTTGCTCAGGTTTATGAGACTTTTGAGCCATATGCCTTAAAGACTATTTGTGCTCTGATGTAAAACTTCTGATATGTGATGTAATATTAATAACCCTGCCTGCTACACTATTTCTCTCGAAGCATTTGTTTTGCAGGTGGAATTGTTATCAGAAGCTATGAATGATTGCACTATATACTCGATGGATTACATATCATCAGTGTGAATCATTACCTTGAATGATTGAAAAATCCTATGAATACTTCAATCAATTGCAGTGAATTGTATTTCATATTACTAACCCTGCATACATCAAGGGGGAGCATGTTTCATCATCGAGTGAAGTAACGCAAGTTCACTCTTGTTTGATTTACATTTCACTTATCTATCTTCACTTGATGATTATCTGTTTCATCAACAATCATCCAAAAAGGGGGAGATTGTAGGTGCAATGATAGGCCCTTATGTTTTGGAGTTTATTGACATAAACAGTATGGGACTTATGTGTTTGCTAGGGCAGACACAGTAATAGGTCCCTGAGATGTTGAGGAGTTTGATACGAATGATGAAGATAATCTTCCAGTGATGTAGCGATGGTTATCACTGAAGATGATGCTAACAAGAGTGACCCCTAAAAATTGTTGAATTCAAGCAATTGGTTTGGTGTCTGTTCGAAGAAAATGACTGAGTTCGAGGAAGAAGGAAGATGAAGTGAAGACGTAGCATTTGTTTTGTTGTTCTTATTCTTTCATTGAGTCATAGGACCACTCTACCATTAAGAGGGGTGTAGCGTTCAAAACTTTGATTCTCTGATGCTAAACCCAAATCCTATGAAAGTTGTGAGAGAAATCTCTTTGTCCTCCGAGCAAATACTTGCGAGCAAGAGAGTGTGAACTTCTTCGCTGCGAGAGATTTGTCTTGTACTGAGCAGTTGGCATTACTTGTTCCTCAAGTAATGTTACCGTTTCTCCAAATCCGACAGTTGTGAACGTGTCGGTTGGTCATTGGCTGGACCCCGTGTCCAAAATGGTCATTTCCCATCTGGCAAGGCTACGGCTATAGATAGCTACCCCGTGCCAGCTTTTTCCGGTGGATGCTCCGTTTGGTTCTAAGAAGATTGTTGAGCAACCCACTCTCTAAGTGATTTGACTTTAAAATCCACCGAGAGAAAACCCCTAGAGCCGAAGAACTAGATAGTGGTTAGCATCACGTGAATCTTAGTCCAGTACGCTCCGCCTATTACTCTTGAGAGCTGCAAACTCTCTAGATAGTTAGGTGTCAATTTCTTCAGAGACCAAGAGTGATTCTGGTTCTCAAAGAAGAAGTTTGTAAATGTTCGGAGATTTCCTTCAAGTATCTACCATGAGTGATCGGCATCGGTTGACGAATCGATTGTCGAGGAGAATAGGGTGAAGAGAGTTTATCTTCCATGTTAAGTCACAACCCCTCCAACCAGACGTAGTCCTTATGCAGAAGGACGAACTGGTCGAACAAATTCCTTGTCGCCATCGAGCACCACTTGTTAGCTATATTACCCATGTTCTCATTCAATATGTTCTCTATCATGTGATTTGTCTCGATGCATGTCTAGTTTACTTTTGGTACTTAGTTTTACCTCGTTGTAGTTCTGTTTTTCATTTGTTTCCGCTATAGGTTCTCAGAATTTTGAGTTTTCCAAAGAAAATGTAAAACTCCCATTCACCCCCCTCTAGTAGACATACTTCGTTCCTACACGGTTGCTGCCCCTGCGCCCGTCCCAACTCCCATCCTCGTGCCCAAGCTAGCGACCATCCTCATAGCATTGACAGGTTAATCGCCAGCACTATCGCAACGCTGGAAGCCATAGGCGTCAGCGAGGTCCACGTGGACCCATGAGAGTTCGTGTACATGCCAGCGCCCGGGCCCGTTCCCGTGCATGCCCCTGCACCCACCGCGGCGCCGGTCCCCGTGTGTTTGCCTGCACCGGCCGCGCATGTGCCCGTGCATGCGCCCCCCTCAGCGTCATGTGAAGTCATCGTCAACCGCTACCTCACAGCGCCGTGAGTTGCCATCCTCCCATGCCACCCCCCTCCCCCCTCTCGTCGATCGCGCGATGACATGGTGTTTGATTTCCATGTGAAGAACATTATGTGCTGCCTTGAGGACTTCAACAACAGTGTCCCGAAGGATGACAACACCAACGCCGGCACGACACACCACCTCCACCACTGCCGGAATTAATTCTTTGGGTTTAATATTGTATCTCGATCGTATGAATATAAAGTCATAGTGTTACTGAATGAAACCTATGGTTTGAACAAACTTGTGTTTTTCTCTCTGAATGTACAGGCTTATCAAATGATTTAAAAAAACTTCAATGGTTTTTAAATTTAAAACACTCATCACAAACGTTTTAGATAGAACACACGTATGCAAACCGATTGCTTCCCCAGTAAGCCAAGGGAAAATATGTCGCACAGGATCTGTGCAGCTATTCATCGCAAATGTTTTAGATAGAACACCCATATGCAAAGGGAGAGCTATGGTCCTGCCGTGCAGGATTTGTGCATCTCTTCATCACAAACAGTTCAGATTGAAGACGATATGCAAAGCGAGAGCTATGGCTCCTTCGGCACAAGCTAAGAGAAAACCTGGCATGCAGGATATGTACATCCCTTCAACGCAAACGATTTTTTGGATGACCAGTGTGCAACCACGTATAGAAAATTTGGTAAGATTTGCATCTGTGGGTATATTGCCATTTGTCAAACTGGAAAAATTGGCATTTGTCGATCTACTAAAATTGCCCTTTGTCAACCTTGTAACATTGACATTTGTCAAAATTTGCAGCTAAAAATCACTAGCACTATCTAATTTTTGCAACTAAAATTCAGTAAGCATAGATTTCATTCATAGATTAAGTAGTCGTTCTTTATAAAAACAGTTTGACTCGATAGCTAAACCGACCAAACATTTCCCCAATTATTGCCAACCGTGTACTGAAATAGCTAGTTCAACTATATATACTAGCTAACTTTAAGTACGTTGTACACTTGAACCATATCTATAATGAGATGAATTGAAAAAAATAGCCCCTAAATACTACTACTGTGGAGGGGCTTTGTACTACTTCCAGCAGCTTCTCCTCTGCTAAGGGCACTCAGTAAGAGGCAGAGGAGGAGGAGGAGCCTCCCGAGGAGCTAGACAACTAGAATCTGGTGCTTGCCATTGCTCCACCTTTAGCGACGCTCACCTCAAACGCCCTCTGCCGCTCCAGACGATCCCTCTCGAAGCGGCAGGACTCCTCGTAGATCTTGTCATTCCGCACCTCTACGGCAGCGTGTGTTGCGGCCACGGCGGCGGTAAGACTCTTTGCATGCTCGATCAGGCGCTCCTCCTCTTGTAGGAACTCGATGTAGCGTGCAAGGTCGATGACGCGGCGGGGCTCCACCTCCACCTGCCACCTTCGGGCGACGATGGCGTAGCGGGTGATGACCCCTAGCGGTCGACTGTGGGCTGGCGGCCAAAACTGCCACCTCCCGCCTTCGGGCCGCGGTGGCAGGGCGGGTGATGGCCATGGCGGGCGACAGTGGGGTGGCGTCCACGACGGCCACCTCCCGCCTTCGAGCCACGTTGGTGGAGCGAGCGATGACCCTGGCTTTCAACGGTGGTGTGGCAGCCACGGTAGCAGATGGGGCGGGAGGTGGTGGCAACGGCGGCCTGCAGCAGCTGCCGGGCAGCGGCAGCGGAGCATGTGGTGGGTGTTGCGCGCACACACAACAGGGACGCCACAGGCACTACACTATGCGGGGGACTGCACCGCCACCATGTTGTAGCCTCTCAGCTGGAGCTGTCCTCTGATGACGGAGGAGTGGCTGAGCAGCGAGGACAGACCGGTGCCATTGGCGAATGTGGGAGAAGTAGATGAGATAAGCTATAGGGATGGAGGAGAAATGAGGCACATGACTCATCGGCCGTGAGGGTTCATATAGCAGGTTGGTAAGCATTAGGATTTCGGGGGATTTCGACGAGTCGGGCGAGAAGCTTGTGCAGCTATGCGCGAGAACCTGGGTGGTTGCGCGGGAACTGGCTCACTAACGATTGATTGGCGCCACTTCGAGCCACCGTTTGGCCAAAAGAACGCCTACACGCTGCTCCAGCTTGCGCTCGAAGCTGTCTGCGGCAGCGGGATGACAAGACGTGTGAGAGGAGAATGAAATGACACGTACACATACATTTATTAAAAAAATGTTTGTGATTTAATTACATACTACCTCTGTCCTAGTTTATAAGTCCTCTTTGTATTTTTGTGCCAAATTTGGACTAGATATTTAACTAATAAAATACAAATGCATGTCGCCAAAGATTATATCATTGGATTTGTATTTGAACATAGTTTCCAATTATATTATTTTTATAACATGCATTAACATTTTGTTAGTTAAATTAGGGTCAAAATATGGCACGGAATATAAAGGGGACTAATAGACCAAGACGGAGGTAGTGGCACACAGCCGCTCTCTACGTAGCGTCGTGAATGATTGTTCGACCACCGTGTGATGTGGAACGCGACGTTGTTTCAAATTATGGGCCGGCTCGCAACTGTCGGCCGGCTTGTAGACGACCATTCCCTATGTGTTCAACTGCTCTATGCACGTGGTTGCTCGCGGGTGAGGCGGCCGCAACATGCTCTTCTCGCGTCCCGCTACGCGTGCTCTGCATGCTCTCGCTTCCCTCCACACACTCTACCCGTATCCCTCCCCGTGCGCTGATAGTTTTTGGGGCAGGCGCATGAGCACATACATTCGTGGTGCCATTATGCATGCGCTTGTGTCGGGCGCGGCGCCACGCTGCAGCTACCTGCTACAAAAACTATTATGTGGACGTGTCGAGAATCCAGGCCGCCCGGCCCCCATTTATTCCCGTGGCCATTTACCTTCATCTCTCGCGCCACACGACACAATAAGAACATCGACGACAACACATACAGAGAGGATATCCAGTGGTTCCAATGGCGCTCCCGGCGGCTAACGACAACAACGGGGGTAGTTCACCATGCATCACGTAGTAGACACCCACATGAGAGGGAAGGACCTCTCGGTGGTGTACACGAACAAGCCGGTCTCAGTGGAGAGCTCCATCCACACTATGGCGTGGTTGCTTGCTGAGGACAAGTGCCAAGTGGTCGGCTTCGACCTCGAGTTCACCGTCGGTCATGTTGGGCATGATTAGAAGGTTTTCATCCCCCAGTTGTGCGTGCGCCATGATTTCCTCGTCTACCACTACCACCTGGCCACAAGGCCTTGCGAGAGTTTCACCATGTTTATCAACAGCCTCAACTATAGTTTCGCTGCGGTGGACACCACCAACGATCTAAAATCACTCGAGGTTTCAGGCTTGCCCTTCCGGAATCTTGTCAACATCTGTGACCACTACAATGTCAAGGGCAGCACCAAGAACAATACGAACTCCCTGGTTGACCTCGCCTTGGCCATCATCGACCCCTACTACATTAAGATGAAGGGTGAGCGCAAGAAGGATAGTATGGCCTGGCACAATGCCTGGGAGCAGAGACTAGATGAAGAACACGTTAAGTACGCGGCCATGGATGCATACACAAGCTACAAGATGTACAGGCGGATCGTTGACATGAGGAAGTGCCTTCGTCCTACCCCAGACGAGGGATTGACCCACGAAGCAGTGGTGGCAGTGTCACAAGAAGTAGATGATTAGGTGATCGTTTGTCCTAGTTTAGAATGCATGTAATTTTTTAGTGAGGCGTGTGCGAATGATTTGTATAGTCACTTATGTAATCGGATTTTTATTTTGGTTATATATGTTGTTCTTCTATAGATAGAGAAAGTCACATCATAGATCGAGTAAACTAGGGAACCTGTCGATGATGAATTCATCAATCGCTGACAATTGTATACTGATACGTCTCCAACGTATCTATAATTTTTGATTGTTCCATGCTATTATATTATCTGTTTTGGATGTTTTATATGCATTAACATGCTATTTTATATTATCTTTGGGACTAACCTATTAACCTAGAGCCAAGTGTCGGTTTTTGTTGCTTCCTTGTTTTTGAGTTTTATAGAAAAGGAATATCAAATGGAGTCCAAATGGAATAAAACTTATGCAATGATTTTTCTTCGACCAGAAGGCGCCCAGCAGAATTGGGGAGGAGGCCAGAAGAGTCCCGAGGGCACCACAAGCCCTCAGGGAGCGCCCTAGGGGCACGCCACCTGGCTTGTGGGCCCCTCGGGAGTCCACCAACCTCAATATCAGCTCTATAAATCCTAAAATATTCCCATACCACCAGAAGCGTCCACCAAAATACTTTTCCGCTGCCGCAAGCCTCTGTTCCCATGAGATCCCATCTTGGGGCCTTTTCCGGCACCCTGCCGGAGGGGGATTCGATCACAGAGGGCATCTATATCAACTCTATTGCCCTTTCGATGAAGCATGACTAGTTTACCACAGACCTACGGGTCCATAGCTAGATGGCTTCTTCTCTCTCTATGATCTTCACTACCATGTTCTCCTTGATGTTCTTGGAGTTCTATCCGATGTAATATTCTTTTGCGGTGTATTTGTCGAGATCCGATGAATTGTGGATTTATGATTAGATTATCTATGAATAATATTTGAGTCTTTTTCTGAATTCTTATATACATGATCAAATATCTTTGTATTTCTCTTGGAATTATCGGTTTGGTTTGGCCAACTAGATTGGTTCTTCTTGCAATGGGAGAGGTGCTTAGTTTTTGATTCAATCTTGCGGTGTCCTCACCTAGTGACATAGTAGGGGTAGCGAGGCACATACTGTATTGTTTCCATCAAGGGTAAAAAGATGGGGGTTTCATCATATTGCTTGAGTTTATCCCTCTACATCATGTCATCTTACTTAAGCCGTTACTCCGTTCTTATGAACTTAATACTCTAGATGCATGCTGGATAACGGTTGATGTGTGGAGTAATAGTAGTAGATGCAGGTAGGAGTCAGCCTACTTGACACGAACGTGATGCCTATATTCATGATCATTGCCTTGGATATCATCATAACTTTGAGCTTTTATATCGATTGCTCAACAGTAATTTATTCACCTGCTGTATTATTTTCTTTCAAGAGAGAAGCCTATAGTCAAACCTATGGCCCCTGGGTCTATTTTCCATTATATGTTTTCAGATCTATAAACTAAAAAACCCAAAAATACTTGGATGCAATTTATTTGTTTTTACTTTATTTTACGTGTTAGTAATCTTTTATATCTATCTCTATCAGATCTCATCCTTGCAAGTGACCGTGAAGGGATTGACAGCCCCTTTATCATGTTGGGTGCAAGTGTTTGATTGTTTGTGCAGGTGCATAGGCTGGAGACTTGCATGTACCTCCTACTGGATTGATAAATTGGTTCTCAAACTGAGGTAAATACTTATCTCTACTTTGTTGCATCACTCTTTCCTCTTCAAGGGAAAAACCAACGCAAGCTCAAGAAGTAGCAGGAAGAGTTTCTAGCACCGTTGCCGGGGAGGTTCTACATCAAGCCTACCAAGTACCTATCATAAAATCCCATCTCTTGCATGACATTATTTGCCATTTGCCTCCCGCTTTCCTCTCCCCCACTTCTAAAATGTTTTTAGAAAAATACATAAAGATTTGCCTTTTTATTCGCCCTTCTTTCGTTCATCTTCAAGTTTGCTTTTTGTTTGCTTGTGTGCTAGATTGCTTGCTTTGTCACGGTGTCTCAAGAAAACACCAAGTTGTGTGACTTTTTCAATACTAATAATAATTATTTAATTAGTACTCCAATTGCTCCTGCCACTAGTGCGGAATCTTAGGAAATTAATGCCGATTTGTTGAATCTTGTTATGAAAGATCGATTTTCTGGCCTTCCTAGTGAAGACGTCGTGTCCCATCTAAATACTTTCGTTGAGTTGTGCAATATTCAAAAGAAGAAAGATGTGGATAATGATATTGTCAAATTGAAGCTATTTCTGTTCTCACTACGAGATCGTGCTAGAACTTGGTTTTTATCTTCGCCTAAAAATAATATTGATTCATGGAACAAGCGTAAAGATACTTTTATTTCCAAGTACTTTCCTCCTGCTAAGATCTCTCCCTTAGGAACGATATAATGAATTTTAAGCAACTTGATCATGAACATGTTGCACAGTCTTGTGAGAGGATGAAATTGATGATAAGAAATTGCCCTACTCATGGTTTAACTTTATGGATGATCATACAAAAAAATTATGCCAGATTGAATTTTGCATCTAGAAATCTTTTAGATTCCACCGCGGGAGGTACTTCTATGGACATCACATTACGAGAATCTACTAAAATCCTAGATAATATTATGGCTAATTACTCTCAATGGCATATCGAAAGATCTTCTACTAGTAAAAAAGTGCATGCGATTGAAGAAATTAATACTTTGAGTGGAAAGATAGATGAACTTATGAAATTGTTTGATAGCAAGAGGTCTCCTATTGATCCTAATGATATGACTTTGTCCACTTTCATTGGGAATAATAATGAATCTATGGATGTGAATTTTGTTCGTTGGAACAATTTTGGTAATAACTCGTATAGAGGTAATTTCAACCCTAGGCCGTTTCCTAGTAATTCCTCTAATAATTATGGTAATTCCTAAAAAAATATTATGGAAATTATAATAAAATACCCTCTGATATTGAGAACAATATTAAACATTTCATTAGTGCTCAAAAGAATTTCAATGCTATGGTTGAAGAAAAATTACTCAAGGTTGATGATTTGGCTAGGAACATTGATAGAATTTCTCTTGAGATTGATTCTTTAAAGATTAGGTCTACTCCACCCAAGCATGATATTAATTAATCTCTAAAGGCTATGAAAATTTCAATTGATGAATGTAAAGAAAGAACCACTAGGACGTAGTGTAGGACACTTGGTGGGTTCTCACACTCTTTTCTTATATCACTTTTGGTGGCAAATAGAACTAAGTTCTTCTTTTCGCTCATCATGGAGGCACTCATGTTGGGCTTGTGGCGCTCACTCTCTTTTTGGTGATTCGCTCTCTCACTATTATCTCCACGATGGGTAGTTCGCTTGTCGGCGATCACTTGGCTTGGAGACATAGGGCAAAGTACGTACTCCTTTCCTTCCATCCTGAAGATGTAGTGGTTCGTTCGGCCGTTGTGAATGACGCCTCTATAAAATTTCCATGGTCATCCAAGAAGAAGGGGGCAAATGGTCATTGGAACGACATCACACTCCAAAGTGTCATAGTAAGCTCTGATTTTGAAGGAGACTTGCACTCTATACTCGACTTGGATAGTGCCGGAGTCGCTTACCATTGAACTTTTTAGGGATGTGGGTGCTTCATCTTGGGCAATTGGAGCTTTGAGCAAAGTTCTTCACTTGCTAAGTTATGACAATGCCCTCCATCGATGATGACCTTGACGGACCTTCCATTGATGCCGACCTTGGTATGGATGCGGCATCTTTGGTCTTCTTCTTGGTGATGTTGAAGGGTCAAGACCTTGGAGACAACAAGAGCGGGACTTGAATCTTCGTCAAAAGACTTGTTCCTCTACATCGTTCACTTGCCGGTGCATGGCAACTTGCTCAAGTGCTTCCGTTTCTCCTTCACTCGTGGAGTCGTATGTACCATCATCATTGAGGATCATGGTTCGCTTGTTGCTACACTCAAAGGACTTATGGCCTCGGCCTCCGCATGTGAAGCATTTGAAGGAACTTGTCTTGAAGGTCTCATCAGTTGGGGTAGGTGATGATGAAGCTCTCGTCTTGAAGTTGCTCGTTGTAGGAGGATGACTTGAGGTTGCCGAAGCTTTCTTGTAACTTGACTTGTCGTTGTTTCTTATAGAAGGATTGGTTGATGTAGAAGGTGTTGGAGTCGTTGAAGCTTGAGTGTTGGAGAAGCTGTATGACTTGGATGAGAACTTGGCATACTTGAAGTCATCTTGCACTTGACATTCCTCTTTGGTAGCTTGATGCACTAGCTCGATGAGGTTCGAGTATGGTTGGACGTCGGCGATCTTCTTGATAGGGTGATTTAGTCCATTCAAGAAACATGCCATAGTTTGCTCATCATCTTCCGTGACATTGGCTCATATCATTGCAATCTCCATTTCCTTGTAGTACTCTTCAACGCTCTTAGTTCCTTGCTTGAGGAGTTGAAGTTTCTTGAAAAGGTCGTGGTTGTACTAGGTAGGCATAAAGCGTGCTCTCATGACATCCTTCATTTGCGCCCAAGTTCTGATTGGTGGTTCACCTTTTGCCTCTCGATGCTCAATGACTTATTCCCACCAAATGAGGACATAGTCTTGGAACTCAAGGGATGCCATCGCGATCTTCTTCTCTTCTTCATAGTTGTGCAAGCGGAAGATTTTGTCGGCCTTCAATGCCCATGAAAGGTACTTTTCGGGATCATTGCTTCCATTGAACATGGGCATGGTGAACTTTAGCTTGCCGTAGCATTGCTCTTCATTGTGTTCGGGTCGGGGATGATGACGTCCTTGATGAGGAGGATGGTCTCTCACAACTTGCTCTTGCCGTGGAGGATTTCCATTGTCTTCTTTCTCTTGTTGAACTTGATGTTCTTGGAGATCTTGTGGAGGAACTTGTCGAGCTTGACGATGCACGCGAGCTTGGTATATTCGTTCATGAACTTCTTCGTGAAGTGCTTCTTGATGTTCACGATCTTGTCGGCCTCGGTTGGCTACGGCTTGACAGGATTCTCGGAGGGCTTGTTGCGCCTCAAGTGCTTGAGCTTCTCGCAATTGTTGTTCTTGACATTGCACGTCGGGATCTTGTGCTTCTTGGTGTAGTCACCCTTGCTCTTCCTCTTCGTGTTGGCGTTGGCGTTGCCGTTCTCGTGCTTGCGCAAAGGTAGCTTGGTTTTGACGTTGTCGTTGTTCTTGAGAGTTGTTGTCGTGTAGAGGGTTGCGGTTGGCTTGACGATCTTGGCATGCGGCACGTCGAAGAGTATTGGATGTCGGTGTACTTGAGCCGGAGATGGTGTAGTCGGAGTGTCGACTTGAGAGGCTCCGTCTTGATGAGGACGAAGTGGAAGAAGAGCAGTTGAGCAAAAAAGCATGAATCTCGTCCATTCTTGCATCATTCTCTTGCTTGTGGTCGTCGAACTTGTGGTCAAAGTAGTCTCTTGTACGTTGCTCAGATAGTCGCAAGTCGGTGGCGAGGTTGTCGATGCGTTCACTCATTGCTTGTTGCTCTTGATGCGAAGCATGTTGTGTACCAAAGAGGTGGCTCTTTGTGACGTAGGAGTTCATGTCGTCGTCTTGCCCGATGAAAAGAGCGGGTTGTTAGAAGTACTTGGTGTATCCATCATTCCAAGGGAAATATGTGAGTGGTAGAAAGAGAAGAATGTATACCAAATGTACCTTGACCGATGTTGAAGATGGATCAAAGATCACTCCAATTTGGAACAAGGAAATAGCACAATTGGTAACAATTCTTGTCGGTTTCTCACACCTACACAAGTAAAAGCTTATGGTGGAGCTCGGTTAGGACGGTGGCACAAAATTTGATGCAATTGTTAGTGAGCTTCAATAATGTTGGAAAAGATTCGCAAGTTTGCAATGCAACAAGTAGACCAAGCAAAATATGGTACATGGAAACACACACACAAAGAGATGAAAGGGGTTGTGCAACCAAGGATGATCCAAAATGTGGAATCCACGAAAATGCTCTTGTTGCACAACACTAGAGAGACGCTAGCACGATTGGACAATAGGCGGTTATGAAGACTTGTGCACAACGTACTAAGCAAAAATGCAACGACTTCTATCCCAAGTATGCCCTATGTATGGTATTCGGATGGTATGATCCAAGGTGATCTAGTATGACAATCTTAATGTTGTATGATGCTATGGTTCTTGCTTAAAGTCTCTTTGATTATCTTTCCCTTTTTGCTTAAAAGCTTGTTTGGCTCTTTGTGTCTAAGCTCTTTTCTCATGTAATGCTTCACGAACCAAAATAGCAATTGTGTATGCGATGAAAACTTTGTGACACAAGAGATGATATGCAGCAATGATATGTATGTATCCTATGGGAAGTATGATCACTAATGTTCACAAGTCACGTTGCCGGCAATACTCAAAGGCTAGTCTCGATAGGTAAGCGACACAAAAGGTAAGGCTATGATGGTTATCAATGTAATGGCAAGAATGATGTATCACGATACCAAAGATGAGGTTACCGTTCTTGCTTACGATATGGTGTCAAAATGGTGGAGAGGTTGTCGTTGATGACGCGTCCGTGGAGAAGATGAGCGGTGGTGATGTTTGTGTCGAACCATACCTAAATAGCCGAAACACAATAGGACACGGAACCGCAACTCAAATTCTCAAAGCACAATGTGGCAAAAACGCATCGGAGTGTGAAACAAGTAAGCAAAGGTGGTTAAGGAAAGTGGTGGAGGTATGGGGATGTGTATGCGGAAGTGGGGGCGATTGCTGAAATTTCGGGGGGGGGGGATTCAGTTTCGTTAGGGTTTTACGGACGTCCGGTGGTTACGGTCGTCCGGTCGTCGGATGTCCGGTAGCTGACGGATGTCCGGTGCCCGGGAGAATATCGACCACGGGAAGAACAACTAGGGTTCATGGAGGAGAGATCAAAATTCGTTGAATCTGGGCGATTTAGTGGATGGAAAAGGTGGAGATGAAGGGGAAAGCTAGATCCACTCAAGGCAAAGCAAATCAAACGGATCAAATCCAACAAATTTTCATCACACAACAACTCACAAAAAAATTGGGGGCTATTTTTGTGGGGAATTTTCGAATTAGGGACAAAATCAACAAAACAAGGCTAGAAAACACAACGGGGAGGCTCTGAAATCGTGATCAACGTGGCTCTAGATACCATGAAGATGTAGGGTGGATCCCTAGATGGACGATCTTTCATGAAAGGAGCGGATCCCGCGAGGAACACGAAGAACACGAGGGAAAAAACGAGGGGAAATCACAGAAGGGAACACAAGAGAAACACTCAAACCAACAAGTATGATCACACATGTGCTAGATTGTCGAACACAAAAGAGTTCACACGATCCACGATCAACAAGGGACGATACATGGTAACCGGTTCTTCTCCAAAGGAGGTCTTGATGGGGCCACCCAAAAGGGGGTCTTGAATCTAAGGGGACCTTCTCCGTGGAGGGGCCGCGGTCTCTCTTAAGGAGTAGATCCGATGTGGATGACCGAGGCTCTATCTCTGATATGAGCTATCACAACGCTAACCCTAGCTAGGAGGAGGAGGAGGTCTATTTATAGTCTTAGTGCAAAAGGAGATGAAGTGAGGGGGTACATGGGCCTCGGGCCCGAATCCTGTGCGCAGACAGGTACCGGACGTCCGATGGGTAGCAGTCGTCTGGTGGCTCATGGGCGTCCGGACGTCCGGTGGCTTCCGGACTTTTGCTGGTTCTGGCTTGGTTGAGTGGGCACCGGATTTCTGGAGTTGGCCGATCGTTCGGTCGCCGGTCGTTTGGTGGCGTCGGTCTTCCGCTAATTTGGCTCGGGTGCGGTGACACCGGTCGTCCGGTCCGGGCCGGACGTCCGCTCGCTGGGGCTCAGCTGGGGCTTCAGGCTCCGGACGTCCGGTCCCGACCGGTCGTCCGGGGGCTGTAGCTTCGTTGGCCTTCCTTCTTCATGACCTTGGCGCTTGGTGTCCTCGTCGCCTTGTCCAATGGGTGTAGCTGCTCCGTGGCTCTCCTCCAAGTACATGATCACGCATAGTGTTTCCGCTTGAAGTAGTAGCCATGTCTCATGTATAGAAAGTGGTAGTTTGGAGAGGAGCAAGTTCACCTTGTCTTCGATAGCCTTTGCTCGTGCCCTTGTCACTGGTCCAAGTGGTGTCGTGGGAGACGTAGATAGGTCCATGGGGATGATCTTGGGATGCTTCACATCATTGGATCTTCTCCAAGGAGGCACGATCTCCGAGGAGAAGGTAACCAAGTGGATGAGCAAAGCACTCACAAAAATATGAGCTAATCCTTTTCTAACCCTAGAAAGATGGAGGAGGAGGAGTATATATAGTCTAGGTGGTCGAAAGGGTACATGGGTCTCGGCCCTACACTATGCACAAACAGGGGAGGCCGGATGTCCGGGCGTTCGCGGAGGGCCGGATGTCCGGGATGGAGGGGCTGGATGTCCGGGATGGCGGGGTCGGTCTTGTTGCTTTCGGGATTGGGGATGTCCGGATTTCCTGGTTGGAGGCCGGATGTTCGGGCTGGTCGCCGGATGTCCGGGCCCTGTAGACTTAGCCGCTAGTACGTTGCTGCAGGGGACACCTCCAGGGGCCAGATGTCCGGGGTCCTGGGAGCTGTTCTTGGATCCTTCCATTGGATCTCTTCATCCGTGGTCTTGGGGACTTGTCCATCTTCACGTGCATCTTTGGGAGGGTCCTCTTGGTACCTGATCATGCGCAACATTCTAGACATAGGTAGTAGCCATGTCTCGAGAGGATCATATGTGATATCACTAAGGAAGGAAGTCACCTCGATCTCGAGAGCTCTAGCTCGTGTCATAGGACCTCTTGGCACTTCATGGGATGATGGTAGGTCCATGGGGATGACCGTAGGATGCTCCGCATCATCTCCCCTCCCTTGGGAAAGATCCGACCTCGGATCGAAATCTTCGTCACCATGGTAGGGAGAGAGATCTTTGACGCTTAATATGTCGTTCACGGTGTACTTGTCGCGTGGAATGTCGATCTTGTAGGCGTTGTTATTGTAGCGTTCAAGCACCTTGAAGGGTCCATCAGCTCATGGTCGAAGTTTGGACAAGCGTTCGTGGGGGAAGCGGTTCTTGCGAAGGTGTAGCCACACTAGATCTCCAATGTTGAACACCATGGGGTGCTTGTTGATGTTGAGCTTGGTCGCGAGTCATTGTACTTGGCGCTCAATGGTGTGCCTTGTATCTTCATGCATCTTCTTGAGATAGTTGACTCGGGCACTCGCGTCCATATTTGTGCGCTCTTGTAGTGGTAGAGGGAGAATGTCCAATGGGAACAATGAGTTGAAACCATACACGACCTCAAAGGAGGACTTGCCAGTAGTCGAGTGTCTTGCTCGGTTGTAGGCATACTCGATGATAGGTAGACACTCCTCCCACTCCTTGATGTTCTTCTTGATTAGCATGCGAAGTAGAGCGGAGAGTGTGCGGTTGGTCATCTCCGTTTGGCCATCGGTTTGTGGATGGTAAGCCATGGAGAAGAGTAGCTTGATTTCGAGCTTGGCGCATAAGGTTTTCCAAAAGTAGCTTAGGAACTTGACGTCGCGGTCTGAGACTATCGTCTTTGGTACTCCATGGAGGCGCAATATTTCCCTACAAAAGAGATGGGCAATATGTGAAGCATCCTCTATCTTGTTGCAAGGAATGAGATGAGCCATCTTAGAGAATTGGTCCACAACAACAAACGCAGAATCCTTTCCATTTCTAGTTTGAGGCAAACCAAGCACAAAATCCATGCTAATATCTTCCCATGGTTGATACAGAATTGGAAGAGGCGTATAGAGACAATGGGATTGAGCTTTAGACTTAGCTTTGCAACATGTAGCGCATCGGTTGGTGAAGCAGTTGACTTCGCGGAACATCTTGGGCCAATAATAGTTCTTGGAGAGCATAGCGAATGTCTTGTCACGTCCGAAATGTCCCATTAGTCCTCCTCCATTAGATTCTTGCAAAAGCAAAAAACAAAGAGAAGACTCGGGGATGCATAGTTTGTTAGCTCTCATAAGATAACCATCATTGATGTAATAGCGTTCCCAAGATGTATGTGTCAAACATTTGGCATAAGGAATTGCAAAAGTAGGGTCATGCGCATACAAGTCTTTTATGTGCTCAAAGCCAATGACATCCAATTCAAGTTTAGTAACAAGAATGCATATGAGGAAAAGTGCATCGGCCACAATATTTTCCTTACCTTTAATGTACTTGATGACATAAGTAAAAGACTCAATGAACTCACTCCATTTAGCATGATGCTTGTTCAACTTAGTTTGACCCTTAAGGTATTTAAGTGTTTCATGGTCGGTATGGATGATAAATTCATGAGGGCGAAGATAATCTTCCCATTCATGCAAAACTCGCACTAAAGCATATAGCTCTTTGTCATAGATGGGGTAATTGAGTTGTGCTCCGGGAAGTTTATCACTAAAGTAAGCTATGAGGCGCTTCTCTTGCGTTATCACACCTCCCATGCCGTTACCACTAGCATCGCAATGAATCTCAAAGGGTTCATCAAAGTTGGGTCATGCAAGCTCGGGAGCATGAGTAAGCAAATTCTTAAGCTCATTGAATGCGCTGTCTTGGGATGGTCCCCAAACAAAGGGTACATTCTTGTTACTCAAAGCATGCAAAGGTCAAGCAATGGTGCTAAAGTCCTTCACAAATCTACGATAGAAACCGGCTAAACCAAGGAAGTTACACACTTGTTGCAAGTTGGTTGGTTGTGGCCATGTTTTAGTAGCATTAATCTTAGATTCATCAACATGAACACCCTTAGAAGAAACTACGAAACCCAAGAAAATAAGATTGTCAACACCAAAAAGTCATTTTTCCTTATTAGCAAAAAGTTTCTCTTTCCTAAGAGTTTGAAGCACGGTCCTAAGGTGTGTGACATGATCTTTGAGATATTTTCTAATCACAAGAATATCATCAAAGTAGACCACAACAAATACACCAATACAAGGTCGAAAAACAAAATGCATGAGTCGCATTAAAGTGTCAGGTGCTTCGGATAAACCCATTGGCATAACAAGCCATTCATATAAGCCAAACTTGGTCTTAAATGCGGTTTTCCATTCATCACCTTCTTGGATGCGTATTTGATAGTAGCCACTCTTAAGATCAATCTTAGAGAAAATTGTGGCTCCACTAAGCTCATCAAGCATATAATCTAGGTGTGGAATAGGGTAACGATAATGCACGGTAATAGAATTGATAGGATGGCAATCAGAACATGCGAAATGTACCATCTTTCTTGGGAACAAGGATTACCCGTACGGCACAAGGGCTCAAACTTTCTCGTACATGGCCGTGGTCGATGAGTTGTTGTACTTGCTGTTGGATCTCCTTAGCTTCCTCTGGATTGACGCGGTAGGGAGCCTTGTTAGGAAGAGGAGCTCCGGGGATGAGGTCGATTCGGTGCTCGATGCCTCATAGAGGAGGTAGACCCAAAGGTAGCTCGTCGGGGAAAACATCTTGGAATTCCCGCAAAAGAGAAGACAACACTAAAGGTAGAGTGTGGGAGGTGTTAGCTTTTGGTGCCTCGTCCTTGCACAAAAGGACATTGTGCATGACACTAGATGGGTTCTCACACACTTCTGTTATCTCACTTTTGGTGGAAAATAGAACTGAGTTCTTGTCGCTCATCGTGGAGGCACTCATTTTGAGCTTTTGGTGCTCACTCTCTTTTTGGTGGTTCGCTCTCTAACTATTCTCTCCATGATGGGTGGTTTGCTTGTCGGTGATCACTTGGCTTGGAGACATAGGGGGAGGTACGTACTCCTTTCCTTTCATCTTGAAGATATAGTGACTCGTTCGGCCGTTGTGGATGCCACCTTTATCAAATTGCCATGGTCGCCTGAGAAGAAGGTGGCAAACGGTCATTGGAACGACATCACACTCCAAAGTGTCTTCGTAAGCTCCGATTTTGAAGGATACTTGCACTCTATGCTCGACATGGATGGTGCCGGAGTCGCTAAGCCATTGAACTTTGTCGGGATGTGGGTGCTTCATCTTGACCAATTGGAGCTTGGAGCATAGTTCTTCACTTGCTAAGTTATGGCAACTCCCTCCATCGATGATGACCTTGACGGACCTTCCATTGATGCCGGCCTTGGTATGAAAGATATGGCATCTTTGGTTTTCTCATTGTTGATGTTGAAGAGTCAAGACCTTGGAGACAACAAGAGCGGGACTTGAATCTTCATCACAAAAGACTTGCTCTTCTTCGTCTTTGTTCAGTTGCCGGTGCATTACCACTTGCTCAAGGGCTTCCACTTCTCCTTCACTCATGGAGTCGTATGTACCATCATCATTGAGGATCATGGTCCGCTTGTTGGTACACTTAAAGGACTTGTGGCCTCGGCCTCCGCATGTGAAGCATTTGAAGAACTTGTCTTGACGGTCTCATCGATTGGGGTAGATGATGATGAAGCTCTCGGCTTGAAGTTGCTTGTTGTAGGAGGATGACTTGAGGTTGCCATAGGTTTCTTGTAACTCAACTTGTCAATGTTTCTTGTAGATGGCTTTGTTGAGGTAGAAGGTGTTGGAGTCATTGGAGCTTGGTTGTTGGAGAAGACATAGGACTTGGATGAGAACTTGTCATACTTGAAGTCATCTTGCACTTGGTGTTCCGCTTTGGTAGCTTGATGCACTAGCTCGATGTGGTCCGAATATGGTTGGAAGTCGGGGATCTTCTTGATGGGACGATTGAGTCCATTCAATAAACATGCCATAGTTTGCGCATCATCTTCCGTGACATTGGCTCGTATCATTGCAATCTCCATTTCCTTGTAGTATTCTTCAACGCTCATGGTTCCTTGCTTGAGGAGTTGGAGTTTCTTGAAGAGGTCGCGGTTGTAGTAGGTTGGCACGAAGTGTGCTCTCATGACATCCTTCATTTGTGCCCAAGTAGTGATGGGTGGTTCACCTCTTGCCTCTCGACGCTCAATGACTTGTTCCCACCAAATGAGCATGTAGTCTTGGAACTCAATGGATGCCATCACGATCTTCTTCTCTTCTTCATAGTTGTGCAAGCGGAAGATTTTGTCGACCTTCAATGCCATGAAAGGTACTCTTCGGAATCATTGCTTCCATTGAACTTGGGCATGGTGAACTTTAGCTTGCCATAGCGTTGCTCTTCATTGTGTTGGGGTCGGGGATGATGACGTCGTTATCAAGGAGGATCGCCTCTCACAACTTGTTCTTGTCTTGGAGGATTTATAATGTCTTCTTGCTCTTTTTGAACTTGAGGTTCTTGGCGAGGTTGTGGACGAGCTTGAGGAACTTGACGATGCACCCGTGATTGGTAAATCCGTTCTTGAACTTCTTTGCGAAGTGCTTCTTCTTGTTCGTGCCTATGGCGGTTGCGTTGGGCAACAGCGTGATCCGTGTCGTAGAGTGCACGTTGCGCCTCAAGTGCTCTTGCTTCTCACAATTGTTGTTCTTGGTATTGTGCCTCGGCATCTTGTGCATCTTGGTGTAGACGCGCTCGCTCTTCCTCTTCTCGTTGGTGTTGTCGTTGTCGTTCTTGTGCTTGATCGAGAGTAGCTTGGTTTTGACGATGTCGATGTTCTTGTGCATGATCTTGCTCTTGTGTCGTGTAGAGGGTTGCGATTTGCATGACGATCTTGACGCGCAGCCCGATGTAGAGTGTTCGATGCCGGTGTACTTGAGCCAGAGATGGTGTAGTCAGAGTGTCGACTTGAGCAGCTCCGTCTTGATGAGGACGAAGTGGATGAAGAGTGGTTGAGCAACACAGCACGAATCTCGTCCATTCTTGCGTCATTCTCTTGCTTGTGGTCGTTGAGCTTGTTGTCGAAATAGTCTCATGTGCGTTGCTCGGAGAGTCGCAAGTCGGTGGCAAGGTTGTCGATGTGTTCACTCATTGCTTGTTGCTCTTGATGCAAAGCACGTTGTGCACCAAAGAGGGGGAACGAAACTTTGTGATGTAGGAAGACATGTCGTCATCTTGCTCGATGAAGAGTGGGTTGGTAGAAGTACTTGGCCTATCCATCATTCCAAACAATTTTGTGAGTGGTAGAACGAGAAGAACAATACCAAATGTACCTTGACCGAAGTTGAAGACGGATCAATGATCACTCCAATGTGGAACAAGGAAATAGCACAATTGGTACCAATTCTTGTCGGTTTCTCACACCTGCACAAGTAAAAGCTTATGGTGGAGCTCAGTTAGGATGGTGGCACAAAATTTGATGTAATTGTTAGTGAGCTTCAATAATCTTGGAAAAGATTCACAAATTTGCAATGCAACAAGTAGACCAATAGCAAAATATGTTACACGGAAACACACACACAAAGAGATAAATGGGGTCGTGCAACCAAGGAGAGCCAAAATGTGGAATCCATGAAAATGCTCTTGTTGCACAACACTAGAGAGACGCTAGCACGATTGCACAATAGACGGATACGAAGACTTGTGCACAACCTACTAAGCAAAAATGCAATGACTTCTATCCCAAGTATGCTCTATGTATGGTATTCCGATGATATGATCCAAGATGGCCTAGTATGACAATCTTAATGTTGTATGATGCTATGGTTCTTGATTAAAAGCTCTTTGCTTATCTTTCCCTTTTGCTTAAAAGCTAGTTTGGCTCTTTCTCTTTTGAGATCTTTTCTTATGCAATGTTTCACAATCCAAGATAGCAATTGCGTATGCGATGACAACCTTGTGACACAAAAGATGATACCAAGATATGGACCAATGATGTTATATATATGCAATGGGAAGTATGATCACTAATGTGCACAAGTGACATTGCCGGCAATACTCAACGGCTAGTCTCGATGGGTAAGATATGCAAAATTGGGCTATGATGGCTGTCAACGTAAGGGCAAGAATGATGTATCACGATACCAAGAAGAAGTTATCGTTTGATGTTGGTTATTTGTAAGCAAGAAATGGTTAACGGTGTCAGAAATGGCGAAGTGGTCGTTGTCGATGACGTGTCCATGGTGAAGATGAGCAATGGTGATGTTGATGTCGAACCGTACCTAAATAGCCGAAACACAATAGGACATGGAACCGCAACTCAAATTCTCAAAAGAAAACATGACGAAATTGTCGGAGTTGATAGTGGTAAGCGATGGTGGTATATGTGGGAAATGGTAGTGCTATGCAGAAGTGGTGGTGGTATGCGGAAGTGTATGTGGGCACCGAAACAAAATTTGTCGAAATTTGGACGGAAAACGGGGCGGTGGATGGAAGTGATGCTGCCAGGGGCCGGATGTCTGGGCTTGATGGCTTGATGGCCGGATGTCCGGGCTTTGGATCCATGGATGAACTTTGCTTGGAAAGTGGCAAATCGGGGCAAATTCGGGGGATTTTGTGGATGGAAACTTGGGAAAAGATGGGGGGAAAGCTAGATCTACCTGCAACACATGAAATCCGCGGATCAAATCCAACAAAACTTCATCACACCAACAAATCACAAAAAAATTGGGGTCTATTTTTGTGGGGAATTTTTGAATTAGGGACAAAATCAACAAAAAAAAGGCTAGAAACACAACGGGGAGGCTCTGAAATCATGATCAACGTGGCTCTAGATACCAAGATGATGTAGGGTGGAACCCTAGATGGCCGATCTTTCACGAAAGGTGCGGATCCCGCGATGAACACGAAGAACACGAGGGGAAACACGAGATAATCACTCCAACCAACAAGGACGATCACACATATGCTAGATCCTCAAACACATAAGAGATACATGATCCACGGTCAACTAAGGACGATACAAGTAGCATGATCTTCTCCGTGAGGAGGTCTTGAGGTTCTTCCCGTGAGGTTCCTCTCCGAGGAGGCGTGATCTCAGAGGAGAAGGTAACCAAGTGGATGAGCAATGCTCTCACACAAATATGAGCTAATCCTTTGCTGTCTCTAGGAAGATGGAGGAGGAGGAGTATATATAGTCTAGGTGGTCAAAGCGGTACATGGGCCTCGGCCCTACACTGTGCGCAGATAGAGGAGGCCGAATGTCCGGGCTACAGACTAGATGTCCGGGGGTTCGCGGAGGGCCAGATGTCCGGGCTGGAGGGGACGGATGTTCGGGCTGGTGGGGTCGGTCTTGTTGCTTTCGGGATCGGGGGTGTCCGGATTTCCGTGCTGGAGGCCGGATTTCCGGGTCGGGGCCGGAAGTCCGGGCTGGTCGCCGGATGTCCAGGCCGTGCAGACTTGGCCACTGGTCCGTTGCTGTAGGTGACACCTCCACGGGCCGGATGTCCGGGTCCTGAGAGCTGTTCTTGGCTCCTTCCGTTGGATCTCTTCATTTGTGGACTTGGGGACTTGTCCATCTTCACATGCATCTTCGGGAGGGTCCTCTTGGTACCTGATCATGCACAACATTCCGGACTTAGGTAGTAGCCATGTTTCGAGAGGATCATATGTGATATCACTAAGGAAGGAAGTCACCTCGGTCTCGAGAGCTCTAGCTCTAGCTTGTGTAATAGGTCCTCTTGGCACTTCGTGGGACGATGGTAGGTCCATGGGGACGACCGTAGGATGCTCCACATCAGAAGAATCCATCTATCTACTAGCTACGGACCCGTAGGTCTATGGTAAACTACTCACGCTTCATCAGAAGGGCAATAGTGTTGATGTAGAAGCCCTCTGTGATCGAATCCCCCTCACAGGTACAGAAGGTTGCGGCAGTGGAGAAGTGTTTTCGTGGCTCCCTCTGTTGGTTTTGGGATATATGAGAAGATATAGGCGAAGAAACTAGGTCGGTGGAGTCACGAGGGGCCCACCAGGGTGAGGGGCGCGCCCTACCCCCCTGGGCGCGCCCTACTCCCCTGGGCGCGCCCTCCGTCCTTGTGTCCGCCTCATGTCTTCTCTGACTTGCACTCCAAGTCCTCTCGATGTCTTCTGGTCCAAGAAAAATCAGCGCGAAAGTTTTATTCCGTTTGGACTCCGTTTGGTATTCCTTTTCTACGAAACTCCAAAGCAAGGAAAAAACAGGAACTGGCGCTGGGCTCTAGGTCAGTAGGTTAGTCCCAAAAATAATATAAAATAGCATATTAATGCATATAAAACATCCAAAATAGATAATATAATAGCATGGAACAATAAAAATTTATAGATACATTGGAGACGTATCAGAGCACGAGATGGTTAACTCCTACAAACCTCTCCCCTAGAAGGATGTGTCTAATACTTTGTTTTGGTGACTTATAAATTTTTGCAATAAGTATGTGAGTTGTTTATGACTAATGTTGAGTCCAGGGATTATACGCACTCTCACCCTTCCACCATTGCTAGCCTCTCTAGTACCGCACAACTTTCGCCGGTGCATTAAACCCACCATAGAGCCTTCCTCACAACAACTGCCATACCTACCTATTATGGCATTTCCATAGCCACTCCGAGATATATTGCCATGCAACATCCACCGTTCCTTTTTTATTATGACACGCACCATCATTGTCATATTGCTTTGCATGATCGTAAGATAGCTAGCGCGATGTTTTCGTTGCTCGTCCATTTTTTGATGTCATTTGCTATGCTAGATCATTGCACATCCCGGTACACCGCTGGAGGCTTTCATATAGATTCATATTTTTATTCTAGTATCGAGTTGTAATTCTTGAGTTGTAAGTAAATAAAAGTGTGATGATCATCATTATTAGAGCATTGTCCCATGTGAGGAAAGGATGATGGAAGCTATGATTCCCTCACAAGTTGGTAGTCTCCAGACTTTATAAAAAATAAAAGAGGCCAAAGAAGCCCAAATAAGAGAAAAGAGGCCAAAGGAGCCCACCAAATAAAAGAGGCCAGAGAAGGGACAATGTTACTATCCTTTTTCCACACTTGTGCTTCAAAGTAGCACCATGTTCTTCATGATAGAGAGTCTTCTATTTTGTCACTCTCATATACTAGTGGGAATTTTTCGTTATATAACTTGGCTTGTATATTCCAATGATGGGCTTCCTCAAATTGCGCTAGGTCTTCGTGAGCAAGCGAGTTGGATGCACACCGACTTAGTTTCTTTATGAGCTTTCATAAACTTATAGCTCTAGTGCATCCATTGCATGGCAATCCCTACTCACTCACACTGATATCTATTGATGGGCATCTCCATAGCCCGTTGATAAGCCTAGTTGATGTGAGACTTTCTCCTTCTTTTTATCGTCTCCATAACCACCATAGTCTATTCCACCTATAGTGATATATCCATGGCTCATGCTCATGTATTGCGTGAAAGTTGAAAAAGTTTGAGAATACTAAAGTGTGAAATTTTTGCTTGGCTAAAACTAGGGTTGTGCATGATGAAATACTTTGTGTGATGAAGATGGAGCATAGTCAGACTACATGATTTTGTAGGGATAACTTTCTTTAGCCATGTTATTTTGAGAAGACACGATTGCTTTATTAGTATGCTTGAAGTATTATTGTTTTTATGTCAATATTAAACATTTGTTTTGAATCTTATGGATATGAATATTCATGCCACAATAAAGAAGATTACATGGATAAATATGTTAGGTAGCATTCCACATCAAATTCTGTTTTTATCATTTACCTACTCGAGGACGAGTAGGAATTAAGCTTGGGAATGCCTGACACGTCTCCAACATATCTATAATTTTTGATTGTTTCCATGCTATTATATCTATTTTGCCTGTTTTATATGCACTAATATGCTATTTTATGTTATTTTTGGGACTAACCTATTAACCTAGAGCCCAGTGCCAGTTTCTGTTTTTTCCTTGCTTTTGAGTTTTACAGAAAAGGAATATCAAACGGAGTCCAAATAGAATAAACTTCCGTGATGATTTTTCTTGGACCAGAAGACACCCAGCAGACTTGGGGAGGAGGCCAGAAGAGTCCCGAGGGCACCACAAGCCCTCAGGGCGCGGGGCTGCGCCCTTGGCTTGTGGTCCCCTCGGGAGTCCACCGACCTCAATCTCAGCTCTATAAATCCTAAAATATTCCCAAACCACCAGAAGTGTCCACCAAAATACTTTTTCGCCGTCGCAAGCCTCTGTTCCCATGAGATCCCATCTTGGGGCCTTTCCGGCACCCTACCGGAGGGGGGGGGGGGTTCGATCATGGAGGGTATCTATATCAACTTGATTGCCCTTTTGATGTAGCATGAGTAGTTTACCATCGACCTATGGGTCCATAACTAGTAGCTAGATGGCTTCTTCCCTCTCTATGATCTTTAATATCATGTTCTCCTTTATGTTCTTGGAGTTCTATCTGATGTAATATTCTTTTGTGGTGTGTTTGTTGAGATCCGATGAATTGTAGATTTATGATCAGATTATCTATGAATATTATTTGAGTCTTTTCTGAATTCTTATATGCATGATCAAATATCTTTGTATTTCTCTTCGAATTACCGGTTTGGTTTGGCCAACTAGATTGGTTCTTCTTGCAATGGGAGAGGTGCTTAGTTTTGGGTTCAATCTTGCGGTGTCCTCACCCAGTGACATAGTAGGGGTAGCGAGGCACGTATTGTATTGTTGCCATCAAGGGTAAAAGTACAGTTTTCATCGTATTGCTTGAGTTTATCCCTCTACATCATGTCATTTTACTTAAGATGTTACTCCGTTCTTATGAACTTAATACTCAAGATGCATGCTAGATAGCAGTTGATGTGTGGAGTAATAGTATTAGATGCAGGTAGGAGTCGGTCTACTTGACACTGACGTGATGCCTATATTCATGATCATTGCCTTGGATATCGTCATAACTTTGAGCTTTTCTTTCAATTGCTCGACAGTAATTTTTTCAACCACCGTATTATTTTCATTTAGGCAAGAAGCCTCTAGTGAAACCTATGGCCCCGGGTCTATTTTCAATCATATATTTTCTGATCTATAAACTAAAAAACCCCAAAAGTACTTTGACGCAATTTATTTGTTTTTACTTTGTTTTACATTTTAGTAATGTTTTATAGCTATCCCTATCAGATCTCATCCTTGCAAGTGACTGTGAAGGGATGGACAATGCCTTTATCACGTTGGGTGCAAGTGTTTGATTGTTTGTGCAGGTGCATAGATTGGAGACTTGCGTGTACCTCTTACTGGATTGATACCTTGGTTCTCAAACTGGGGGAAATACTTATCTCTACTTTGTTGCATCACCCTTTCCTCTTCAAGGGAAAAACCATCGCAAGCTCAAGAAGTAGTATATACAAGCAAGCATTTGTCCGCAACACACACGGCTTATTAGCAGCAATCGTCTATGTTATGATCGGTCTTCACACACATTTCTGATTACGGACCTGTTTGCCGCATATCACAAACATCTTGTTCTTTTGAACTGTTTTTGTTGTCTTGGCTCATCGCAAACAGTTCACCAAAGTGAACTGTATGCCCCTTATCGAACACATACCTTGATCTGGCTAACCGTTTCTATTGTGTTTCCTAATCACAAACAATTCATCCAAGTAAACTGTATGCTATATATCGCACACACCGTCATCTGGCTAACCATTTCTATTGTTATGCTCATCGCAAACAGTTCTTATGGACCAATCGTATGCCACATATCGCACATGCAACTCTGATATGAATCGTGTTTGATGTCTGCGCCATCGCAAATAGTTCGTCTCATTTTTGATTATTTTCTTACACCACGTCTACCAATATTACCAATTCTTTGACATTCATCACAAGATAAAACAACCTTGTGAGCATCCTTGAAAAGAGTAGGCCAATAAGAACCAGATTGTAACACCTTATGTGCAGTTCTATCTCCCGCATGGTGCCCTCCATAAGCTTCGGAGTGATATTTCCGTAGGATTTGTTCATGTTCATGCTCGGGGTATACAATGCCTAATAATACCATATACTCATTCTTTATAAATATGTGGGTCATCCCAAAAGTAATGTCTTAAATCAAAGAAGAAATTTTCTTTTGTTGGTATGTGAAACTAGGTGGTGCAAATTTAGCAAGAATACAATTAGCATAGTAGATAACCCACAAGTATAGGGGATCAATTCTAGCCTTTCTCAATAAGTAAGAGTGTCGAACCCAATGAGGAGCTAAAGGTAGAACAAATATTCCCTCAAGTTCTATCGACCATCGATACAACTCTACGCACACTTGATGTTCGCTTTACTTAGAACAAGTATGAAACTAGAAGTACTTTGTAGGTGCAAATGAATAGGATTGCAAGATAATAAAGAACATGTAAATAAAATCTAGGGGCTGGTTAGATAAAGAAACAATTAAGTTAGGTTTAGTAGAGAGGTTTTTGTCACAAGAAAGTTATTTGCCCTTGGGCAATCGATAACTAGACCAGTAATCATTATTGCAATTTTATATGAGGGAGAGGCATAAGCTAAATACATTCTCTACTTGGATCATATGCACTTATGATTGGAACTCTAGCAAGCATCCGCAACTACCAAAGATCATTAAGGTAAAACCCAACCATAGCATTAAAGTATCAAGTCCTCTTTACTCCCATACGCAAACAACCTACTTACTCGGGTCTATGCTTCTATGACCCACGCCACCCACCATAAGTGAATCATGAACATATTGCAAACCCTACAGAGGGGATCCCTCATGCTTGCGCGACACAGAGAGCACCATAGGACAACAACAATAATAAAACATACAACACAAACCAATCACGACTCTCAATCACCCCATAGGACAAAACGGATCTACTCAAACATCATAGGATAGCCACATATCATTGGATAATAATATATAGCATTGAGAACCATGTTTAAGTAGAGATTACAGCGGGGAGAAGAGGTGTTACATCGCTGCATAGAGGGGGAGAGAGTTCGTGATGATGGTCGTGAAGTTGTTGGTGTAGATCGACATCACAATGATGGCCCCGGCGGCGTTTCGGCGCCACCGGGAGAGAGGGGGAGAGAGCCCCCCTCCTTCTTCTTCTTCTTCCTTGGCCTCCCCTAAGATGGGAGGAGTGTTTCCCCTCTGGTCCTTGGCCTCCATGGCGGCGGAGGGGTGGGAGCCCCTCCGAGATTGGATCTCTCTCTCCCTCTCTGTTTCCTTCTGTTTCTGCGCTCCTGTTTGTGGCCTTTCACCGTTTCTTAAATTTCCAGAGATCCGTAACTCCGATTGGGATGAAATTTTAACACGACTTTTATCGGGATATTAGATTTCTTGCGGCTGAAGAAGGGCACCAACCGCCTTATGGGGTGGCTACAAGCCTCCTAGGCACGCCAAGGGTAGGGGGCGTGCCCCAGGGCTTGTGGGCCCCTCGGCCATCGTCTCGCGTTGATTCTTTTTCCTAAAAATCACATATACTCCAAAAAATCTCCGTAAGTTTTTTCGCGTTTGGACTCCGTTTGATATGGATATTCTACAAAACAAAAAAATATGCAACAAACAGGAACTAGCACTAGGCACTGGATCAATATGTTAGTCCCAAAAATAATATAAAAAATTGCCAAAAGTATATGAAATTTGTACAATATTGGCATGAAACAATAAAAAACTATAGATATGACAAAGATGTATCAATAGTCTGCATACCAAGGAGTATTATGAGAAGCATTTATGACAGATAGTTGCTCATCGGGAAGCTATCATCAATAGGTAGTGGGTCATCAAGGATATTTTCTAACCTAGACAAGTTATCAGCTACGGGATTCTCAGCACCCTTCCTATTAGTAATATGCAAATCAAATTCTTGAAGCAAAATAACCCACCTAATGTATCTAGGTTAAGCATCTTTCTTTTCCATAAGGTATTTAATAGCAGCATGATCAGTGTGAACAATTACTTTAGGATTAACAATGTAGGATCTGAATTTATCACAAGCAAACACAACTGCTAAAAATTCATTATCAACAGTAGCATAATGTTTTGAGCACTATCTAGAGTCTTACTAGCATAATGAATAACATTCAATTTCTTATCAACTCTTTGTCCTAGAACAGCACCAACGGTATAATCACTAGCATCACACATAATTTCAGAAGGTAAGTTCCAATCAGGTGGTTGAAAGATAGGTGCATAAGTTAAGGCTTTCTTAAGTGTCCTAGAAATTTTCCAAGATATTAGTAAGAGGCCTAGAAATTTTAGAGAAGTCGGTAATAAATCTCCTATAGAAACAAGCAAGACCAAGAAAACTTCTTATAACTTTTGTCAGTTCTATATCCGGCATATCTCGTACTAGGGGTCCTAAGCTACGAATCCTGGAGTGATGGTAACACGGACATAGGATTTTTCCCAGGTTCGGGCTCTCTCGATGAGATAATACCCTACGTCCTTCTTTTGATTGTATTCATATGGGGTGTAGTACATAGTACATATATCTACCACAAGATTGTTTTAATGAATATGAGTTCATCTATTGACTAGCCCGGCCTTGGTTTATATAATACACCGGAGGCCTAGGGTTTGGAAGAGTCCTCGTCTTGGGCGCCAAGTCTTGTGGAATCTCCCTTGTATGCGGCATGGGCTGCTCGAAGTGGCCCATTAGTGAACCGTCATGGGGGTCCTCGGCCCGATCCACCTGGTCAGGAGACGGCGTGGTGAGTAACCTCTAGTCTAGGAAACCGTCACCTTTAATATCTTTGGGACATGGCATTTTCTCAATTCATCAACCTTAGCTTTATCCACCTCAATACCTCGTTCGCAAATTTTATGCCCCGATACAATACCTTCATTCACCATAAAATGGCACTTCTCCGAGTTTCAGACAAGATTAGCTTGTTCACATCTCTACAATACTCGATCAAGGTTGCTTAAGCAATCATCAAAAGAAGTTCCGTAAATGGAAAAATCATCCATGAAAACCTCAACAATCTTTTCACAAAAGTTAGGGAATATAGCAGGCATACATCTTTGAAAGGTAGCAGGTGCATTGCATAAACCAAAAGGCATATGTCTATAAGCATAAGTTCCAAAAGGACAAGTAAAGGTGGTTTTATGTTTGTCCGGTTGCGACACAGGAATATGAGAGAAACCAAAATATCCATCAAGAAAGCAAAAGTATGTGTGCTTAGATAATCTTTCTAACATTTGATCAATAAAAGGTAAAGGGTAATGATCTTTTCTAGTGGCCTTGTTTAATTTTGTGAAATCAATTACCATTCTATAGCCAGTCACAATTCTTTGTGGGATAAGTTCATTTTTATCATTAAGAACAACAGTAATGCCTCCTTTTTAGGGACACAATGAATGGGACTTACCCATCTACTATCAGCTATGGGATAGATTATACCTACTTCCAGAAGCTTTAGTATTTCGGTTCTTACCACTTCTTTTATCTTAGGATTTAATCATCATTGATGATCAACAACTGGTTTAGCATCGGGTCCCATATTAATCTTGTGCTGACAGAGAGTGGGACTGATGCCCTTAAGATCATCAAGAGTATATCCAATAGCAGCTCAGTGCTTCCTCGACATTTTTAATAATCTCGTTTCTTCATGCTCTGTAAGGTTAGCACCATTAATAATAGGATATATCTTATTTTCATCAAGATAAGCATATTTCAAAGTATCAGGCAGTTGTTTTAATTCAAACATAGGATCACCTTTAGGTGGAGGAGGGCCTCCTAGAGTTTTAACACACAGATTATGTTTAAGAATAGGTTGTTTCTCAAAGAATATTTTATCTATTTCATTTCTTTCATGCAAGTGCATATCATTTTCATGGTCTAGCAAATATTTTTCTAACAGATTAGTAGGTGGTACGGCAATGGAAGCAAGACCAATTATTTCATCCTTACTAGGTAATTATTTATCATGAAGTTGCCTACAGAACATAGAGAAATTAAACTCATGAGACACATCACCCAAATTGACACTAACAATTTCTTTCTTGCAATCTATCTTAGCTTTAACAGTGTTCAAGAAAGGTCTACCAAATATTATGGGAAAAAATCATCTTGTGGAGAGCCAAGAACTAGAAAATCAATAGGGTATTTTATTTTCCCACACAAGACTTCAACATCTCCAACAATCCCAAGTGGTGTAATGGTGTCTCTATTTGCAAGTTTAATAGTGACATCAATATCTTCTATTTCAGCGGGTGAAATGTCATTCTTAGTTTCTTGGTGTAGAGTAAAAGGGATAGCACTAACACTAGCACCCAAATCACATAAGCCATGATAACAACGATCTCCTATTTTAACTGAGACAACATGCATGCCTACAATGGGTTTATTCTTATCCTTGGTATCTGGTTTGGCAATTCTAGGAGCTTCATCACAGAAATAAATAAACATGCCCATCAATATTATCAACCAAAAGATCTTTAAGCATAGCAATACTAGGTTCTACTTTAATTTGTTCAGGGGTTCTAGGTGCTCTAATATTACTTTTGTTAACCACAGTTGAAACTTTAGCATGTTCTTTTATCCTAACAGGGAAAGGTGGTTTTTCAATATAAGCGATAGGCACAACTGGGTCAACATTATAAATGATAGTTTCATCTTTAAGTATAACTCGCTGCTCAATCTTTTCTTTAATAGGGGGATGATACGTCCATTTTGCATCATGATTTTATATTGATATTTATTGCATTATGGACTGTTATTACATATTTTGGTACAATACTTATGCCTTTTCTCTCTTATTTTATAAGGTTTACATGAAGAGGGAGAATGCCGGCAGCTGGAATTCTGGACTGGAAAAGGAGCAAATATGAGAGACCTATTCTGCACAACTCCAAAAGTCATAAAAATTTACAGAGAATTATTTTGGAATATATAAAAAATATTGGGCGAAGAAAGCACCTGAGAGGACCCACCGGGCAGCCACAAGGTTGGGGGCACGCCCGACCCCCCTGGGCGCGCCCCCTACCTTGTGTGCCACCTGGCAGGCCCCCGATGCCCATCCTCTGCTATATGAAGGGTTTTGTCCTAGAAAAAATCAGGAGGAAGCTTTCGGGACGAAGCGCCGCCGTCTCGAGGAGGAACTTGGGCAGAACCAATGTAGGGCCCCAACGAAGCTGTTCGGCCGGGGAAACTTCCCTCCCGGAGGGGGAAATCATCGTCATCGTCACCGTCAGCACCAACAATCCTCTCATTAAGAGGGGGTTAATCTCCACCAACATCTTCACTAGCACCATCTCCTCTCAAACCCTAGTTCATCTCTTGTATCCGATCTTTGTCTCAAAACCTCATATTGGTACCTGTGGGTTGCTAGTACTATTGATTACTCCTTGTAGTTGATACTAGTTGGTTTATTTAGTGGAATATCAGATGTTCAGATCCTTAATGATAATTAATACTCCTCTGATTATGAACATGAATATGCTTTGTGAGTAGTTATGTTTGTTCCCGAGGGCATGGGAGAAGTCTTGTTATAAGTAATCATGTGAATTTGGTATTCGTTCAATATTTTGATGAGATGTATGTTTGATAACCCACAACTATAAGGGGATCGCAACAATTTTCGAGGGTAGAGTATTCAACCCAAAATTATAGATTCGGCACAAGGGGAGCCAAAGAATATTTGCAAGTATTAGCAGTTGAGTTGTCAATTCAACCACACCTAGAGTTAATTATCCGCAGCAAAGTGATCAGTAGCACAGTAATATGATAGCTTTGATAGTAGTGGTAGCAGCAACAGTAACGGTAACAGTGATAGTAATAGTTTTGTAGCAGTGACAATAGTAATAGCAACAATAGTAACTTTGCAAGATCAATATGTAGGAAAATCATAGGCATTGGATCAGCGATTTGTTGGATTATATTCATCATATAACAGTCATAACCTAGGGAGATACGGCACTAGCTCCAGTTCATAAATATAATGTAGGCTTGTATTCCGTAAATAGTCATACATGCTTATGGAAAGAACTTGCATGACATCTTTTGTCATACCCTCCCGTGGCAGCGGGGTCCTATTGGAAACTAAGGGATATTAAGGCCTCCTTTTAATAGAGAACCGGAACAAAGCATTAACACACAGTGAATACATGCACTCCTCAAACTACGGTCATCACCGGGAAGTGTCCCGACTATTGTCACTCTGTGGTTGCCTGATGATGAGGACATGACTACCACAGTTACACCCATACCCCTACTGTTTTACATCTTGGAACAATTTCTAGAGCTCGCATACGCCAATTAAATTATCAGGTACATTCATTTCTTGGTAATATTTCTAGTGTTCATGAGAATATGATGTTGCCTAACTTAGATACATTTATGTTGCTTGCAATTGAAGGGCCTAGCACAGACAAGAAGGATGAACATTGGAGCATCGTCAAGCACAGAGATGAAGGTGCGTGTGAAGAGAACAAGAATGGAGGTTCAAGTGGAGATTTCCGTACTTTGAAGCCACCATGATGACATACAAGAAGATGGACGAAACATACAAGATGGACTTTCATAAATTTTGGCATAGATTATTGTTGGTGTTGCGCCAACTTATTTTGGTCCAGGCCCATGTAATTTATTTTTAGAGTCCATATTATAGAGGAAACGGCTTAGGAGGTGTTTTAGTCCCACCTTGCCTAGGGTGGACGAAATCCCCTCTCTTTTCCCTATAAATATAGCCCTCAAGGCATCGATTACACTTGGGTTTTATTTAGTTAAAAGTTAGCCATCGCTGCAACTTCGTGTACTTCGTTTGTGTCCAACGACCAGACCAAGACCGCTTATGAAACCCCACTTTCATCAATACTTCATCCATATTCGCAATATTCAGATTGCTTAATCATATTCTTGCTTATTCTTTGATTGCTTGCAGGAATAGACCTTCGTGGTCAGGTTGATCATGCTCCGGCGTGGTCAATAACCTCTCGGAGTTAGTTTAGCGATTGCTAAGGCGCAACGTAATGCACGTTTGTAGTCGGATCGTCAAAGTGGTCTCCACCAAATCGATAGTTATCATCTCATTGTAAGATCAGGACACCCTTGCCTCTATCACCGGATCATAACACATAGTAGGTGACTATAACTTGCAACATAGGATGTAGAACATAGATATAATGGTGATAACATAAATGGTTCATATCTGAAATCATGGCAGCCGGGCCCAAAGTGACAAGCATTAAGCATGGCAAAGTCATAGCAACATCAATCTCATAACATAGTGGATACTAGGGATCAAGCCCTAACAAAACTAACTCGATTACATGATGAATATCATCCAACTCCTCACAGACCAGCAAGCCTACGAAGGAATTACTCACTCCCGGTGGAGAGCCTCATGGAATTGGTGATGGAGGAGGTTCGATGATGATGAAGACCGAAGATTCCCCTCTCCGGAGCCCCAAACGGACTCCAGATCTGGCTTCCCGATGAAGAACAAGAGGTGACGGCGGCTCCGTATCGCGAAATGAGATAATTCTTCCTCCCTGACTTTTTCTGGAAAAATGTGATTTTATAGCGTCGGTTTCAGGGTCTACGGGGCCACCAGGTGGGGACAACCCACCTAGGAGAGCATAGAGGGGAGCCCCTGGTGGGTTCTGCCCACCCAGGTGCCCCCCTCCGGTGGTTCTTGGCTCCAGAAATTATCTTTATTGAATAAAAATCCTCACAAAGTTTCAATCCAATCCAAGAACTTTTATTCCTGCACAAAAACAACACCATGGTAGTTCTGCTGAAAATAGTGTCAGTCTGGGTTAGTTTCATTCAAATCATGCAAATTAGAGTCCAAAACAAGAGGAAAAGCGTTAGGAAAAGTAGATACGACGGAGACGTATCAACTCCCTCAAGCTTAAACCTTTTCTTGTCCTCAAGCAATTCAGTTGATAAACTGAAAGTGAAAAGAAAAACTTTTACGAACTCTTTTGCTCTTATTTGCATAAATAAGCTTAAACAGCACCCAGGTTTTCAGCCAAGATTATAACTAACCATGTCGACAATAACTCTTAAAAATTATATTAACTCATATCAATGACATAATCAGTAAGCGAGCAATAATCAGATATCTCAACACATTGTCAAAACAACCGTGATATAATATGACAATAGTGGTATCTCGCTATCCCTTTCTGAGACCGCAAAACATAAATGCAGAGCACCTCCAAAGTTCAAGCAGCGACTAAACATTGTAATTCATGGTAGAAAAGATCCACTCATGATGCACCCAACATTAGCTACACACCATGCATGAGCATGACAACAGTACTCTCAAGTTCTGGCGCTTATTTGAGAAGGTGATGACATAACATAAAAGTAAATAGATAGTCCCTTCGCAGAGGGAAGCAGTGATTTGCAGAGGTGCCAGAGCTCAAGTTTTTTAAAACAGAGGTAAATGAAATTTTGAGAGATTCACCCTTCTTGTTTACTTCGCAACCATTAGTTATCGGTATCTTCCATGCTAAACACATTAGTGGCGGTTCCTAGGCGATAAAGTAAAGGTTATGACTCCATAGGAGTTTTTGTTTGATTATTTGTAAGCTCTTTTCTTTTTGCAGCTTGGGACTGGGAATCCCTAATACCGCCCCTCTCGTGGAAGGACAAGTGAAAAAACACTCATCATGAGATTAACCCACTTAGCATGGAAGATACTGACTACCTCCTGTTGCCCTATGAACAGTCCAGGCATACAAAAAGGATATTTATTTAAAGTTTTTAGAGGTGGCATATGCAAATTTACATAGGACGACATGGTAATACCGCATATAGGTATGTATGGTACACTCATCTAGAATAACTTGGGTTTAAGGTTTACGATGCACAAGTAGAATTCCCGCTTAGTATAGGTGAAGGCTAGCAAATAAGTTGATAAGCAGCCAGCAAGAGAGCAACAACGATCATGAACATGCATTATGCATAAATGTGGCTGACAGAGGCGAAGGTGTCCCGATGTTTCAATGAGATAGCAATTGTTTTCTATGGGAGTCTACTTTGACGATCCGACTATGAACGTGCGAAGACGTCGCGCCTTAGCAATCGCTAAACCAACTTCTGAGGGGTTATTGACCACGCCGGAGCACGATCAACCTAACCACAAGGTTCTATTTCCTGAGAGCAAATGAAGAACAAGCAAGAAACTAAGATTGCAATATGGATATTGCGAATAAAAGAGGAAAGCTTTATTAATGAAGGTGGGGTTGTGTGACGTATTGGTCTAGTCGTTGAACACAAACGAAGTACGCGAAGTTGCAGCTATGGCGAACTTTTAATCTAAACAAAGCCCAAAGTCTAAACGATGCCCTAAGGGTTGTATATAAGGAGGAAGAGGGGGTGAATTTCGTGTCCCCTTGTAGGAGGGGTCCGAAACCAACCCTAACTCTATTTTTCCCACATATACAGACTCTAAAAATAGCCTATACTTCTATATTATGAAATTACATGGGCCTGGCCCAATAATAAGGTGACACAACACCTATAATAGCCTCTGGACGAAATTTGTGAAGTGGCATCTTGTATATTTCGTCCAAGCCTTCATGCACTCATTACGGTGGCTCCAAAGTCCTAAAATCATCACTTGGAAGTCTGTTCTTGTTTCCCTTGCACATGCCATCATCTCCATGCTTGTTCTTGCTCCTATGTTCATCCTTCTCCAAGCTAGGCCCTTGATTTGTAAGCAAAACAAATGTATCCAATTTAGGCAGCATAATATTCTCATGAACATTAGAATCATTACCAAGAAACGAGAATATCTGGTAATTTAATTGGCATGTGCGAGCTCTAGTAATTGGTCCAGTATGTATAGTAGCAGGGGCTGCGGGTGTAACAATGGTATTGATGTCCTCCTCTGGATTGGTACGGTATGGTGCACGGTTGGGTAGCGATGCACCGGGAATTAAGTCAATCTGATGCTCAATCCCTCGAATAGGTGGTAATCCCGATGGCACGTCTTGTGGAAAGACGTCAGCGAACTCTTGCAAAATGTTAGTAACAGCAACAGGCAAAGAGGAAGGCACATCCTCGAATGAAAATAATGTCTCTTTACACACAAAAGCATAGCAAATAGATTTGCTAAAATATAGCTCAATATCAAATTTGGTGGCAAGTAAAAATGCACTTTTCAATTTAATTTTAGAAGCAACACTAGATGGTTTATTATCAGGCTTCATTTGTTGCTCAAAGTCTTTTGCCACAATCTGATTTTCACTCTTATTTTTCTCCTGTATTGCTTTATTAGCTAAATATCATCTTTCAAAATGGAATCAGGAGACATAGGAAGCAAAGTAGTATGTTTATCCTTATGAACAAGAGTATATTGATTGTTTCTACCATGGTGTACAGAATTTTTATCAAATTGCCATGGTCTACCATGTAATAAGGAACATGCTTGCATAGGTACCACATCACAATCAACATAATTAGCATATGTAGAGATATTAAAATGCACACGAACAGGACGTGTTACCTTAACCTTGCTACTGTTGTTAAACCATTGGATGTAGTAAGGATGTGGATGTGGTCGTGTGGTGAGAGATAGCATCTCCACCATCTCCGTGCTAGCCAAGTTGTTGCAGCTCCCTCCATCTATGATGACGCGAACAGAACGTTCCTTCACTACTCCCTTTGTATGGAACAAATTATGCCTCTAATTTTGCTCAGCTTGTGTGACCTGCACACTCAAAACACGTAGAGCAACTAAACATTCATACCTGTTAGCGTGTTCAAGAGCCATGTATTGCGTCTCATGATCAGAATCATCTCCACCGTGTTCTTCACGTGTAATAAGAGCCAAAGTCTCCTCATCATAGTCACTACCGGACTCATACCCACCATCCTTAGTAGCAATCATCACATGCTGAGATTTGCATTCTCTCGCATAATGACCTCGTCCCTTGCAACAACGACAAATAATATCACTTGTGTGCCCTATTGATGCCATGGAAGAAGAAGAACTCTGTGCAGGCCCAGCAGGTGTGCTCTTGGCAGATAGTGGTGGTTGTGCCTGCTTTCTTGTATCACGGCTGGAAGTGGCACCTAATGGAGGAGCTGGTGCAGTGGTAATAGAGGATGCACGCGGTGTCCATGATGAAGGTCGACCTGCAGAAAAGTTAGTCTGCGCCAATGCCTGTCGATCCTGCACTTCACGTTCAGCTTTACAAGCAAGATGGAATAAACGAGTGATATTATTATACTCCTTATACTCTAGAATGGTCTAAATCTCTCTATTTAAACCATCCATAAAACATGCAAGCATAGCTTCATTCTCCTCAACAATACCACATATAATCATGCCAGTTTGAAATTCCTGACAATATTCTTCTACATATTTTTTTCCTGGTCTTAAGCGCTGCAATTTTTGAAGTAATTCATGTTGATAATAAGGTGGAACCCAACGAGTACGCACAGCAGTTTTCAAAGCAACCCAAGTAGCTAGAATGGTATATAATCTACAATGTTTAGACCAACAAACACATGCAAAACTAGTGAAAGCACAAACAGCGGCAGGAACACGTCTCTCCTCAGGATATTGTAAACATGTAAACCGTTGTTCAGTTTCTAACTCCCAAGTAAGATATATATCAGGAACATATCGACCCTCAAATGGTGGAATATTCAATTTTAGTTTAGGAAGATGGTCATGATCTCGTACCTCAGGTGGTGGTGCAGTCCTACCGTTGTGATGATATGCATGAGGATGACCTGGTGGTGGTGGTGTTGGTGGTTGCGCGTAGTTCTGATTTTCATCAACCTCATCCTCGTAATGGTCCTCCACCTCTGCAGTAGCAGCAGGAGCTACATAAGCATCAACAGTAGGTACACCAGCACCAGAAGTTTGACCAGGCTCAAGGGGAACGCAATGTGCTCGTCCCACTTGATTTGGAAGGCGATGTTGTTGTTGTTGTTGTAGAGGTGCGACAGGTGCAGCTGGTGGTGGTTGTGGAAGACGCGTGAGCAATTCATTAAACTTGTTATCGAGCTTTGTTTAAAATGCCTTCTCAATGCCATCTATCTTCTCCATGGCCTCTTCAAATCTGTTTAGCACATCTAGCACCTGTCCACTCATCATTTGCTGAAACTTATCATGAAGCTCCTTGTTCTTCAAGTTCTCCCAATCAATCTCATCGTCTTGTGATCCTGTCATGGTTAGCAGCAAGAGAAACACACAAGAATATGATCCTACAGACTACTAAGAAGTGGTGGTGGTGCGTGTCACTAATCCGTCAAGCATATCTCAAATTCTTACCAGTTCTTACCCAACAGCAGGCGGTGATCGGCAACCGTTTTAGTCAAAACTCTCAAAGCTTGGATAGAGCGATTACCAAGGACAGTCAACGCACAACGTAGATGTATGTGGAGCTGCGAAGGCTTATAATATAGTAGCAAAAAGGGTCAGCAATAATCAATTCAGAGATGCAAAGTTGAATAAACGCTCAACGACGGTACTGTGTTGGTCCTAGGCTAGACCATGCTAGAGACATGAGCCTAGAACACTAACAAAATCATGGCGCTTCACGTAAACAAGGTAGGAGCACGTTCTGATTTTTTTTCCTTTTTTCACTTTTTTCCTCTTTTTTTGCTCCGCAACATTTTTTTCTTCAAAAAAGTCTACAAATGGTCTAAAGACTGCCTAGCCAGAATTTTCCAGACTTAGTTTTTTTTAAACTGGAACTATTTTTTTGTATGGGCGGCACTATTGTTGGGAAGTCCTACTCTGTCATGACTCGGAGTATGGCGTGATCTGGAAATCCAAAACAGAGTAACAAAATACTAGACTCGGACTAGGACTGGTGGCGAAGATGAATCTGGTGGAACTCGGACTTGTGGCGGAGATGAATCTGGTGGAACTCGGACTGGTGGCGGATATATGTTGCAGGTGGACTCAAATTGGCGTGATGGCGGAGGATATGTGGTGGCGTATATGGACTCGGATTGGTGGTGAATATGTGGTGGTGGTATATGGCAGCGGCGATGAAGTTGGTGTGGTGGTGGTATATGGCAGCAGTGATGATGATGATGATGCGGTGGTGATATATGGCAGCGACGACGTGACAATCTGTGAACATAACTCGAAACTCTAAAGGACTAGACGCTAAGACCAGCAACTTGACACGACGATGCAACCACAAATTCAACAAAGCAAATAAAGAAAAGATTATGCAAAGGCTCAGATTGGTTCAGATAGGAAGAACTAACCCTAAATTATTATTTTTTGGCTTTTTTGTGGACTATAGGTATGAAGAACATACTCGATCTAAACTATGAAAAACTGTAAAATCTCACCGAGCAACCTAGAAATCTGATACCACTTGATAGAGGCGAAGGTGTCCCGATGTTTCGATGAGATAGCAATCATTTTCTGTGGGAATCAACTTTGATGATCCGACTACGAACTTGCGAAGACGTCGCGCCTTAGCAATCGCTAAACCAACTTCCGAGGGGTTATTTACCATGCCGGAGCAAGATCAACCTGACCACGAGGGTCTATTTCCTGCAAGCAAATGAGTAACAAGCAAGAAACTGATATTATAATCTGGATATTGCGAATAAAAGAGGAAATCTTTATTAATGAATGTGGGGTTCTGTGACGTCTTGGTCTGGTCGTTGAATACAAATGAAGTACGTGAAGTTGCAGCTATGGCGAACTTTTAATCTAAACAAAACCCGAAGTCTAAACGATGCCCTAAGGGCTGTATATAAGGAGGAAGAGGGGTGAATTTCGTTGCCCCTTGTAGGAGGGGTCCGAAACCAACACTAACTCTATTTTTCCCACATATACGGACTCTAAAAATAGCCTATACTTCTATATTTCAAAATTACATGGGCCTGGCCCAATAATAAGGTGATGCAGCACCTATAATAGCCTATAGATGAAATTTGTGAAGTGGCATCTTGTATATTTCGTCCAAGCCTTCATGCACTCATTATGGTGGCTCCAAAGTCCTGAAATCAGCACTTGAAAGTCCGTTCTTGTTTCCCTTGCACATGCCATCATCTCCATGCTTGTTCTTGCTCCTATGTTCATCCTTCTCCAAGCTAGGCCATTCATTTGTAAGCAAAACAAATGTATCCAATTTAGGCAGCATCATATTCTCATGAACATTAGAATCATTACCAAGAAACGTGAGTACCTGGTAATTTAATTGGCATGAATGAGCTCTAGTAATTGGTCCAGTATGTATCTAGTAGGGGGCTGCGGGTGTAACAATGGTATTGATGTCTTCATCACTGGCACCCAGGCTCAGATAAACCGGAACGCCCTGTATTCCAGCCCAGAGATCGAGGTGAAGTCTTCTGGAATACGACACTGCTTAGCATAGAATAAAACATCTCTCTATTACAACACAAATACGAATACAAGCTCTCCGATATTACAATGAATAACACCGGCACAGCGACACTACGCCAACCACAGTTTCTCTATGCAAGCAGTAGAACAACATGAGGCAGCGGAACCTCTACTAGCAGTGGAACAACGAATGACGATGATGGACTCCAATCTACAAGAACTCTGCTTGGAACGTTTATCCTAGCTCGCGAACACATGTACCACACCAAACAAGCAAGCAATCCAGGCACGACCTGCAATCTGGCATGACACGCCATGTCAGTACATTGAATGTACTTGCAAGCTCACAATAAACCAAAAGCAGTCAAGACAAACAACAACATGGCATTAGCAGGTTAAAGCAATCATGAACATGTTACATGGCATACACAAACTGAGCATGATATGGCAAGAATCACTTTAGCATGGCATGAGCATATGAAGATGATGATAGTACATGCAACAGGTAAACCATATCATGCACCAACTTACTCTTATTCGGCGGGTACCTAGTAACCATCACATGCATAAGCTTACCATCACGGACATCACACGATCATCTCAGGATTCAATCAAGCATGGTATTACAATACCATAGTAATCAGTACATGATCACAAGGAGCTTGACCTTTACCCATGATTCTCGCATAACACCACAAATATCACAACTCGATATCCTTGATACCATGGTGATCCTCTCACGATAACAACCAATCTCTTTCTCATCCTCAAACCAGCGTTGTTATTAAGCACATTATTATTATTACTATTGACCCATAGTGTGACCGACCATGGGGATAAGGTACCATAACAACAACAACGGGCACAGAAGGTTCATGTCTGCCTACCTAATCAGGGTAGCGCACGTCATAACCTTCCCTCTTTCGAGGCACCGGCGAGAGGCGTGACAATAGAGCGCATGAGGGCCTTCCCATAAAAGGCAAATGTGGTTGCATTGGTCAACTCAATTTGGTGGCACCATGACTCCGCCAACAGTTGTTCAAGTTCATTATTATCCGGTTAAACTTGAATGCAATGAGATGAGCCATAAGAAAATATGATGCAACTATAATGCATGAGCATGATATCAACAAAAGCATGGAGGTATAACATAATCATTGAGCATAATAACAATGCAGCATATATCCAAATGAACATGGCATGCTGACGAGCATGATGATAACACTACACAGGAGCATAGCATGACCACTAGCATCATAAAGAAATACCATGCAAGAATATGACAAGGATACTACCAAGCAAACATATAACCAACTGGATGCAACGGAACATGCATCGCCACGGTACTGGATAACAGACGGTAAACACACATCAGACTGAACATCACCACTATCAGCATGTACTACTACCAGGTATAACATATGAACATGAGTCTAGCAAGTAGTACAAGATAAACATATGCACCAGAACATAGCATGAAGGTGAACATGAAACCACGAGCATAACCGAAACAACGACAACAGTAGCAAACAAGCAGACAGATAACGGGCAAACTTTTATTAAATATTCAAGTAATGATAATCTTTCGGACCTCAGCTAAGCCAGCAGATATGAAAGAAAATTTGAGTCAGTATGAACAGGAACATATGAGGTAAGTCCGGTCAGTATGTCACATACGGTGAAGCAAACCACCCCAGATCAAGGCAGACAGTCATATCCAATTCAGTGGGAACATAATATAAGAGTAAAGGAGAAACCGAGTTGGAAACAGTTTCTTCAAGTCAGAAGATTTACTTGTTCCCTAAGCAACCAAATCTCGAGGAAGAGATTTCTTTAAGGGGGAAGGTTTGTAACATCCTGGATTTTTCCCTTTTCTTTTTCTGATGATTTTCTTGGATTTGTTGTTTTGATTTGTTTTTCAGTTGCTATGTGGTTCTGAAACTTGGGAAGATCATGTCATCCTAGGTTTTATAGTGGCTTGTCATCCTCATCATCATGCGAAGATCACGTCATTTCCATCCTTGACCTAATCCAATATTCTTTATTTTCTAGGGAATATCCCATTTCTGTTAAAGGAATAACCCTTTAAACCCTAGGTTGTGAAGCAACCTATATTTCTATCACTTCCAAAATTCCCAAATAATTCTCATAAATTGTTTGGGTTCTATCTTGCTCAAATATGGCAAAACTTTTCATTCCCATGTTCAAAAATAATCATCAAATAATTATTTTCCTATTCTGCCCTAAATGACACTTTGTGAAGAAAGTGTTATTTATGTTTACTTGATTGAATCCAAACTTTTTGGACATCTTTTCCGGTCCATATAATTGCCCCATGCCAAAATTTAATTATTTCCTAGTAAATATTCCTGAGCATTTTTTTAAAGTTCCTGTCTAAAGGAAGCCTTTGTGAAGGTAGTACTACCTAGGGTAATCGAAATGAGTTAAAATTTTGCAAGGTCCTTCATATGATCAAATCGTCACTCTCCTCAACATTTGGGCTCCTTTCGTCACTCTATGTGAGCTCAGCTCCAAATCTTAGTTTCTGGTCAGATTTTCAGTTTGTGAAGCAACCATATTTTATATTTCTTTATTTAAGCTGAACAATTACCTGGAAATTCTCCTATCCATATCAACCCTCTCCACCAAGTTTTGGCTCAATTCATTAATCCATTTGCCCTGTGCAATTTTTCCAAGTTTCTGGTCACAATGAAGCATTGTGAAGCAAGTACCATTTTGGTATTTCCAAATGGCATGACACTTTTACAGATGCTTCATATGATCAAAAAAACCAACCTCCTCCAAATTTCAGCTCATGACAATCAACTATGTGAGTGCTTCTTCATCATCTCTTATTCTGGCCATTATGGTGGTTTCTACAGCAATTACCCTCTAAACTCCTCTTAAGCAGATTTTTGGTAATTAGCACCATCTTAGTGGTTGATCATGCTGCGCCAAAGCTCCGACTCTATCTCCACACATGTGAACCTCAGGAGGCAACAAACACCTTGTTGTTGAAACATTTTGGAGCTAGGTGCCAATCTCTTTTTTACCCCTGGACCGAATTCATTCTTCATCTATACTAAGGGCACTAAGATATATCCACTAGACATGGTCGGCTTGGCCAGAATGCACAGCTTGCACCCGTGCCCGTGGTGATCACGCTTGTGTCATGGTTAATTGTGTGCTCTGGCTCATTCCGTCCACTGTTCCCGTCGTCTCCCTCGTCGTCTTGACCTCCAACCATGTCCTAGAGCTTCCCCGTGATCGACATCATCATCCCGTGCCCCTTTCCCCTCCTGGTTCACCATAAATGTGTCGCCGTCACCATGCCCGTGATGCGTGCTGCCGTGGCATCTCGATTGTTGGCTAGTTGAGCTCGCCCGTGAACTCTTGAACCCTCTTTCGTGGCTATATATAGCACGCCTGAGTCCTCCCGCGGCTCCCAAGCCTCTCCTTGTTCCTCCTCGCCCATCGGAGTCCTCGGACCCCTCCTCTTTTTGCCAGAGTTTGCCTCGGCCATCGCCAGTCTTCTCTACTTCGGCCACCTTAGGCCTCCTCTCTTCCTCCCAACCTCTCCACCAGCCCCTCCCCTCCTCCACGAACCGCCCTGACCACTTGCCCCTCATCGGAGTTGGCTGCATCACCGTAGGCCACCACCGCCGCCGCCGCCTCTGTCCTCCCCTAGCGACGCCTCTCCCCTCCTCCCCGCGCCTCCTTGGCAGCCACCGCTCCTTTGAACGAGTGCGATAGGACCCGCCGTAGCCGCCGTGCCCTCCCCTTGGCCGGAGCTAGCCTGGGCCGACCAGCCCCCTCGTCGCTTCTCTCCCCTGCCCCTCCTCTGTTCACGCGGGGAATAGAGGGAGGAGGAGGAAGACGACCAAGCACCAGTGCCCCGATCGCCCCCCTGCCCGTGGACCCCACCGGTAAGTGGCGCAAGCCCGGCCCCATCTCTGTTTAAGTGGAAGTGTATTTCGGTAGAATGTGTTTTCAGTTTTGTGAAAACGTATTTTCAATCTATTGCGGCTGGAAATACGCTTTTCTCTTCTGAATACGTATTCTTCTTCTACTTCGGCTGAAAGTACGCTTTCTTTTACAGAAAACGTATACGGCCCGAAGGCGCTTTCAGTTTATTCCTCCCAAGGACTTGTTTGTAGTAGTTTTTATTACAGATTAGTCCCTCTTCTTCCACACCTCATAACTCTGCAACTGTAAGTCCGATTGACGTGAAACCAATGCTCACTTAGTGAAAATGACCATTTTGCCCTTGCTTCTAATCAGCCCCCTTCGAGAGAGAACCGTCCGGTGTTTCGTTCCGCGGCTTAACCGCACTTCTTCTCGGAGTCTTCATCACCCCCAGGTAAGCCACAATAGCCACTTGCATAATAGCCATGCAGTAGCCATGCTTTCTACGTGTCCTTCTCGATATTAATCCTTGCTGGAGATATTATTCTCGTATCGAGTACCGAGAACATTCCACGGAGTGGGGACACATCTTCCCGTGGAACAAGGAATCGGTTCCATCCAGGCATCGTGCTGCTCGAATATATATATATATATATATATATATATATATATATATATATATATATATATATATATATATGTATATATATGCATGCCTTTTGAGTTCAAAATAGTAATGTGAATCATACCAATTCTTGTAATGGATTCTGACATCTTGTAGAAGTTTCTGACTTATCTTGACTGGCTACACAGTCTTGAGTATCCAATTTGTACCAAAGGTTTGACTGTCGCTTGACGTGACTGATATAAAAAAGCACCATTTCCTGATGATAACATTTGCAGACTGGACTGGTGGTGATCTTGGCAAATAATCCCGCTCACGGCAGGCTATTCTTTAATCTATTCCCATATGTGAGAGCACATGCTTTGTGATTTAATACCCTAATTCTTCATTTTGATGGTATTCTCATGTGATAGTAGGTCATGCGATGCTTTAGCACAGTTACTGAGGTCAATATATTGAGCTGTCCTTGGGTCAGACCCGACAGACTCGGGTATTCGATGCTGACAATTCTGACCATACTTTGGACTAAGCTAGTTGCCTTGCTATGAGGTCCTTACAACAATGGAGTAGACCTCTTAGGTGTATCTTCATGGGGTGAGGGATAAGAGTGTCTTGTATGTTCAAACCGCATTTTTCACACAATACTCCGTCATACTGGTATTGTCTGTGTTGCTCCTTCATTATTATTCTCTTCATCTGGATCTTTAACTGAAAGAGTTGGGCCTTCTATATCCTTGATTATTTCTACGACCCTGAGTACTGTCATGTGCAATATCTTACAATTCATGCTTTGGTATCGAGTCTCAGGATATTTATTTGGTTCACGTGTGATTACACATATCTCACTATTGATTATGCAGGATCTTGACAGGATTAATAATTTCACTTTGTTGGGTGTGCGGGGCTGATCTTGATAATTACTGCCAAGATGGTGTCTCAATGTTGTCTTTCTTCAAGACTTGTCAATTTTTGCATCACCCACCGGCTTTCTTTCTCTTGCATAACCGGCGAGGTTGTCGGATGCTTACCTTGAATTCTTCCTTGTACAAGGGTCTCGTATGAACTTGACATCATACTCACTATATGAAGAAATATCTGATTCTTGAGGCATACATTTGTTCTGACTGATTCTTGTGTCTGTCTCAACTGTTGCAGATCCGACTCTTGAGAAACATTGTCATATGATGACAATTCATTGTTTAATATATTGTACAAGTGTTGTACTGAAGAAGACTGCGTAGCGTACCTTGTAAGCTTCCCCCCTTAAAGACTTGCTAGGGAAGACTGGGTACCTTATGCCAGAAGCTCGTGCAGTATCTTACTGAACAAGACTGAATATCTTGCACGGGAAATCATTCATACCTTACTAATGCAGACTGGGGAATCTTGTCTTATAGCTTTGCTGATAAATTCTGGAGAAGGACTAGACTATTTTTCTTGGTGAACGGAATAACATATATATATTCTTATCATTCGGGCTGCTGATTACTTGTATGACAAGAATTTTCTAACTGTCCTTGCAGAATTCATTGTGTATTTGGACTGACTTCAGGGTGTCGCGTGCTTCAAATCTAACTCATGACAGAATCAATCATTGTGTACGAACCATAACTTTGACTTGAAATGCACTGTTGGACTTGGATCCAATTTGGTTCTCATGTTGGTTTAATTATTGCTGCAATAAAGATGTATCTCTGACGGGTACTTGTTACTGAAAGTCTGAGCAGAATATAACTTGTATTCAGACCAGATGCCTGCAATACAATGTTGTCAGCTGAAAATATCATTTCTTATAACTGAGTTCCTTGGTGTATATCTGTACTTCCCACGGCTTCTTCTGATCCGGTGTCGGTTGATGATCAATTTCCATAAGGGGGTGACACCGAAGATTTAAATAAAGAAGCATGAGAAAACGACCGATTGCAATAAAGCACACAGCAAACAAGCTACAAAACTACTCCACCCAAGCACATACAAGCACAATAGTACAACAGATGCACATGCGCTACGCGAATGACTACACCCTACGTTTGAGAAAACGCTCGGGAACTGACGAGGAAGCTAAGGGAGTAGCGAGTGGAACTGCTGACTCCGAAACTCTGGATGGATGAGGTGGAGGGGTTGGAGAAGCTGGCGGAGACTGAGGTAGGGAAGCACCAAGCAATCTCCTAACTCGAATGGCGCCTCAGACTAATTCAGAAATAAGAAGACACTCGACCATCATGTAATGGGACATGGCGAAGATAGCCCAGTCATCTTCAGGGTTAACAGTGGGGAACTCGATCCACTTAGGATTCTCGGCAATGGTAGGATAGTATAGATAAGCACAGTTCTCTTGCACCATGCTCTCTTGATGATGAAGACCGGTGATTCCTACCATTGCGGCAAGCTGAATGGCACGCTTGGGAGTAGCGCCATAACCACCGTGGAAACTGTAGGTGTGCTTACAAACAAGAATCAGGGCTGACAGATGGACATGAGCAACATATTCCAGAATTCTTCCTCTGATAGAAAACTGGAATACTTAATAATGGGGTGGATCTCCACGGGGATAAATGCTAAACCACATATCGCCAAGGAGGGCGGCAAAGCTGAGAGGTGCAGGAGTGGGACTGAACGCAATGGGAACAGCACCGGGAGCTCTGGGGAGGGCACTGAACTCGTGGAAACTAACTGCCATCTACGCACGAAACAAGGGTTAGGGGTAACCGAAATAAGACTATATGCAGCAAACAAATGCAACAACCAAGGGCAACAACCAGACCCTATACTACCATTTTCTAACGTTCCAGCGGACTAGGATGCTCTACAGCCAGACCTGCTCTGATACCAAGCCCTGTGGCGCCCTGGCTCAGAGAAACCGGAACGCCCCATATTCCAGCCCAGAGATCAACGTGAAGTCTTCTGGAATACAGCACTTTTTGCATAGAACAAACCAGCTTTCTATTACAACATGAATACGAATACAAGGTCTCCGATATTATAATGAATAACATCGGCACAGCGACACTACGCCAACTACAGTTGCTCTATGCAAGCAGCAGAACAACACGAGGTAGCGGAACCTCTACTGGCAGCGAAACAACGAACGACAATGATGGACTCCAATCCGCAGGGACTCTGGCTGGAACATTTATCCTAGCTCGCGAGCACAGGGACCATACCAAACTAGCAAATAATCCAGGCACGACCTGCACTCTGGCATGACACGCCAGGTCAGTACATTGAATGTACTTGCAAGCTCACTACAAACCAAAAGCAGTCAAGACAAACAACAACATGGCATTAGCAGGTTAATGCAATCATGAACATGATACATGTCATACACAAACTGAGCATGATACGGCTAGAATCACACTAGCATGCAATGAGCATATGAACATGATGATATTACATGCAACAGGTAAACCATATCATGCACCATCTTAGTCTTATTCGGTGGTTACCTAGTAACCATCACATGCATAAGCTTACCATCACAGACATCACACGATCATCTCAGGATTCAATCAAGCTTTGTATTACAACACCGTAGTAATCAGTACATGATCACAAGGAGCTTGACCTTTACCCATGCTTCTCGCATAACACCACAAATATCCAATCCACGGTGATCCTCTCATGATCACAACCAATCTCTTTCTCATCCTCGAACTAGGGTTGTTATTAAGCACATTACTATTATTACTGTTGACCCATAGTGTGACCGACTACGAACTAGGCCCATATCCGCGGGCGCGGCTATCGATAGATTTAAACACACACACTCTGTAGAGGTTAGTATAGTGTACCCACACCATGGAACCCATGGCCTCGCACTCCCATTCGGGTGGACCAACGGCACTCCGACAAAAGCGATCTATTGTCATCACACCCTCCCAGCCACTCCGACAAACTCCCCTTTGGGCTAAGTCCTGGGTAGCCCCGATGTCCAACAAAGACATCCAACAGCCACCGTCGTGGCAAAACAATCAATGGTGCCAAACAGGGACAAGGTACCATAACAACAATGGGCACACAAGGTTCGAGTCCGCCTACCCGATCAGGGTAGTGCACGCCCATAACCTTCCCTCTTTCGAGGCACTGGCGAGAGGCATGACAACAGACCGCATTATGGCCTTCCCATAAAAGGAAAATGTGGTTGCACTGGTCAGCTTGATTTGGTGGCACCATGACTCAGCCAACAGTTATTCAAGTTCATTATTATCCGGTTAAACTTGCATGCAGTGAGCTGAGCCATAAGAAAATATGATGCAACTATAATGCATGAGCATGATATCAACATAAGCATGGAGGTACAACATTATCAGCGAGCATAAAAACAATGTAACATATATCCAAATGAACATGGCATACTAACGAGCATGATCATAACACTACACAGGAGCATAGCATGACCACTAGCATCATAAAGAAATACCATGCAAGAATATGACAAGAATACTACCAAGCAAACATGTAACCAACTGGATGCAACGGAACATGCATCGCAACGGTACTGGATAACAGACGGTAAACACGCATCAGAATGAACATCACCACTATCAGCATGTACTACTACTACCAAGAATAACATATGAACATGATACTAGCAAGTAGTACAAGATAAACAAATGCATCGGAACATAGCATGAAGGTGAACATGAAACCACGAGCATAACGAAACAATGACAGCAGTAGCAAACAAGCAGAGAGATAACGGGTAAACTTTTATTGAATATTCAATTAGAAACCATGTCTACTACATGGCTATCATCCAAGTGGCTGTTGTGGCTTGCCTGGGGTGATGGAGACTCTGGGAAGAAGTACGATGAAGCCGCGGAACGAAACGCCGGACAGTTCTCTCTCGAAGGGGGTTGATTAGAAACAAGGGAAAAATGGTCATTTTCACTGTGGGGGCCACCTAGTGAAAATGTTACCAAAAGATAGAGCTCGACGATATGAAGAAGTGAGTGTTGGTTTCATCTCAATCGGAGTTATGGTTGCGGAGTTATGAGGTGTGGAAGAAGAGGGACTAATGTGTAATAAAAACTACTACAAACGAGTCCCTGGGAGGAAAAACTGAAAGCGCCTTCGGGTCGAATACATTTTCTGTAAAAGAAAGCATAGTTTCAGCCGAAGTAGAAGAAGAATACGTTTTCAAAAGAGGACATCGTATTTTTAGCCGCAATAGATTGAAAATACATTTTCACAAAACTGGAAATGCATTCTATAGAAGCACGCTTCCACTTAAATAGAGCTGGGCCTGGGCTTGTGCCGCTTACCGGTGGGGTCCACGGGCAGGCGGGGCTGATCGGGGCACTGGTGCTTCACCGTCTTCCTCCTTGTCCCTCTGTTCCCCGTGTGAACAGAGGAGGGGTAGGGGAGAGAAGCGGCGAGGGGCCGGCCGGCCCAGGCCAGCTCCGGCCAAGGGGAGGGCACGGGCGGCTGCGGCGGGTCCTGCCGCGCCTGTTTAGAGGAGCGGTGGCCGCCGGGGAGGCGTAGGGAGGAGGGGAGAGGCGGCGCCAGGGGAGGACAGAGGCAACAGCGGTGGAGGTGGTCTATGGTGATGCAGCCAACTCCGGTGAGGGGCAAGTGGTCGGGGTGGTTCATGGAGGAGAGGAGGAGCTGGTGGAGAGGTTGGGAAGAGGAGATGAGGCCTGAGGTGGCCGAAGCAGAGAAGACCGGCGATGGCCGAGGCGAACTCCAGCGAAAAGAGGAGGGGGCCAAGGACTCCGGTGAGCAAGGAGGGACAAGGGAGCTGCGGGAGGACTCGGGCATGCTATATATATATCCACGGAAGAGGGTTCGAGAGCTCACGGGCGAGCTCAACTAGAGAACATTGGAGGTGTAGGGGCAGTACGCGTGACGGACATGGCGATGGCGACGCATTTATGGCGAACCAAGAGGGGAACCGGGCATGGGATTATGAAGTCGATCACGGGAAGCTCCATGACATGGTTGGAGGTCGAGACGAAGAGGGAGACAACAGAAACAGTGGTCGGAACTAGCCAGAGCAAGCAATTAACCATGACGCAAGCATGATCCCCACGGGCATGTGTGCAAACGGTGTGTTCTGGCCAAGCCGACCATGTCTAGTGGATAGACCTTAGTGCCCTTAGTATAGATGAAGAAAGAATTCGGTCCAGGGGCAAAGAAGAGATTGGCACCTAGCTCCAAAACATTTCAACGGCAAGGTGTTTGTTGCCTCCTGAGGTTCACATGTGTGGAGATGGACTCGGAGCTTTGGCACAGCATGATCAACCACTAAGATGATGCTGATTACCAAAAATCAGCTTAAGAGGAGGAGTTTAGAGGGTACTTCCTGTAGAAACCATCATAATGGCCAGAATAAGAGATGATGAAGAATCACTCACATTGTTGATTGTCTGTAGCGACCCGACCCGAATGGATCAAGTCTCTGTGCTTAAGTGTCATCCCTGGATCGGTATGCTGACACACACAGTACTCGTGGATTTATAACAGAGGTAAATCACATGTAAAAGTAACGTAAATACTATTACCTCAATCCAAATAGCGGAAGTAACAAGGTTGTGGATTCCCATCAACACCAACGACAAAGTTGAGTGTAGAAATCGTAACCCTAACATATCACTTACTCGTTGTAAGATATCCTGCAACATGAGACGTTGCAGCCACGAAGGGTCAGTACATTGAATGTACTGGCAAATTCACACCATAGAGAATGATGAACAATGGCTATCACTACATGCATATATGGCTGGTGGAAAAGCTCTATGGTTATAAAGTTTTTGCGAAAAGCCAATTTTTCCCTACTGCAAAGGAATAAATTTTATTTAGCTATCATGGTGGTTGTTGAACATTGAGAATGGTTGACAACATCCTCAATCCCAATTAAGTATCATCGTTAAACGCAACAAACTTAATTTAAAGTAACATGATGAGATTCACATGATAATCCAAGTACTAGATACTCAAAACGTCCATAACCGGGGACACGGTTAATCATGATTAGTTTATACACTCTGCAGAGGTTTGCGCACTTTACCCCACAGGACTCAATCTCCTCCGTTGGTTTTCTCACACTGCATGGTGTTTGAGAAACGGATGACCGAGACACAGTCTTTCAGAAGCGCTAGCACCTTACGATGGATAGACCGTTACACCTACTTTCCCCTACATCTGCTAGTCTACCCTGTAAGAGTTCGCACGACTTAATCAACTAAGCTAGAGCCCATAATAGCTTGTGGCTGCACACAGAAGTGTCTAGTATGAAAAATCTCATGATCCCTTTGAGCCTGGGTGGCGGTCCATAAAAAAAGGCAATCCTGGTCTACCCAGGTGCCTAGACAGGCAATCCTGGAATACCCAAGTGCCGCAATCCACCTAGATGTGTGTTTAAGTTGCCACCTTAAGTAAACCCTTAATTAACAATCTCACATTTGTCATCAATACTCTCAAAACCCAATCCATGTCTACGAGCATAGCATGGCAATCTAAGCATAACGTAATAGTAACTCCCAAGGGTTTGATAATAAACAGGTAATATGTACTACCTCAACTACTTCCCATCCCACAATTTAATTAGATCCTAATCATACAATGTTGGAGGTTTGGTCTAATGCAATAAAAACTGGGTATGAAAGAGGTATGATCAAAGTGTGAACTTGCCTGCAATGTTGATGAAGATAATTCGCACTCAAAACTCTTGATTGATCTACTCGTCTCACTCCGGTCAATCTATCGTAAGCAAGCAATAGTAACCTCACATAAGCAATCACTCAGAAGATCGGGAAGAACGGAGAAAACAGTTCGGAAAACATCAAAACCAAGCAAATAACTCTTGCAACATAAAAAAATTTCTAACAGTACCAAAATTATGTGAATTTGGCCTTATCAGAAAGTTTAGGTCAAGAGCTTCGATTTGCAAAAAGAATCAACTAAATCGGAGTTACGAAACTCAAGTTATGATCAAACGAAGTTTGAATACAAATCTGATCTAATTCAAATTTTAAAATTTTCAAAAACATGTTTAAGTTGTTTATCTGGATAGAGGAGATCATAACAAAGAAGTGGGCGTTGGTTTTGTTGAATTTGGACTAACGAGTAAAAAGATGTGGTCATTTGAAATACAGGGAATAATCTGTGAAAAAAAATTATCACGAATAGGTCCCTAGCCGAAAACTAAAAAAATAAAAAGAAAAATCTAAATAGCGAATGTTCGTTACAGAACGCTAACGAATGAATTCGTTCGCTGTGAAGGGATAAACAGCGAACGTGCACCCAATAGGACTAACTAAAAACCGATCTAATATAAAACTGAACTAAAAAAACGAGGCGGGTTACGGTTTATACCGGTTCACCCAAAAGAACCAGCGACGGCGGTGGTTACTCCGGCGAGACGGGATGGCGGCGCGGTGGCTCTGGCGTGGTGCGGCAGTGACTTGCGGCGCGACGGGCGGCGCGGGGCAAGGCGGCGGCGCAAGCGGCAGCAGCAGCAGCAGCTGCAGTGGCGGCGAGTGGTGGCGAGGGCGTTGGGCGGTGGCGGCGCTAGATCCGAGCGGCGGCAGCGCGAGTGAGCGGCGGCTCGGTGCGAGGAGAGAAAGGCGGGGCCTGGGGCCTTGGGTATTTAAGGAGAGGGGGCGAGGGATGGCGTGGGGGAGGGGCAAGAGGAGGCCGGCGGCAGCACGGAGGCGGCGGCGATGCCGTGGCGGCTCGGGACTCCGTCCCGAGCTCGGGGACGAGCGAGGCGCGGTGACGGGCCTGTTGGGCCGTGGCCTGGCGACTGGGCCGGCCCGGTCCGGTCGGTCCTAAGTTTTTTTACTTAGACAAATAAAAAACAAAAAAAGAAATATATTATATAGGCATATAATATATCAAAATTTTCAGAAGAAGATTTCCTACAAGGTGAACATTTTCCTAACATCAAATAACATACACACAAATTCATATAATTCAAAGAGTGCTACTGCTCTAATAAAATCCAATAAAAATCATTTTAAGAATACCAAAATGATTTCAAATTTATTTCTCTCCAATTTTCTGTTGTAGGGAATCATGTTACCCTAATTTCCATATATTTTATTTTTCGAGAAAAATAATTTGAATAAAACTCAAATAACTCCAAATTGAAAATTAATTCGAAAAGGACTTTGAAATTGATCCTTTGAAACTCCCAACTCATATTTCATATAATTTGAAGAAGTCATTTTATCTTCTCTCGTGAAAATCATTGAGTTGCATAAAGTTTCAGAATTGGAAATGTTCTCAAATGAAATTCAAATATTTTCAACACCCCTTGTCATTTAAATAAATGGAAGAAGTCATATCATCTTCGCTCAATGTTTTGTATTTGAAAAGAATTTGAATTTCACGGGGATCAAAATGCAAAAGGTGAAAGTTTGGGGAAAGTCTTTTTATTCCCTCTCATTTAACTTTGAAAAAGTTTCGAATTTCACTCAATCAATCACACAACAATCAAACAATCAATCAATCAATCTATTTATTATAACATTCCAAAATTTAGAATTTTGGGATGTTACAAACCTACCACCCTTAAAATGAATCTCGTCCTCGAGATTCGGAGAGGCTAGCAAGAAAAGGTTAGGGTTTGGGGGTCTTAAAATCCATCGATCATCACAGGGGTCTGGGGTGCTACCACCCTTAGAAGCATGGTTACTGTTCCATCAAAACTCATATACTCCATCCTTATTCTTGGCAGTGTCGGTCTTCTCAGATCCTCGAGAAAATTCCTTCTCTAAGCTCTTCCGGTAGTGGCATAACCTTTTCCTCAATTCTTTTGTCCTTTCATCTTGGTAAGGTTATTCCGAGATTGGGTCTTCTTAGCTGACGGGTCTGGCGCCAGTACTAAACAACTAATCGATATCTCATGGTGGTCAACAATTTATGAATTCTCCTGTAGGAAATGGGTCTGGGTTGATCCTCACCGTATAACCTACGGTTGGCAAAAGCTGCCTTGTACAAGGGAAAAAATCTTATACCATTCTAGGGTTTAAACAAGGTTTGATCGTCGTCTCTCTACTGTAGGTAAGTCACTCAGATTTACCATCCCACATAGCAAGGCAAATAATAAGAGTAAGTCGGTATGGTGATCAATCCATCCCGCACCCAAATCATTACCCTGTATACGGTTTAGTGAATCTCGCATTCTAACACTCGGTCATCCTCACAAGCATTGCAGAATTTCTCTTGTCGACGAACCAAGTTCGGTTAAATCCATTGATTCTGCAAGCCAAACAAACATCTATCGTTCCTTAACAACTCTCAGGTTTTATGTTACTCCTATCAGATCGTCTGTCGATAAAATCGTAACTTCTTCCAGGGTTTTTCCTTCAGCAAGAATGTGCTTGCTTCTTGGCAGGTCCTGGGGCCTGTAGGTTATGGCCCATCTCATCACTTGTAGTCCTTGAACTTATCATCGGGCAACTGATCATTATTCCAACTTCCAACTTCCTACATTTTTAAATCCATCCAATTGTATTGTCTTCCTTCCTTCTATTGGCACCAAACTAGGACATGATTACTCAGACTCATCATGGAGTTTCCGTTGATCCATATTTCCGACATCATACCTTCTTTATATCCAATAGTAATTTATCTCTTCATCCTCATGGGATATCCCTCATACCGAGATAAAAGCTTATACTTATGAAGTCCATATTCCACTTTGTGGAATATCATTATCCTTTCCAGGGTCAAGCGTCCTTACAGGGGAATATTGGCCATCTCTGCATGGCACTTATTCAACTGGGAAACATGAAACACATCATAAACTCCTGACAATCCTTCGGGTGACTCCAACTTGTTGGCCACTTCTCCCATATGCTCCAAAACTCGGTATGGTCCTACAAATCTCGGGGCTAACTGTCCCTTAACTCCAATCCGTTTAACTCCTCGCAGAGGGGACACATGAAGACATGCTCTGTCTCCAATTTCATAGACTACCTCCTTGCATTTTTTTAAGTCCGCATAACTCCTCTGCCTGGACTGAGCTACCTTTAGTCTATCTCGAATCAACTTAACATTCTCTTCTGACTCCTTGATCACATTTGGTCCAACAACTGACGGTCTCCACTTCATCCCACATACTCTTGGGGCATCACACATATCGAGACAAAACTCGTATTCATTTTGTCCGAAATCCACTCAGTGGAGTATCCTTATCTTTTCTAGGGGTCAAGGGTTCTTATAGGGTACTACCACCCTTAAAATGCACAAATCTTCCATAGACCATATTTCTCTTATCCTCAAAAATGGTCAAAATCCTTCTTCATAGAGTAACAACTCATAAAATCCCTATCAGTACCAACGATGCTAACTTTATTTATTCTCTAATGATTACAATCTCTCGCTTTTCCATTACATGTCTCAACTCAACACCTTGATACAAAAGAGTTGTTCTCACTTCTACTACTATACTTCTCACAGACTCAACTATTATCACAAGTCTCTTTCTCTTTGGGACAATCTCTGGCAAAGTGCTCGGCTTCATCACAATGAAAACATATTACTTCTTACAAGTCTTGAGGTTTCCTTTTTGGGCAACTGTTGATGTAGTGCCCTGACTCCTTGCACCTGTAACAGGTGATATGACTCAGGTCCTTCCTGGAATCCAATCTGCTTCTCTTCCTAGACCTTTCCATGCCAATCATGGCTTCTATTTCCTGTGGGTCATATTCTACTTCCTCTGTCGGTAATTCTACTAGATCCCCATTTAAAAAAATTTGGGAGATGTGTCCTTCTTCTCCACATGAATAGCAAGACTTAGTGCAGGGTTTACTCGGGTCTTCTTTAGGCGTGTCCTCCACATCTTCCTTCATCACAGGTTCTTCTAAAATTTCCATAAGGGCTCCTTTCTTTACTTCTTTCTTCTGCTGGATGGTTTGTTGTACCATGGGGTAAATGTGACACTGAGTAGGGTAGTGGGTAGTCCCTTCACACAAGAAACAAGTAATCTTCCTAGTTGGGCATTCTTCAACTGGGTGACTTCCTTCACAATTAGGGCATTCATCCTTGTGTTCTTTATGGGTGTGTCCTATTTCTCCACAAATCTTGCATGCACAAGGTTTCTTCATATCCCTTCCATAAGGCTTCAACTTGTTGGACACAAACCAAGACTTTGGCAAAGTCAACTTAAATTCTTTACAAGTGGTTACTCCTTGCCATCCATTGATGGTTTGGTACATCCTCCACCAAGTAGCAGCACCTCTTTCAAAGCACTGAAGAGCATGTTGGGTCATATCCTTTCCGACTATAGGGTTATTCTCCATGTGATCCTCCATGTTCTGAATCCATCAGTATGTCTCCAACTGACTCATCGGTCCAGAAAATACAAGCTCATCTCCATTCATCCTCTATTGGGTCCATGTGGATTTGGGGTAAGATAAGAGAGAGGGAGAGGGATACACACAATACAAACAATAGTTTTAAAAAGATAGATTTTTATTGTGGCTGTCGGAAAAACATCAAACAAATGACATCTCACAATTCGTTGCATCTAACGTAGGGATATAACTGGGGTTTGGTCTTCTAAAAGTCAATAAATCTTCAAAGTCATCAAGCTCTACGAGTCTTGTTCATGCCTCCAATGGCTTCTTTCGATCATGCTTGTCTTTCTCAAGTTCTTTTACCAGATCAACTCTGTTGACCCGAAGTCTCTCGTGACGTCCTTTAATACTCCGAAGTTGCGTTCCAAACTTCTGGTTTCAACATCCTTCGCATGAACCATGGTCCTACTATCCTTCAGTTCCTGACGAATCTCTGGTATCTCGAGGTTTTGCTCCTCCAGCTTGGCTACTTTCAGCTTTTGGTTCCTGAGTTCTTCACGAAATGCTTCCTTGTCTAATACGGCTTCATGGAGCTCCACCTTAAACTTCTTGATGTACTACTCCAGATCCTGGTGTACACCGGCTAAGGTTAAAACTTCATCTTACTAATAGGTGCTCCATCAGCCTTCTTCCATCAAATCCTGTAACGCCCTCGATGCGGCTATATCTCCCACGTGTCGAGGCACGACTTAGAGGCATAACCGCATCGAAAGCAATGTCGCAAGTTAGGCAATCTTCACAACATCCCATGTAATATAGATAATAAAAGGGGAGATACATAGTTGGCTTACACTCACCACGTCAATCAAAGTTCATAAAACGCATTACAACATTCAAACACTCATGGCCTGACTACAACGCCAAAATAAAAGATAACCCAACATGCGACACGGTCCCGATCGCCCCAACTGGGCACCACTACTGATCATCAGGGAAAGACACATAGTAACGGCGTGAGTCCTCGTCGAACTCCCACATGAGCTCAAGCGCGTCATCTGGAATAGAGTCATCAGGCCCTGCATCTGGTTTGGAAGTAATCTGTGAGCCACAGGGACTCAACAATCTCGCACCCTCGCGATCAAGACTATTTAAGCTTATAGGTAAGGCAAGGTAAAAAATGTGGAGCTGCAGCAAGCGACTAGCATATATGGTGGCTAACCTGTTCGCAAAAGAGAGCAAGAAGAGAAGGCAAAGCGCGAATGAATAACTAGAGAACAACCTGCGGCAAGCATTACTCCAACACCGTGTTCACTTCCCGGACTCCGCCGAGAAGAGACCATCACGGTAACTCACACAGTTGATTCATTTTAATTAAGTTAAGGTACAAGTTATCTACAACCGGACATTAACAAATTCCCATCTGCTCATAACCGCGGGCACGGCTTTCGAAAGATCAAATCCCTGCAGGGGAGTCCCAACTTAGCCCATGACAAGCTCTCACGGTCAACGAAGGAATAGAACTTCTCCCGAGACATTCCAATCAGACTCGGTTTCCCGGTTCTACAAGACACTTCGACAAGTTAAAACAAATCCAACAACACCGCCCGAATGTGCCGACAAATCCCGATAGGAGCTGCACATATCTCGTTCTCAGGGCACAATCGAATAAGCAATCCGTACAACTAAAACCAGCACTCGAGTTTCCCCGAGGTGGCGCTGCAAGGGGCTCTAGGTTGGACCAACACTCAGAGGAGCACTGGCCCAGGGGGGTTTAAATAAGATGACCCTCGGGCTCTGGAAACCCAAGGGAAAAAGAGGCTAGGTGGAAAATGGTAAAACCAAGGTTGGGCATTGCTGGAAAAGCTTTAATCAAGGCGAACTATCAAGGGGTTCCCATTATCACCCAACCGCGTAAGGAACGCAAAATCCGGGAACATAACACCGATATGAGGGAAACTAGGGCGGCAAGAGTGGAACAAAACACTAGGAGAGAGGCCGAGCCTTCCACCCTTTACCAAGTATATAGATGCATTAAGATAACAAGATAATATAATGATATCCCAACTAGTAAATAATGTTCCAACAAGGAACGATCTCCAATCTTCACCTGCAACTAGCAACGCTATAAGAGGGGCTGAGCAAAGCGGTAACATAGCCAATCAACGGTTTGCTAGGACATGGTGGGTTAGAGGTTTGACATGGCAATTTGGGAGGCATGATAAGCAAGTGGTAGGCATCATAGCATAGGCATAGCAAAAGAGCGAGCATCTAGCAAAGCAAAGACAGTAGTGATTTCGAGGGTATGATCATCTTGCCTGCAAAGTTGTCAGAGTTGACTAGATCCTCGAAAGCAAACTCAACGAGCTCCTCGTTAGCGAACTCGTCTCCCGACTCTACCCAAAGAAGACAAACAAGCAACAAGGACACAATCAACCACGTGCAAAGCTCAAACAATATGATGCAAAGATGGTATGCTATGCGGGATGCGATATGTGATGCATATGCAAGATTTTACAAGGAATGAATGAACCTGGCCTCAACTTGGAAATACAAGTGTTCCACTGGAAAGGTGAGATGAAATCGCTTGAAAACGATATAAAGAACGCCGGAATCGGAGTCACGATTTGGAAATGGCAAGCAATTCAAATATGGCACCGGTCTGCGATTTACAGCAAGTAGCCATCTAAATGCAACAAGATGAACATGCTACAGCACTGAAACATGGCAACAAAATACATGGCAGGGATCCATTCATGATGCTTAACAAAAGAGGAACACTGAGCTACGGCCCATTCATCCATTAACAGGTTAAAACAAGCATGGCAAAAATGCATTTGGCAAACAGATTTCAGACTTAGTGAAATTAACACTTGTGTGGAATTTTAGATCAGGTAGCACACTTTGGAGTATGAAAACTATATGCTACAGGACCTGAACATGGCACAGTAAAGCATGGCATGGAGCTACTCAAAGAGCTTAACGAAAGTCCCTTAGTGACCTTGAGCCAGAAGGGATGAGAAAATACATTTGCAAGCATGTGAACATGGTAAAAACATAATCAGATCACAGACTTGGTGGAAAAGTGGAGCATGCAAATCAGATATCAAGTAGGAATGTTTACGAGCTCGATGCACTCACTACAGAGCAAGTCATGGTAACCTAAGCATACACCCATCAAGAATACACATTATACAAGCTAGACATGGCAAGAACAATAGCATAGCATGCACAGATCAACTACAACATCCTCAGCAAAATCGCTAACAAGTAGACAATCTGCCCAGATTCACGAAATAGCAAAAGTAGAGCTCGATTGACTCAAGCTAGGTTGCTCCATAATTGCAAACAAAGACATGGATGGATAGAGCACTACAAGATTAACAAAACATCCTTACTGATCATCCTCAAAAGAGGCACGGATCACTAGGAAACAACATGAACATATGGCATATTGAGATAAATAGATCAAGGACTTAGTGGAAATGCTAAGTCCTGAAATCAGCATTAACGAATGCTCCACTTTGCAAGCTTGTGCTAGTCACCACACACATCACAAAAATACATGGGTTGCACCTCTGGATAGATGGCAAAACTCATGTAGAGCTCAGGGGAATATCATGCACACAATAATCATGGCAAAAAATGACAAATATCTAATTGGAGTAGCAGATCTGACAATTATCTCAAATAGCATTCTTCCAACAGCATTTCGGGCATCAAGATGAACTCAAATGAAAATGATGCAGTGAGATGAAATGATGTGCTCTTTGAGACAAACATTTTGATATGCTATATGCCCAAAACGGAGCTACGGATGCAAAGTTATGATGCGATGAACATAGACAAATAATTAGGGTTTCGGGGCAAAAAGCCAACCAATCCGAGATCCGGATCCAGATCTAGCCGCACGGATAACGAGGTTCGCCGGGGACTTGAAGCTCGCCGGAGTTGACGAGGGCGGCCGTAGCGAGGGTGGCCAGAGCAGGGCGCTGCTCGCCGGGGTCTTGGCCGGCGTGGAGGAGGAGCGGCGTCGGCGGCGAGGCCTCGGAGAGGCGGCGGCTGGCGGCGTGCGGTGGTGGCAAGGAGGCGCGGCGGCCAGCGACGAGGTGCTGCAGGGTGGCGGCCGGCGGCGTGCGGTGGTGGCGAGGAGGCGCGGCGGCCGGCGACGAGGTGCTGCAGGGCGGCCGGCGGACTTGGGCGGCGGAGTGCGGGAAGACGAGGCGACGCGCGCGGGAGGCTGATCGGGCCGGTCGGGCGACGGGGAGGGCCGATGTTGGGCCTTCGGGCCCGCCTCGTTGGCGGCGGTGAAGTGGGGCGCCCGCTGCCACGTGGCACGCCCCGGTTGGCGGCGTGGTTTGTCCGGCGGTGGGCGGACGTTGTCCGGCCGCGCGGATGGAGCGGGGCTAAGGTTAGGGGGAGAGTGGAACCGCGAATTTTTAGGAGGGGGTCTATATATAGGCATAGGAGGAGCTAGGAGAGTCCAAATGAGGTGTGGTTTTCAGCCGCGCGATCGTGATCGAACGCTCTAGATGATGGAGAGGGTTTTGGTGGGTTTTGGGCCAAAATGGAGAGGTGTTGGGCTGCAACACACACGAGGCCTTTTCGGTCCCCCGGTTAACCGTTGGAGCATCAAACGAAGTCCAAATGGTACGAAACTTGACAGGCGGTCTACGGGTAGTAAACCAAGGCCGCTTGGCAAGAGTCGGTCCAATCCGGAAATGTTTAATCCCCACACACGAAAGAAAGGTAGAAATGACCACCGGAGGAGAACGGAGCGCCGGAATGCAAAACGGACAACGGGGAAAATGCTCGAATGCATGAGACGAACACGTATGCAAATGCAATGCACATGATGACATGATATGAGATGCATGACAACGACAACAACACAAGGAGACAAAAACCCGAACCCGAGAAAATAAAATAACTTAACGCCGGAAACGGCAAGAGTTGGATTACATATTGGGTAAATCATATCCGGGGTGTTACAACACTCCACCACTACGAAAGGATCTCGTCCCGAGATCTAGGACTGAAAGAACGTCGGGTACTCAGAACGGAGGTGATCCTCGCGTTCCTAGGTAGCTTCACGGTCGGAATGGTGTGACCACTTGACTTGGAGGAATTTGATTGACTTGTTGCGAGTCTTGCGTTCAGTCTCTTCAAGAATAGCAATGGGGTGCTCACGATAAGAGAGATCTTCTTGGAGCTCAATGTCCTCGAAGTTGATGGTGCGGTCAGGGGTCTTGAAGCACTTGCGGAGCTGAGAGACATGGAACACGTCATGCACATTTGCAAAGTTTGAAGGAAGCTCGAGTTGATAGGCGAGATCGCCTCTCTTGCTGACGATCTTGAAAGGTCCCACGTATCTAGGGGCAAGCTTCCCTTTGATACCGAAGCGGCGAGTACCTTTCATAGGAGAGATGCAGAGGTAAACATGATCTCCGATCTCGAAAGCCGAATCATGGTGCTTACTATCATAGTAGCTCTTCTGGCGGGATTGGGCTGCTTTGAGGTTATCTCGAATGACTTTGCACATTTCCTCTGCCTCTGTGATTAAGTCATTTCCCAGAAGTTGACGTTCACCGGTTTCAGACCAGTTGAGAGGGATACAACACTTCCTGCCATACAGAATTTCAAATGGGGCCTTGCCCGGACTTGCTTGAAAACTGTTGTTGTAGGAGAATTCAGCATATGGAAGATAATCCTCCCACTTCATGCTGAAGGAGATCACACAAGCCCTGAGCATATCTTCAAGAATCTGGTTGACACGCTCGACTTGACCGCTAGTTTGAGGATGGAAAGCTGTGCTGAAGCGGATGTTGGTGCCCATGGCCTTCTGAAAAGAATCTCAAAACTTGGAGGTAAAGATGCTGGCACGGTCTGAAGAGATCACTTGTGGAATACCGTGCAGCGAGACAATTCGAGAGGTATAGAGCTCCGCCAATTGAGCTGCAGTGATTGACTCTTTGATAGGCAGAAAGTGAGCCACTTTAGTGAGTTTGTCGATGACAACGAATATAGCATCATTGCCACGTTTGGACTTTGGAAACCCAGTCACGAAGTCCATCTCAATGTGGTCAAACTTCCATTCTAGAATGGCAAGAGGTTGGAGGAGACCAGCTGGCCTTTGGTGTTCTGCCTTCACTCTTCTGCAGACATCACATTCATTCACGAACTGAGCAATCTCGCGCTTCATTCGAGTCCACCAATAAGCCTGTTTGAGGTCCTGATACATCTTCGTGCTCCCAGGGTGGATGGAGAGGAGAGAATTGTGAGCCTCATTCATGATCACTTTTCGTAGGTCACCTTTGGGCACAACAATACGATCCTCGAAGAAGAGAGTATCCTTGTCATCAAGGCGGTAGCACTTGTATTTGGGTTGACTCTTGGCAATCCCAATCTTCATCTTTTTCACCATAGCATCAAGAAGTTGGGCTTGGCGAATCTGATCTTCCAAGGTAGGAGAGACTTGAAGGTTGGCGAGGAAACCTTGGGGAACAACTTGCAGATTAAGTTTGCGGAAAGCTTCACAAAGCTCGGGTTGATAAGGCTTGAGAATCAGACTGTTGCAATAAGCCTTTTTGCTCAATGCGTCAGCAATCACATTGGCCTTGCCTGGAGTATACTCAATACTCGGATTATACTCTTGAATCATTTCGACCCATCGAGTTTGCCTGAGGTTGAGATTAGGCTGAGTGAAGATGTACTTGAGACTCTTGTGGTCAGTGAAAATGTCCACTTTTCTTCCCAATAAGAGATGTCTCCAAGTCAAAAGAGCATGCACAACTGCCGCCAACTCGAGGTCATGAGTGGGGTAGTTCTTCTCGTTGGGCTTCAACTGGCGAGAGGTATAAGCCACAACTTTCTTTTCTTGCATCAACACTGCGCCAAGACCTTGGAGAGAGGCATCGCAAAAGACCTTGTACGGTTTGGATTCATCAGGAGGAGTCAGAACTGGAGCAGTGACCAATTTCTCTTTCAAAGTGTTGAAAGCAATGTCACACTCCGGAGACCAAACGTACTTGACGTGCTTCTGGAGAAGATTTGAGAGAGGCTTCGCGATCTTAGAAAAGTTTTCAACGAATCTTCGACAATAGCTTGCGAGACTGAGGAAGCTACGGAGTTGCTTCACGTTCTGAGGTGGTTCCCAATTCACAATTGCAGACACCTTCTCAGGATTCACCGCAATGCCCTTGGCAGAGATGATATGACTAAGATAAAGAACCTCATCGAGCCAAAATTCGCACTTGGAGAACTTGGCGTACAACTTGTGTTCCCTGAGCTTATCGAGTACCAAACGCAAGTGCTTGGCATGATCTTCCTTGTTCTTCGAAAAGACCAGAATGTCATCGAGATAGACCAAAACAAAGTCATTGGTGTAGGCATTGAAGATGAAGTTCATCAAGCGAGAGAAAGTCGGAGGAGCGTTGACGAGGCCAAAAGACATGATAGTGTATTCATATGAACCAAAGCTTGTCCTGAAAGCCGTCTTGGGAATATCTTGCTCACGGATTCGAATCTGATGATAACCCATGCGAAGATCAAGCTTGGAGAATACTTGGGCACCTTTGAGTTGTTCGAACAACTCGTTGATGTTGGGAAGTGGGTATTTGTCTTGATGGTCTACTTGTTCAATGGACGGTAATCAACACAAAGTCGGTCCGTTCCATCCTTCTTCTTCACAAAAAGAACACCACAACCCCACGGAGAAGAACTAGGCCGGATGAGACCCATTCTCTCTTGAATATCGAGTTGCTTCTTCAGCTCCTTCAACTCTTCAGGTCCGAGCTTGTAAGGACGCTTGCACACAGGTTCCGTGCCAGGCTCAAGATCGATGACGAATTCAACTGGCCGGTGCAGAGGCATTCCTGGAAGCTCTTCTGGAAAGACGTCTTGATATTCGCAAACGACTGGAATTTGCGAGATGGCATCCAGTTCACCCTTCTCATTGAGAGAAAACAGACGAATGGTATCATCATGAGCAGCAAAGACAATTACATCCTCAGACGAATGAGTCAATTGAATCTGCCTGGCTGCACAATCAGGATGCGCCTTGTGCTTAGAAAGCCAATCCATCCCGAGAATAAGATCAATGTCCGAGTCACCAAGAACATTTGGAGAAGACAAAAACTTATAGTCACCCAAAGTAATTGTAACATCCGGAATGCATACTCGAGATGTCATTTGACGGGACGGAGAGATAATAGCCAACGGTTTCGACAACACTTGAGTAACAAAATCATGCTTAGATGCAAAAGATCTCGAGATGAAACAATGCGATGCACCAGTGTCAAAAAGAACTTTAGCTGGAATATCGTTAATAGGAAGGTTACCCATGACGACATCTGACGAGTCCTCTGCCTGAGCTGCGTTCAGCATGTTGACCTTGCCGTGCTTGGGGTTATGCTTGACCACAGCTGTACTTGCCGATCTCACAGGAGGAGGAGGAGGAAGACGCCTCTGATTGAAGCACTTGTTGTCGTAGTGACCCTTCTGTTGGCACTTGTTGCACGTGACCTCTGAAAGCGGACGGTGATACGGAGCACTCGATCTTGGAGCTTGAGACGAAGTCTTGTTCTGAAATCTAGGGTTGGGTGGGTGGGAAGATCCACTGCCACCTTTGCTCTTCTGATACGGCTGACGGAACAGAGGAGGAAGCCAATACTTCTGATGCTTGGCCACTTGAGTAGAGGAAGAAGGAGTAGCATCTTTGACTCGCTTCCTGGAAGAATCACACCTCAGTTGAGCGACCTCTTGTTTCAATGCCATGTTGTAGAACTCATCGTACCTCAAGGGCTCAAAGACTAGCTGAATTTCTTCTCTAAGACCATCCCTGAACTGGTATATCATGCTCTTCTCGTCAGGGACATCCTGGTTAGCAAAGCGGGCGAGCTTCTGAAACAACTTGTTTTAGTCATAGACAGACAAAGAGCCTTGCTTCAGGTTGTGGAATTCCTCACGCTTACTTTCAACCACGCTCTGAGGGATATGATGAGCTTTGAAGTCTTGACGGAATTCATCCCAGGTAATCACATGACCTCCTCTGGAATCCTTGTACTACTGGAACCATTCTGCAGTTTGGTCTTTGAGTTGGAAGGAAGCGAACTTGACAAAGTCCTCAGGCCTGACGTTACTGCACTCGAAATGCTTGCACAGATCCACGAGCCAATCGTCAGCATCAGTTGCCTCAACACAATTGCTGAAAGTCTTTGGCCCGTTAGCAAGGAACTGGTTGAGTGTAGCAAAGTGATTCTAATTGTTGCCTTGGTTGCCTTGGTTCGCTCGATTGCGCTCTTGAAGAATTTGCATGATCAACTTTGTGTTTGCATTGGTTGCGGCCATCACAGCTTGCCATGCCTCCGGAGGAGGTGGAGGTGGTGGCGGATCCTGATTCTGATTCTGATTGGTGCTCTTAGCGGGAGCCATCCTGAAGAGGGTGACAACCGTTAGCACATTGACAGATAAAATGATGCTGAATCAAGCAGGATGAAATTGCAACATAAAGTCTTCACATCCGAACAAAATGAACGAATGCATTCCACTCGAAAATGGTCACATATCCATAACTTGAGAAGCCACTTAGAATTTAGGTAGAGGAATAAATCAACAAGGTACGGATCAAGAACGAATACTCGGTAAGAAATCCCAATTTCAAACCAAATATCCGTGGAAGAAGAACTAGAGCTACAAGAATTCCCACCTATGAAACTCCCGAACCTTTCCAGTTATGCAATCAGGTGTTGGGGATATAGGGGAAGCATAATATCTCACCCAAATCTAGCAAATCCTACATCCATCTGTATCCATCCTTCAACACATAACCGAGAAAAACTTCGGAAACCATCTACCTCAACCTTCGAAAAGCATCCGTTATACAAGTTATGGCAATACTCCCGAACTCCCACCCCAGTAATGGGTGGCGTCGATGTTATCTCACCAACAAACTGCATAAAAGAGATTTTCGATGTCGGCGTACTAAACTCAGGTATTCCAGAACTGCAATGATAAAATTGTGATGACAACACCTCGGAGCTCAACTCCCCGGGACACTGCCACAACCCCTAAAGATAGGAGGCACCAAGAACAATGTTCTCGTCACAAAACCATCGGAACGATTCCAAGATACCCGCGTGATCCTAAATTTTTTTTAGTGAAATTTGAGAAGAGAAGAGTCAAAACTCTACGTCAGGATGCCTTACTAGAGCGATGAGGAGATTGGGAAGTAAAAAGAATTCCTAAACTATCCGATATATAATTCCTAAATGACTCAAAACATTTTTCTAGACTCAACAATGACTGCTAAAAACGATCAAGCAACGAGGGCTCCTAAGGTCGGGGAAGGGTCTGATTACCAACTTGTAACGCCCTCAATGCAGCTATATCTCCCACGTGTCGAGGCACGACTTAGAGGCATAACCGCATTGAAAGCAATGTTATAAGTTAGGCAATCTTCACAACATCCCATGTAATATAGATAATAAAAGGGGAGATACATAGTTGGCTTACACTCGCCACGTCAATCAAAGTTCATGAATAGCATTACAACATTCAAACACTCATGGCCTGACTACGGCGCCAAAATAAAAGATAACCCAACATGCGACACGGTCCCGATCGCCCCAACTGGGCACCACTACTGATCATCAGGGAAAGACACATAGTAACGGCGTGAGTCCTCGTCGAACTCCCACTTGAGCTCAAGCGCGTCATCTGGAACGGAGTCATCAGGCCCTGCATCTGGTTTGGAAGTAATCTGTGAGCCACAGGGACTCAGCAATCTCGCACCCTCGCGATCAAGACTATTTAAGCTTATAGGTAAGGCAAGGTAAAAAATGTGGAGCTGCAGCAAGCGACTAGCATATATGGTGGCTAACCTGTTCGCAAAAGAGAGCAAGAAGAGAAGGCAAAGCGCGAATGAATAACTAGAGAACAACCTGCGGCAAGCATTACTCCAACACCGTGTTCACTTCCCGGACTCCACCGAGAAGAGACTATCACGGTAACTCACACAGTTGATTCATTTTAATTAAGTTAAGGTTCAAGTTATCTACAACCGGACATTAACAAATTCCCATCTGCTCATAACCGCGGGCACGGCTTTCGAAAGATCAAATCCCTGCAGGGGAGTCCCAACTTAGCCCATGACAAGCTCTCACGGTCAACGAAGGAATAGAACTTCAACTGAGACATTCCGATCAAACTCGGTATCCCGGTTCTACAAGACACTTCGACAAGTTAAAACAAATCCAACAACACCGCCCGAATGTGCCGACAAATCCCGATAGGAGCTGCACATATCTCGTTCTCAGGGCACAATCGGATAAGCAATCCGTACAACTAAAACCAGCCCTCGAGTTTCCCCGAGGTGGCGCTGCAAGGGGCTCTAGGTTGGACCAACACTCAGAGGAGCACTGGCCCGGGGGGGTTTAAATAAGATGACCCTCGGGCTCTGGAAACCCAAGGGAAAAAGAGGCTAGGTGGAAAATGGTAAAACCAAGGTTGGGCATTGCTGGAAAAGCTTTAATCAAGGCGAACTATCAAGGGGTTCCCATTATCACCCAACCGCGTAAGGAACGCAAAATCCGGGAACATAACACCGATATGACGGAAACTAGGGCGGCAAGAGTGGAACAAAACACTAGGCGAGAGGCCGAGCCTTCCACCCTTTACCAAGTATATAGATGCATTAAGATAACAAGATAATATAATGATATCCCAACTAGTAAATAATGTTCCAACAAGGAACGGTCTCCAATCTTCACCTGCAACTAGCAACGCTATAAGAGGGGCTGAGCAAAGCGGTATCATAGCCAATCAACGGTTTGCTAGGACATGGTGGGTTAGAGGTTTGACATGGCAATTTGGGAGGCATGATAAGCAAGTGGTAGGCATCGTAGCATAGGCATAGCAAAAGAGCGAGCATCTAGCAAAGCAAAGATAGTAGTGATTTCGAGGGTATGATCATCTTGCCTGCAAAGTTGTCAGAGTTGACTGGATCCTCGAAAGCAAACTCAACGGGCTCCTCGTTAGCAAACTCGTCTCCCGGCTCTACCCAAAGAAGACAAACAAGCAACAAGGACACAATCAACCACGTGCAAAGCTCAAACAATATGATGCAAAGATGGTATGCTATGCGGGATGCGATATGTGATGCATATTCAAGATTTGACAAGGAATGAATGAACTTGGCCTCAACTTGGAAATACAAGTGTGCCACTGGAAAGGTGAGATGAAATCGCTTGAAAACGATATAAAGAATGCCGGAATCGGAGTCACGATTTGGAAATGGCAAGCAATTCAAATATGGCACCGGTCTGTGATTTACAGCAAGTAGCCATCTAAATGCAACAAGATGAACATGCTACAGCACTGAAACATGGCAACAAAATACATGGCAGGGATCCATTCATGATGCTTAACAAAAGAGGAACACTGAGCTACGGCCCATTCATCCATTAACAGGTTAAAACAAGCATGGCAAAAATGCATTTGGCAAACAGATTTCAGACTTAGTGAAATTAACACTTGTCTGGAATTTCAGATCAGGTAGCACACTTTGGAGCATGAAAACTATATGCTACAGGACCTGAACATGGCACAGTAAAGCATGGCATGGAGCTACTCAAAGAGCTTAACGAAAGTCCCTTAGTGACCTTGAGCCAAAAGGGATCAGAAAATACATTTCCAAGCATGTGAACATGGCAAAAACATAATCAGATCACAGACTTAGTGGAAAAGTGGAGCATGCAAATCAGATATCAAGTAGGCATGTTTACAAGCTCGATGCACTCACTACAGAGCAAGTCATGGTAATCTAAGCATACACCCATCAAGAATACACATTATACAAGCTAGACATGGCAAGAACAATAGCATAGCATGCACAGATCAACTACAACATCCTCGGCAAAATCGCTAACAAGTAGACAATCTGCCCAGATTCACGAAATAGCAAAAGTAGAGCTCGATTGACTCAAGCTAGGTTGCTCCATAATTGCAAACAAAGACATGGATGGATAGAGCACTACAAGATTAACAAAACATCCTTACTGATCATCCTCAAAAGAGGCACGGATCACTAGGAAACAACATGAACATATGGCATATTGAGATAAACAGATCAAGGACTTAGTGGAAATGCTAAGTCCCTGAAATCAGCATTAACGGATGCTCCACTTTGCAAGCTTGTGCTAGTCACCACACACATCACAAAAATACATGGGTTGCACCTCTGGATAGATGGCAAAACTCATGTAGAGCTCAGGGGAATATCATGCACACAATAATCATGGCAAAAAATGACAAATATCTAATTGGAGCAGCAGATCTGACAATTATCTCAAATAGCATTCTTCCAATAGCATTTCGGGCATCAAGATGAACTCAAATGAAAATGATGCAATGAGATGAAATGATGTGCTCTTTTAGACGAACATTTTGATATGTTATATGCCCAAAACGGCGCTACGGACGCAAAGTTACGATGCGATGAACATAGCCAAATAATTAGGGTTTCGGGGTAAAAAGTCAACCGATCCGAGATCCGGATCCAGATCTAGCCGCACGGATAACGAGGTTCGCCGGGGACTTGAAGCTCGCCGGAGTTGACGAGGGCGGCCGGAGCGAGGGTGGCCGGAGCGGGGCGCTGCTCGCCGGGGTCTTGGCCGGCGTGGAGGAGGAGCGGCGTCGGCGGCGAGGCCTCGGAGAGGCGGCGGCCGGCGGCGTGCGCTGGTGGCGAGGAGGCGCGGCGGTCGGTGATTAGGTGCTGCAGGGCGGCGGCCGGTGGACTTGGGCGGCGGTGTGCGGGAAGACGAGGCGGCTCGCACGGGAGGCCTGTCGGGTCGGTCGAGCGACGGGAAGGGCCGGCGCTGGGCCTTCGGGCCCGCCTCAGGGGCGGCGGTGAAGTGGGGTGCCCGCTGCCATGTGGCGCGCCCCGGTTGGCGGCATGGTTTGTCTGGCGGCGGGCGGACGTTGTCCGGCCGCGCAGATGGAGCGGGGCTAGGGTTAGGGGGGGAGTGGAACCGCGAATTTTTAGGAGGGGGTCTATATATAGGCATAGGAGGAGCTAGGAGAGTCCAAATGAGGTGCAGTTTTCGGCCACGCGATCGTGATCGAACGCTCTAGATGATGGAGATGATTTTGGTGGGTTTTGGGCCAAAATGGAGAGGTGTTGGGCTGCAACACACACGAGGCCTTTTCGGTCCCTCGGTTAACCGTTGGAGCATCAAACGAAGTCCAAATTGTACGAAACTTGACAGGCGGTCTACCGGTAGTAAACCAAGGCCGCTTGGCAAGTCTCGGTCCAATCCGGAAATGTTTAATCCCCATACACGAAAGAAAGGTAGAAATGACCACCGGAGGAGAACGGAGCGCCGGAATGCAAAACGGACAACGGGGAAAATGCTCGAATGCATGAGACGAACACGTATGCAAATGCAATGCACATGATGACATGATATGAGATGCATGACAACGACAACAACACACGGAGACAAAAACCCGAACCCGAGAAAATAAAATAACTTAATGCCGGAAACGGCAAGAGTTGGATTACATATTGGGTAAATCATATCCGGGGTGTTACAAATCCATTTTGAAGAAATGCATCCTTAGCTTAGCATGGTGACAATAGCTTCAGCGGGCGATGACATCACGGATAACTGTGTTTCTGCTCTTGTCATTCCCATGAGCTATCATTCCATAGTTGATATCTCCAGCCTTAGGGTTTTCTTTGACAAAACTTCGAGTTCTCATGCTCCTTGTTTCAGTCTTTCTCCGATACACCTTGATCTTGGGTATTGACAACTTCCATAGTCTGCCAAGTTCCATAAGGGTAGCCTTCCTAGGTCATACAAATCTAGGAATTCTTCAGAGCCTTCAAATTCTACTTGTCTTCGGTCTTCAACCGTTGTAGTTTCCATTATTCAGATGCATGGAAAATACTCTTCATTCTGAAGTGGTCTTAGTTGTCCGATATCTTGTACTTCTTGGAGTGGTCTCATCAGTCGAATCTTCATGGTCGAAAGGGAAAAGGGGGTATGGTCTCACTAAAAGGGGATATTTGAATAAGCTCAGAAGAGAAGAGAGGTAAAAGATATTTTTGAAAAGTAAAGTTTTAGAGAAAAATCTTTCCGATGGGCTTGCCAGTTTCTAGGGTCACGTCCTACAGTCAACATGTGCTCTGATACCATCTTGTAGCGACCCGACCCGAATGGATCAAGTATCTGTGCTTAAGTGTCATCCCTGGATCGGTATGCTGACACACACAGTACTCGAGGATTTATAAGAGAGGTAAATCACATGTAAAAGTAACGTAAATACTATTACCTCAATCCAAATAGCGGAAGTAACAAGGTTGTGGATTCCCATCAACACCAACGACAAAGTTGAGTGTAGAAATCGTAACCCTAACGTATCACTTACTCGTCGTAAGATATCCTGCAACATGAGACGTTGCAGCCACGAAGGGTCAGTACATTGAATGTACTAGCAAATTCACACCATAGAGAATGATGAACAATGGCTATCACTACATGCATATATGGCTGGTGGAAAAGCTCTATGGTTATAAAGTTTTTGCGAAAAGCCAAATGTTCCCTACTGCAAAGGAATAAATTTTATTTAACTATCATGGTGGTTGTTGAACATTGAGAATGGTTGACAGCATCCTCAATCCCAATTAAGTATCATCATTAAACCCAACAAACTTAATTTAAAGTAACATGATGAGATTCACATGATAATCCAAGTACTAGATACTCAAAACGTCCATAACCGGGGACACGGCTAATCATGATTAGTTTATACACTCTGCAGAGGTTTGCGCACTTTTCCCCACAGGACTCGATCTCCTCCGTTGGTTTTCTCGTACTGCATGGTGTTTGAGAAACGGATGACCGAGACACAGTCTTTCAGAAGCGCTAGCACGTTACAATGGATAGACCGTTACACCTACTTTCCCCTACATCTGCTAGTCTACCCTGTAAGAGTTCGCACGACTTAATCAACTATGCTAGAGCCCATAATAGCTTGTGGCTGCACACGGAAGTGTCTAGTATGAAAAATCTCATGATCCCTTTGAGCCTGGGTGGCGGTCCATAAAAAAACAGGCAATCCTGGTCTACCCAGGTGCCTAGACAGGCAATTCTGGAATACCCAGTTGCCGCAATCCACCCAGATGTGTGTTTAAGTTGCCACCTTAAGTAAACCCTTAATTAACAATCTCACATCTGTCATGAATACTCTCAAAACCCAATCCACGTCTATGAGCATAGCATGGCAATCTAAGCATAACGTAATAGTAACTCCCAAGTGTTTGATAATAAACAGGTAATAGGTACTACCTCAACTACTTCCCATCCCACAATTTAATTAGATCCTAATCATGCAATGTTGGAGGTTTGGTCTAATGCAATAAAAACTGGGTATGAAAGAGGTATGATCAAAGTGTGAAATTGCCTGCAATGTTGATGAAGATAATTCGCACTCAAAACTCTTGATAGATCTACCCGTCTCACTCCGGTCAATCTATCGTAAGCAAGCAATAGTAACCACACATAAGCAATCACTCAGAAGATTGGGAAGAACGGAGAAAACAGTCCGGAAAACATCAAAACCAAGCAAATAACTCTTACAACATAAAACAATTTCTAACAGTACCAAAATTATGTGAATTTGGCCTTGAAAGTTTAGGTCAAGAGCTTCGATCTGCAAAAAGAATCAACTAAATCGAAGTTACGAAACTCAAGTTATGATCAAACGAAGTTTGAATACAAATCTGATCTAATTCAAATTTTAAACTTTTCAAAAAACATGTTTAAGTTTTTTATCTGGATAGAGGAGATCATAACTAAGAAGTGGGCATTGGTTTCGTTGAATTTGGACTAACGAGTAGAAAGATGTGGTCGTTTGAAATACAGGGACTAATCTGTGAAGAAAATTATCACGAATAGGTCCCTAGCCGCAAAATAAAAAAATAAAAAGAAAAATCTATATAGCGAACGTTCGTTACAGAACGCTAACGAACGAATTCGTTCGCTGTGAAGGGATAAACAGCGAACGTGCACCCAATAGGACTAACTAAAAAACGATCTAATATAAAACTGAACTAAAAAAACGAGGCGGGTTACGGTTTATACCGGTTCACCCAAAAGAACCAGCGACGGCGGTGGTTACTCCGGCGAGACGGGATGGCGGCGCGGTGGCTCTGGCGTGGTGCGGCAGCGACTTGCGGCGCGACGGGCGGCGCGGGGCAAGGCGGCGGCGCAAGCGGCAGCAGCAGCAGCAGCTGCAGTGGCGGCGAGTGGTGGCGAGGGCGTTGGGCGGTGGCGGCGCTAGATCCGAGCGGCGGCAGCGCGAGTGAGCGGCGGCTCGGTGCGAGGAGAGAAAGGCGGGGCCTGGGGCCTTGGGTATTTAAGGAGAGGGGGCGAGGGATGGCGTGGGGGAGGGGCAAGAGGAGGCCGGCGGCAGCACGGAGGCGGCGGCGATGCCGTGGCGGCTCGGGACTCCGTCCCGAGCTCGGGGACGAGTGGGGCGCGGTGACAGGCCGGTTGGGCCGTGGCCTGGCGACTGGGCCGGCCCGGTCTGGTCGGTCCTAAGTTTTTTTACTTAGACAAATAAAAAAACAGAAAAAAGAAATATATTATATAGGCATATAATATATCAAAATTTTCAGAAGAAGATTTCCTACAAGGTAAACATTTTCCTAATATCAAATAAAATACACACAAATTCATATAATTCAAAGAGTGCTACTGCTCTAATAAAATCCAATAAAAATCATTTTAAAAATACCAAAATGATTTCAAATTTATTTCTCTCCAATTTTCTATTGTAGGGAATCATGTTACCCTAATTTCCATATATTTTATTTTTCGAGAAAAATAATTTGAATAAAACTCAAATAACTCCAAATTGAAAATTAATTCGAAAAGGACTTTGAAATTGATCCTTTGAAACTCCCAACTCATATTTCATATAATTTGAAGAAGTCATTTTATCTTCTCTCGTGAAAATCATTGAGTTGCATAAAGTTTCAGAATTGGAAATGTTCTCAAATGAAATTCAAATATTATCAACACCCCTTGTCATTTAAATAAATGGAAGAAGTCATGTCATCTTCGCTCAAGGGTTTTGTATTTGAAAAGAATTTGAATTTCACGGGGATCAAAATGCAAAAGGTGAAAGTTTGGGGAAAGTCCTTTTATTCCCTCTCATTTAACTTTCAAAAAGTTTCGAATTTCACTCAATCAATCACACAACAATCAAACAATCATCAATCTATCTATTTATTATAACATTCCAAAATTTATAATTTTGGGATGTTACATTGTCATGAGCTGAAATTTGGAGGAGTTGGGTTATTTGATCATATGAAGCTTCTGTAAAAGTTTCATGCCATTTGGAAATACCAAAATGGTACTTGCTTCACACTGCTTCATTCTGACCAGAAACTTGGAAACATTGCATAGGGAAAATGGATTAATGAATTGAGCCAAACCTTGGTGTAGAGAGTTCATATGTATAGGAGAATTTCCTGGTAAATTATCATCTTAAATGAAGCAATATAAAATATGGTTGCTTCACAAACCGAAAATCTAACTAGAAACTAAGATTTGGAGCTGGGCTCACATAGAGTGATGAAAGGATCCCAAATCTTGAGGAGAGTGATGATTTGATCATATGAAGGTCCTTGCAAAATTTAAACTCATTTTGATTACCCTAGCTAGTACTGCCTTCACAAAGGCTTCCTTCAGACACGAACCTTGAAAAATTGCTCAGGAATATTTACTAGGAAACTTGTGTTGAATTTTGGCATGGGGCAATTATATGGACATGAGAAGATGACCAAAAAGTTTGGAGTCAATCAAGTAAAGATAAATAGCACTTGCTTCACAAAGTGCCATTTAGGGCATAATAGGAAAAGAATTATTTGAGGATTATTTTTGAACATGGCAATGAAACATTTTTGCCATATTTGAGCATGATAGGACCCAAATAATTTATGAGAATTATTTGGGAATTTTGGAAGTGACAGAAATATAGGTTGCTTCCCAACCTAGGGTTTAAAGGGTTATTCCTTTAACAGAAAAGGAATATTCCCGGGAAAAAAGAATATTGGATTAGGTCAAGGATGGAAATGACATAATCTTGGGATAATGATGAGGATGACAAGCCACTATAAAACCTAGGAAGACATGATCTTCCCAAGTTTCAGAACCACATAGCCACGAAAAAACAAATGAAAACAGTAAATCCAAGAAAATCATTAGAAAAAGAAAAGGGCAAAATCCAGGATGATACAATAAGTAACATTGGATACTAGCATGAGTAGGATATGAACACCATGAACATACAAATCATATAGGCTATGTTGGTTTTGATTCAACTACATGCATGAACATGTCCCAAGTCAAGCCACTCGAACATTCAGAGGAGGATACCATATCATCATACTGCATCACAATCATTTTAATGCAATGTTGACATCCAAGATAAATGATTATCGACTCCTAGCTACTTATGCATGACATGAGAAACTATAATCTCTAATTGTCATTGCAAACATGTTTGATCATAATAGGCTGAATCATGGATACTAGGTTAAACATATTTACAAAAACAGAACAAGTTGAGTTCATAGCCGTTTCTCTCTGCCACTACCAGTTCATCAAATATCATCATTATTGCATTTCACTTGCACGACCGAATGATATGAAAATAATAATAGGAGAAGACAAGGTAATATGGGCTCTTTGTTAGATCAACAATAATGCATATGAGAGCCACTCAACATTTTCATCGTGGTATTCTCCTCGGTATGACTCAACAGAAAGAAAAGGAAATTCAGAGAAGCACACTAAAATATTTTTGGAGTTTTTGGTTTTTTTCTGAAAGAAAGCAACTTAAAGAGAGAAAAACAAAAATGAGAAAAACTATATACACGGGGAAGCTCCCAACAAGTAAATGAAGAACAAGGAAATCTTTTTGGGTTTTGTTTTTAGATACTATAGCTAACTACACTAGAAAGAAAAATCAAAAAGAAGCAGGAAATATTTTTGGATTTTCTCAGAGTTTTTCAAACACACAAGAATAAAGCGAGAAAATAAATTTAGCATGGATAATACAATGAAAGAGTGTGGACACCGACAATTGAAATGAGATGTGTGAACATGAGAGTAATGTTGGTGGAAATACGTACTCCCCTGTAACATCCCAAATTTTCAATTTGGAATGTTATTGTAACGCCCTCGATGCGACTATAGCTCCCACGTGTCGAGGCACGACTTAGAGACATAATCGCATTGAAGGCATATGTCGCAAGTTAGGCAACCTTCACAACATCCCATGTAATGTATAATAAAAGGGGGAGATACATAGTTGGCTTACACTCGCCACATCACATCAAAGTACATAAATAACATCCATCATACAAACACTCATGGCCCGACTACGGCGCCAAAATAGAAGAAAACCCAACACGCGACAAGGCCCTGAATCGAACCCCAACTAGGCACCACTACTGATCATCAGGAAAAGACACGTAGTAACGCTGAGAGTCTTCGTCGAACTCCCACTTGAGCTCGTACTCGTCACCTGGAGCGGGATCACCTGGACCTGCATCTGGAGTTATAGTATCTGTGAGCCACAAGGACTCAGCAATCTCGCACCCTCGAGATCAAGACTATTTAAGCTTATAGGAAGGATAGGCAAATATATATGTGGAGCTGCAGCAAGCGACTAACATATATGGTGGCTATCTTATTCGCAAAAGAGAGCGAGAAGAGGAGGCAAAGCACGAGCGAGAAACTAGAGAGCAACCTGCGCAAACATTACTCCAACATCGTGTCCACTTCCCAGACTCCACCGAGAAGAGGCCATCACGGTAACACACTCAGATGACTCATTTTAATTAATTAAGGTTCAAGTTATCTACAACCGGACATTAACAAATTCCCATCTGCCCATGACCGCGGGCACGGCTTTCGAAAGTTCAATCCCTGCAGGGGAGTCCCAACTCAGGCCATGACAAGCTCTCACGGTCAACGAAGGAATAGACCTCCTCCCAAGACGTTCCGATCAGACTCGGTATCTCGGTAACTCAAGACACTTCGACAGGTTAAAACAAGACCAGCAACACCGCCCGAATGTGCCGACAAATCCCGATAGGAGCTGCACATATCTCTTTCTCAGGGCACACTCAGATGAACACTACGTACAACTAAAACCAACCCTCAAGTTGCCCCGAGGTGGCGCTGCAAGTGGCTCTATTTGGACCAACACTCAGAGGAGCACTGGCCCGGGGGGGGGGGGGTTAAAATAAGATGACCCTTGAGTCTGTAGAACCCAAGGGAAAGAAAAGGCTGGGTGGCGAATGGTAAAACCAACGTTGGGCATTGCTGGAAAAGCTTTAAACAAGGCGAACTATCAAGGGGTTCCCATTATAACCCAACCGCGTAAGGAACGCAAAATCCGGGAACATAACACCGATATGACGGAAACTAGGGCGGCAAGAGTGGAACAAAACACTAGGCGGGAGGCCGAGCCTTCCACCCTTCACCAAGTATATAGATGCATTAAGATAGCATAGCAATATAATGATATCCCAACAAGTAAGTAAATGTTCCAACAAGGAACGGCTCCAAACTTCACCTGCAACTAGCAACGCTATAAGAGGGGCTGAGCAAAGCGGTAACATAGCCAATCAACGGTTAGCTAGGTGAAGGTGGGTTAGAGGTTTGACATGGCAATTGGGAGGCTGACAAGCAAAAGGTAGGCATCGTAGCATTGGCATAGCAAGAGCGAGCAAACTACCATAGCAAAGATAGTAGTGATTTCGAGGGTATGATCATCTTGCCTGCATAGTTGTCAGAGTTGACTGGATCCTCAAAAGCAAACTCAATGGGCTCCTCGGTAGAGAACTCATCTCCCGGCTCTACCCAACAAGACAAACAAGCAACAAGGATACAATCAACCACGTGCAAACTCAAACAATATGATGAAATGATGATATGCTATGCGGGATGTGACGCGGGATGCAAAATGCAAGATATGACAGGAAAAGCATGAACCTGGCCTCAACATGGAATTCCAAGGGTGCCACTGGAAATATGAGATGAAATCGCTTGAAAATGATATAAAGAACGCCGGAATCAGAGTTACGGTTTGGAAATGGCAAGCGTTTTAAGAATGACACCGGTCTGCGATTTACAGCAAGTGGGCATCTAAATGCAATGAGATGAACATGCTACAGCACCCAAACATGACAATAAAATGCATGACAGGTATTTACACAAGATGCTTAACAAAAGTCTAGCACTGAGCTACGGCCAATTCATCCATTATGAGGTTCAAACAAGCATGGCAAAAACGCAAATGCAAAACAGATTCCAGACTTAGTGAAATTAACACTTGTCTGAAATTTCAGATCACGAAGCCCTCTTCGGAACAGCAAAACAACATGATACATGACCTGATTACGATAAAGAAGATCATGGCGTGGAGCTACTCAACAAGCTTATCAAAAGACCAAAGTGACCTGGGGCCAAAAGGGTTCACAAAATATACTAACGGGCACACGAACATAGCAAAAACATAATCAGTTTTCAGACTTAGTGAAAACTGAGACATGCTGAAATATAACTCACGAAGGCATGTAAACGAGCTCGATGCACTCACTACGGTGCAAGTCATGGCAAGGCAAGCATACATCCATAAAGAAGGCACAAAATACAAGCTAGACATGGCAAGAACAATGGCATAGCATGCACGGATCAACTACAATAACAACGGCAAAATCGCAAACGAGTTGACGATCTGCCCAGATTCACAATGAAGCAAAACTAGAGCTCGACTGACTCAATCTAGGGTGCTACAAAATTGCAAACAAAGACATGGATGGATAGAGCATAACATGATTAACAAAACTCCTTTCCTGATCATCCTCAAAAGAGGCACGGATCACTAGGAAACAAGCTGAACATATGGCATCGTGAACTAAATAATCCCAGACTTAGTGAAAACAACTAAGTCTCTGAAAACAGATTTCCCGGGTGCCTCACTTTGCAAGCTTGCACAAGTCACCACATACATCCTAAAAATGCATGGGTTGCACCTCTGGAAAGAATACAAAATGCTTAACAAAACATATGAAGGACTCACAGGCGTATCATGCACACATTAATCATGGCAAAAATGACAAAAGTCTAAGATGAACTTGCAGATCTGACAATTAACTCACGAGCCTCCTTCTAACAGCATTTTGGGCATCAAGATGAGCTCAAATGAAAATGATGCAATGGAATGAAATGATGTACTCGTCGAGGCGAACATTTTAATATGCTATATGCCCAAATCGGAGCTACGGATGCAAAGTTACGGCAGGTCAAAGTAGGCCTAAAAAATTAAGGGGGAGAGGGAAAAAGTCAACCCAAAACTCATATCTGGATCTGGCACGGATTACGAGGATCGCCGGATTTACTGTAGCTCGCCAGAGACCGTCGTGGCCGGAGAGGAAGGAGAGGGCCGGGGCGAGGCCGGCCGGATCCGGGGCGGAGGGCGGAGGCGGCGAGGTGGCGCGGTGCGGCGGCGGGGTCGGCGTGGAGCGGCGCGGCCGGCG
>NC_041380.1:231346156-231400977 GCF_002162155.2 Triticum dicoccoides | reverse complement strand
CGGGAGGCGCGGGGCTCCTCTGGCCCGCGGAGGCGGCGGCGGGGGCCGGCTACGGGCCTTCGGGCCCGGCGGCGGCGGGTGTGGAGCGGCGCCACGTGGCACTTGGGGAGTGGGCGAAGGGGCGCGGCGGACGTGTCCGGCTAGGCTCCGGACATGTCTGTCGGTGCGGGGATCTGTTTTTTTTAGACTAGGGTTTCGGGGGGAGAGAGATCCGAAAACGAAGGGGGGTGTATTTATAGGCATAAGTGGAGCTAGGAGAGTCCAAATGAGGTGCGGTTTTCGGCCACGTGATCGTGATCGAATGCTCTAGAGCATGGAGCAGAGTTTGGTGGGTTTGGACCAAAATGAAGGGGTGTTGGGCTGCAACACACACGAGGCCTTTTCAGTCTCTCGGTTAACCGTTGGAGTATCAAACGAAGTCCAAATGATACGAAACTTGACAGGCGGTCTACCGGCAGTTAACCAAGGCCGCTTGGCAAGTCTCGGTCCAATCCGGAAACGTTTAATCCCCACACACGAAAGAAAGCTATAAATGACCACCAGAGGAGAACGAAGCGCCGGAATGCAAAACGGACAACGGGGAAAATGCTCGAATGCATGAGATGAACACGTATGCAAATGCAATGCACATGATGACATGATATGAGATGCATGACAACGAAAACAACACACAGAGAAAAAGACCCGAACCCGAGAAAATAAAATAACTTAACGTCGGAAACGGAAGAGTTGGAGTACAAATTGGGAAAGTTACATCCGTGGCGTTACAACACTCCACCACTACGAAAAGATCTCGTCCCGAGATCTAGGACTGAAAGAACTCCGGGTACTCAGAACGGAGGTGATCCTCGCGTTCCCAGGTAGCTTCACGGTCGGAATGGTGTGGCCACTTGACTTTGAGAAATTTGATTGACTTGTTGCGAGTCTTGCGTTCAGTCTCTTCAAGAATAGCAACTGGGTGCTCACGATAAGAGAGATCTTCTTGGAGCTCAATGTCCTCGAAGTTGATGGTGCGGTCAGGAGTCTTGAAGCACTTTCGAAGCTGAGAGACATGGAACACGTCATGAACATTTGCAAAGTTTGAAGGAAGATCGAGTTGATAGGCGAGGTCGCCTCTCTTGCTGACGATCTTGAAAGGCCCCACGTATCTAGGGGAAAGCTTCCCTTTGATACCGAAGCGACGAGTACCTTTCATAGGAGAGACACGGAGGTAAACATGATCTCCGATCTCGAAAGCCAAATCACAGTGCTTACTATCATAGTAGCTCTTCTGACGGGATTGGGCTGCTTTGAGGTTATCACGAATGACTTTGCACATTTCTTCTGCTTCTGTGATTAAGTCATTACCCAAGAGCTGACGTTCACCGGTTTCAGACCAGTTGAGAGGGGTACGGCACTTCCTGCCATATAGAATTTCAAAAGGGGCCTTGCCCGAACTTGCTTGAAAACTATTGTTGTAGGAGAATTCAGCATAAGGAAGACAATCCTCCCACTTCATGCCGAAGGAGATCACACAAGCCCTGAGCATATCTTCAAGAATCTGGTTGACACGCTCGACTTGACCGCTTGTTTGAGGATGGAAAGCAGTGCTCAAGCGGATGTTGGTGCCCATGGCCTTCTGAAAAGAATCCCAAAACTTCGAGGTAAAGATGCTGCCACGGTCTGAAGAGATCACTTGAGGAATACCGTGCAGAGAGACAATGCGAGAGGTATAGAGTTCCGCCAATTGAGCTGCAGTGATCGACTCTTTGATAGGTAGAAAGTGAGCCACTTTGGTGAGCTTGTCGATGACAATGAATATAGCATCATTGCCACGCTTGGATTTTGGAAACCCAGTCACGAAGTCCATTTCAATGTGGTCAAACTTCCATTCTAGAATGGCAAGAGGTTGGAGGAGACCAGCTGGCCTTTGGTGTTCTGCCTTCACTCTTCTGTAGACATCACATTCATTCACGAATTGAGCGATCTCGCGCTTCATTCGAGTCCACCAATAAGCTTGCTTGAGGTCCTAATACATCTTCGTGCTCCCAGGGTGGATGGAGAGGAGAGAATTGTGAGCCTCGTTCATGATCATTTGACGGAGGTCACCTTTGGGTACAACAATATGATCCTCGAAGAAAAGAGTGTCCTTGTCATCAAGGCGGTAGCACTTGTACTTGGACTGACTCTTGGCAATCCCAATCTTCACCTTTTTCACCATAGCATCAAGAAGCTGGGTTTGGCGAATCTGGTCTTCTAAGGTAGGAGAGACTTGAAGGTTGGCGAGGAAACCTTCAGGAACAACTTGCAAATTAAGTTTGCGGAAAGCTTCACAAAGCTCGGGTTGATAAGGCTTAAGAATCAGACTGTTGCAGTAAGCCTTCCTGCTCAAAGCGTCAGCAATCACATTGGCCTTGCCTGGAGTATACTCAATACTCGGATTATACTCTTGAATCATTTCGACCCATCGAGTTTGCCTGAGGTTGAGATTAGGCTGAGTGAAGATGTACTTGAGACTCTTGTGATCAGTGAAAATATCCACTTTTCTTCCCAATAGAAGATGTCTCCAAGTCAAAAGAGCATGCACAACTGCCGCCAACTCGAGATCATGAGTGGGGTAGTTCTTCTCATTAGGCTTCAACTGGCGAAAGGTATAAGCAACCACTTTCTTCTCTTGCATCAATACTGCGCCAAGACCTTGGAGAGAGGCATCATAAAAGACCTCGTACGGCTTGGATTCATCAGGTGGAGTCAGAACTGGAGCAGTGATCAATTTCTCTTTCAAAGTGTTGAAAGCAATATCACACTCCGGAGACCAAACGTACTTGATGTGCTTCTGAAGAAGATTAGAGAGAGGCTTCGCGATCTTAGAAAAGTTTTCGACGAATCTTCGGCAATAGCTTGCGAGACCGAGAAAACTGCGGAGTTGCTTCACGTTCTGCGGAGGTTCCCAATTCACAATTGCAGACACCTTCTCAGGATTCACGGCAATGCCCTTGGCAGAGATGATATGACCAAGATAAAGAACCTCATCAAGCCAAAATTCACACTTGGAGAACTTGGCGTAGAACTGATGTTCCCTGAGCTTATCGAGAACCAAACGCAAGTGCTTGGCATGATCTTCCTTGTTCTTCGAGAAAACCAGAATGTCGTCGAGATAGACCCAAACGAAGTCATTGGTGTAGGCATTGAAGATGAAATTCATCATGCGAGAGAACGTCGGAGGGGCGTTGGCGAGGCCAAAAGACATGATAGTGTATTCATATGAACCAAAGCTTGTTCTGAATGCTGTCTTGGGAATATCTTCTTCACGAATGTGAATCTGGTGATAACCCATACGGAGATCAAGCTTGGAAAATACTTGGGCACCTTTGAGTTGTTCGAACAGCTCATTGATGTTGGGAAGTGGGTATTTGTTCTTGATGGTCTTCTTGTTCACTGGACGGTAATCAACACAAAGTCGGTCCATTCCATCCTTCTTCTTCACAAAAAGAACACCACAACCCCACGGAGAAGAACTAGGCCGGATGAGACCCATTCTTTCTTGCTCATCGAGTTTCTTCTTCAGCTCCTTCAACTCTTCAGGTCCGAGCTTGTAAGGACGTCTGCACACAGGTTCCGTACCAGGCTCAAGATCAATAACGAATTCAACTGGCCGGTGCGGAGGCATTCCTGGAAGCTCTGCTGGAAAGACGTCTTGATATTCGCAAACGACTGGAATTTGAGAGATGGCATCCAATTCACCCTTCTCATTGAGAGAAAACAGACGGATGGTATTATCCCGAGCGGCAAAGACAATTACATCCTCAGACGAATGAGTCAATTGAATCTGCATGGCTGCACAATCAAGCTGAGACTTGTGCTTAGAAAGCCAATCCATTCCGAGAATAAGATCAATATCCGAGTTACCAAGAACCACCGGCGAAGAGAGAAACTTGTAATCGCCCAACGTGATAGAGACATCCGGGACGCAATTGTTAGAAGTCATTTGCTTGCCCGGAGACACAATCTTCAATGGAACAGGAATCCTTTCGGTCACAAAATTATGCTTGGCCACAAATGGAGTTGAAATAAAAGAAAGCGATGCACCAGTGTCAAAAAGAACTTTTGCAGGAACATCGTTAACAGGAAGGTTACCCACGATCACATCTGGTGAGTCCTCTGCCTGAGCTACATTTAGCAAATTGACCTTGGCGTGCTTGGGGTTATGCTTGACCACAGCTGTACTTGCCGATCTGACAGGAGGAGGAGGGGGAAGGCGCCTCTGGTTGAAACACTTGTTGGCATAGTGACCCTTCTGTTGGCACTTGTTGCACGTGACCTCTGAAAGCGGACGGTGATACGGAGCACTCGATCTTGGAGGTTGAGACGAAGTCTTGTTCTGAAAGCCAGGGTTGGGTGGGTGGGAAGAACCACTGCCACCTTTGCTCTTCTGCTGAAACGGCTGATGGAACGGAGGAGGAGGAAGCCAAAACTTCTGCTGCTTGGCCACTTGAGTAGAGGAAGAAGGAGTAACATCTCTGACTTGCTTCCTGGAAGCATCACACCTCAACCGAGCAGCCTCTTGCTTCAGTGCCATGTTGTAGAACTCATCGTATCTCAAGGGCTCAAAGAGGACAAGAGCGAGTTGAATTTCTTCTCTGAGACCACCCCTGAACTGATATATCATGCTCTTCTCATCAGGCACGTCCTGCTTGCCAAAGCGGGCAAGCTTCTGGAACAACTTGTTGTAGTCATAGACAGACAAAGAGCCTTGCTTCAGATTGCGGAATTCCTCACGCTTGCTTTCAACCACGCTCTGCGGAATATGATGAGCTCGGAAATCTCGATGGAAATCATCCCAAGTGATAACACGTCCACCTCTGGAATCCTTGTACTGCTGGAACCATTCTGCAGCTTCATCTTTGAGTTGGAAGGAAGCGAACTTCACAAAGTCCTCAGGCCTGACGTTACTGCACTCGAAATGCTTACACAGATCCACAAGCCAATCGTCAGCATCGGTTGCCTCAACACAATTGCTGAAAGTCTTTGGCCCGTTAGCAAGGAACTGGTTGAGTGTAGCAAAGTGACTCTGATTGCTGCCTTGATTCCCTTGACTGCCTTGATTGCGCTCTTGAAGAATTTGCATGATCAGCTGAGTGTTTGCATTAGTTGCGGCCAACACAGCTTGCCATGCCTCTGGAGGAGGTGGAGGCGGTGGCGGATCAGGATTCGGAGTCGTGCGCGTTGGAGGAGCCATCCTGAAGAGGTTGACCACCATTAGCACATTGACAGACAAATATTGAAGCTGAATCCAACGGAATGAAAATTGCAACATATAGTCTTCACATCCGAACAAAATGAACGAATACATTCCTCTTGAAATGGTCACATATCCATAAATTGAGAAGCCACGTAGAATTAAGGTAGAGAAATAAATCAACAAGGTACGGATCAAGAACGAATAATTGGTAAGAAATCCCAATCTCAAACCAATATCCGTGGAAGAAGAACTAGAGCTATGAGAATTCCCACCTATGAAACTTCCGAACCTTTCCGGTTATGCAATCAGGTGTTGGGGATACAGGGGAAGCATAATATCTCACCCAAACTAGCAAATCCTACATCCAGCTGTATCCATCCTTCAACACATAACCAAGAAACCTTCAGAAACCATCTACCTCAACCTTCGAAAAGCATCCGTTATACAAGTTATGGCGATACTCCCGAACTCCCGCCCCAGTATTGGGTGGCGTCGAGGTTATCTCACCAACGAACTGCATAAAAGAGATTTTCGATGTCGGCGAACATATCTCAAGTATTCCAGAATTGCAACGATAAAATTATGATGACAACACCTCAGAGCTCAACTCCCCGGGACACTTCCACTAAACCCCTGACAGGAGGCACCAAGTCAATGTTCTCATCATAAGCCATCGGAACGATTCCAAGATACTCGCGTGATCCTAAATTTTTTTTTAGTGAAATTTGAGAAGAGAAGAGTCAAAACTCTACGTCAGGATGCCTTACCAGAACGATCAGGAGACTGGGAAGTAAAAAGAATTCCTAAACTCTCCGATATATAATTCCTAAATGACTCAAAACATTTTTCTAGACACAACTCAGCTGCTAAAAACGATCAAGCAATGGGGCTCTTAAGGTCGGGGAAGGCTCTGATTACCAACTTGTAACGCCCTCGATGCGACTATAGCTCCCACGTGTCGAGGCACGACTTAGAGACATAATCGCATTGAAGGCATATGTCGCAAGTTAGGCAACCTTCACAACATCCCATGTAATGTATAATAAAAGGGGGAGATACATAGTTGGCTTACACTCGCCACGTCATATCAAAGTACATAAATAACATCCATCATACAAACACTCATGGCCCGACTATGGCGCCAAAATAGAAGAAAACCCAACACGCGACAAGGCCCTGAATCGAACACCAACTAGGCACCACTACTGATCATCAGGAAAAGACACGTAGTAACACTGAGAGTCTTCGTCGAACTCCCACTTGAGCTCGTACTCGTCACCTGGAGCGGGATCACCTGGACCTGCATCTGGAGTTATAGTATCTGTGAGCCACACGGACTCAGCAATCTCGCACCCTCGCGATCAAGACTATTTAAGCTTATAGGAAGGATAGGCAAATATATATGTGGAGCTGCAGCAAGCGACTAGCATATATGGTGGCTATCTTATTCGCAAAAGAGAGCGAGAAGAGGAGGCAAAGCACGAGCGAGAAACTAGAGAGCAACCTGCGCAAACATTACTCCAACACCGTGTCCACTTCCCGGACTCCGCCGAGAAGAGGCCATCACGGTAACACACTTAGATGACTCATTTTAATTAATTAAGGTTCAAGTTATCTACAACCGGACATTAACAAATTCCCATCTGCCCATGATCGCGGGCACGGCTTTCGAAAGTTCAATCCCTGCAGGGGAGTCCCAACTTAGCCCATGACAAGCTCTCACGGTCAATGAAGGAATAGACCTCCTCCCAAGACGTTCCGATCAGACTCGGTATCTCGGTAACTCAAGACACTTCGACAGGTTAAAACAAGACCAGCAACACCGCCCGAATGTGCCGACAAATCCCGATAGGAGCTGCACATATCTCTTTCTCAAGGCACACTCAGATGAACACTACGTACAACTAAAACCAACCTTCAAGTTGCCCCGAGGTGGCGCTGCAAGTGGCTCTATTTGGACCAACACTCAGAGGAGCACTGGCCCGGGGGGGGGGGGGTTAAAATAAGATGACCCTTGAGTCTGCAAAACCCAAGGGAAAGAAAAGGCTGGGTGGCGAATGGTAAAACCAACATTGGGCATTGCTGGAAAATCTTTAAACAAGGCGAACTATCAAGGGGTTCCCATTATAACCCAACCGCGTAAGGAACGCAAAATCCGGGAACATAACACCGATATGACGGAAACTAGGGCGGCAAGACTGGAACAAAACACTAGGCTGGAGGCCGAGCCTTCCACCCTTCACCAAGTATATAGATGCATTAAGATAACATAGCAATATAATGATATCCCAACAAGTAAGTAAATGTTCCAACAAGGAACGGCTCCAAACTTCACCTGCAACTAGCAACGCTATAAGAGGGGCTGAGCAAAGCGGTAACATAGCCAATCAACGGTTTGCTAGGACAAGGTGGGTTAGAGGTTTGACATGGCAATTGGGAGGCTGACAAGCAAAAGGTAGGCATCGTAGCATTGGCATAGCAAGAGCGAGCAAACTAGCATAGCAAAGATAGTAGTGATTTCGAGGGTATGATCATCTTGCCTGCACAGTTGTCAGAGTTGACTGGATCCTCAAAAGCAAACTCAACGGGCTCCTCGGTAGTGAACTCGTCTCCCGGCTCTACCCAACAAGACAAACAAGCAACAAGGATACAATCAACCACATGCAAACTCAAACAATATGATGAAATGATGATATGCTATGCGGGATGCGACGTGGGATGCAAAATGCAAGATATCACAAGAAAAGCATGAACCTGGCCTCAACATGGAATTCCAAGGGTGCCGCTGGAAAGATGAGATGAAATCGCTTGAAAACAATATAAAGAACGCCGGAATCGGAGTTACGGTTTGGAAATGGCAAGTGTTTTAAGAATGACACCGGTCTGCGATTTACAGCAAGTGGGCATCTAAATGCAATGAGATGAACATGCTACAGCACCCAAACATGACAACAAAATGCATGGCAGGGATGTACACAAGATGCTTAACAAAAGTCTAGCACTGAGCTACGGCCAATTCATCCATTATGAGGTTCAAACAAGCATGGCAAAAACGCAAATGCAAAACAGATTCCAGACTTTGTGAAATTAACACTTGTCTGAAATTTCAGATCACGAAGCCCTCTTCGGAGCAGCAAAACAACATGATACATGACCTGATTACGATAAAGAAGATCATGGCATGGAGATACTCAACAAGCTTATCAAAAGACCCAAAGTGACCTGGGGCCAAAAGGGTTCACAAAATATACTAACGGGCACACGAACATAGCAAAAACATAATCAGTTTTCAGACTTAGTGAAAACTGAGACATGCTGAAATATAACTCACGAAGGCATGTAAACGAGCTCGATGCACTCACTATGGTGCAAGTCATGGCAAGGCAAGCATACATCCATAAATAAGGCACAAAATACAAGCTAGACATGGCAAGAACAATGGCATAGCATGCACGGATCAACTACAATAACAACGGCAAAATCGCAAACGAGTTGACGATCTGCCTAGATTCACAACGAAGCAAAAGCAGAGCTCGATTGACTCAATCTAGGGTGCTCCAAAATTCCAAACAAAGACATGGATGGATAGGGCATAACATGATTAACAAAACTCCTTTACTGATCATCCTCAAAAGAGGCACGGATCACTAGGAAACAAGCTGAACATATGACATCATGAACTAAATAATCCCAGACTTAGTGAAAACAACTAAGTCTCTGAAAACAGATTTCCCGGGTGCCTCACTTTGCAAGCTTGCACAAGTCACCACATACATCCTAAAAATGCATGGGTTGCACCTCTGGAAAGAAGAGAAAATGCTTAACAAAACATATGAAGGCCACACAGGCATATCATGCAGACATTAATCATGACAAAAATGACAAAAGTCTAAGATGAACTAGCAGATCTGACAATTAACTCACGAAGCCTCCTTCTAACAGCATTTTGGGCATCAAGATGAGCTCAAATGAAAATGATGCAATGGAATGAAATGATGTACCCGTCGAGGCGAACATTTTGAGATGCTATAATGCTCAAATTGGAGCTACGGATGCAAAGTTACGGCAGGTCAAAGTAGGCATAAAAAATGAAGGGGGAGAGGGAAAAAGTCAACCCGAAACTCATATTTGGATCTGGCGCGGATTACGAGGATCACCGGATTTACTGTAGCTCGCTGGAGACCGTCGTGGCCGGAGAGGAAGGAGAGGGCCGGGGCGAGGCCGGCCGGATCCGGGGCGAAGGGCTGAGGCGGCGAGGTGGCGCGGTGCGGTGGCGGGGTCGGCGTGGAGTGGCGCGGCCGGTGAGGGAGCACGGCGGCGCGGTCCGACGCGATGGCGGCGGCGGCTCCGGCCGCCTGAGCCGGGGGAGAAGGCGGCGGGAGGAGGCAGGGAGGCGTGGGGCTCCTCTGGCCCGCGGAGGCGGCGGCGGGGGCCGGCTACGAGCCTTCGGGCTCGGCGGCGGCGGGTGTGGAGCGGCGCCATGTGGCGCTTGGGGAGTGGGCGAAGGGGCGCAGCGGACGTGTCCGGCTAGGCTCCGGACATGTCCGTCGGTGCGGGGATCTGTTTTTTTTAGACTAGGGTTTCGGGGAGAGAGAGATCCGAAAACGAAGGGGGTGTATTTATAGGCATAAGTGGAGCTAGGAGAGTCCAAATGAGGTGCGGTTTTCGGCCACACGATCGTGATCGAACGCTCTAGAGCATGGAGCAGAGTTTGGTGGGTTTTGGGCCAAAATGAAGGGGTGTTGGGCTGCAACACACATGAGGCCTTTTTGGTCCCTCGGTTAACCGTTGGAGTATTAAACGAAGTCCAAATGATACGAAACTTGACAGGCGGTCTACCGGTAGTTAACCAAGGCCGCTTGGCAAGTCTCGGTCCAATCCGGAAACGTTTAATCCCCTCACACGAAAGAAAGCTAGAAATGACCACCGGAGGAGAATGAAGCGCCGGAATGCAAAACGGACAACGGGGAAAATGCTCGAATGCATGAGATGAACACGTATGCAAATGCAATGCACATGATGACTTGATATGAGATGCATGACAACGAAAACAACACACGGAGACAAAGACCCGAACCCGAGAAAATAAAATAACTTAACGCCGGAAACGACAAGAGTTGGAGTACAAATTGGGAAAGTTACATCTGGGGCGTTACAGTTATACACTAGATCATCATTGCATATCATATTTATTTGCATTTTGGTTGATTCTAGAAAATTCTACGCAACTCAAGGACCCTCGGAAAGAGTTCGGGATTTTGTTATTTTCATATTTGAGTTTTCTCAAATTTTGAAAATAGGATCATTTGATTTTATTTATTTTATCTTCAGTTATTTCTATTACAAAAATATGAGAGAGGGAATGAAATGACTTTCCCAAAATAAAGAAATAGTGAGGATTTAATAATAAAATCAAATAAGATTTTATTTTGGTTTGATTTGCTATTTTATTTGAATTTACGAAAAATGCGCGTTTTTCAAAATTGCATTTGGGCCCCAAATAAATGTTCATCATGTGAGGCTTGATTTTAGAAGCCGGGGAAAATTTATTTCCGGATTTTTTGAGTCCGCTTAGTATTCCTTTTGTTTTTTCTGAGCGTAACTATTTAAAAAAACGCGAACCGACCTAACGGGCCGTGTCCGACTCGGACACTTGACCCGGCCGGCCTTCTAAGCCGGGGAGGAGCCTAGCCGAGACCCCAAACCCTAGCCGCCCCGCCCCACCGCCACCGCGCCACCGCCGCCGCCCCACGCCGCCGCGCCGCCGTCTCGCCGGAGGTTGACGCCGCCCGCCGCCGGTTTTCTCGAGAAACCGTTCGGTTTCCCGTCGGTTTTTCGTTCGTTTTTTTTAGTTTCGTTTTTTAATAAACCGGGTTTTCCAGTTTATTTATTTAGCGAGCGTTCGCTCGTTCGTTCGTTTTAACGTGTTCATTGGTTAGATCTAGATAACGAACGTTCGTTCGTTAATCTATTTGTCGTTTTTCTTTTTCTCGGATTAAATCTGCGATTTCTCTGATCGCGATTCCTGATCCGATTTTCGTTCTAGTATAACTTTTCGCTCGTTTATCGGAATCAGGCGATTCAAGCGCCTGGAGTTTTGTCTCGAAACCCTCTTTCCTTTTAACCAACTCAAACAAGTTTTTGCCACTGTAAAATTTGACCTGGATCCAAAATAGTAAACGAAGCTTGTTTCTTTTGCCGTTTGTCTTTCGTTGCTTCGTTCGATTTGGTTCTTTTTGCCAACCGAAGTTCTTAAGTTGAACTTTCTAGTTAGATCTCTTATTTGAGTTTTACTTGTGCATTAGTTGAGTACTTATTATATGCTTGTTTGTTTGCGATAGGGTACCCGGAGTGCGCAGCTTGCTACTTCAAATCGCTAGGTTTTGCAGATCATCAGCAAGGCAAGTAACACTTTGATCATACCTCCTACTACCCAGTTTTATTGCATTAGATCAATCCTCACACATTGCATGTTTAGGATCTAATTAAATTGTGGGTTTGGGAAGTAGTTGAGGTAGTACCTATTACCTGTTTATTATCCAAACCTTTGGGAGTTACTTCTATGTTTGCTTATTATGCCATGCTATGCTAGTAGACGTGGATTGGTTGAGTGTATCCATGACTGATGTGAGATTGTTAAATTAATGGTTTATCTAAGGTGGCAACTTAAATACACATCTGGGTGGATTGAGGCACCTGGGTATTCCAGCGATTGTCTGTTTTTCTTTTGGACCGCCACCCAGGCTCAAAGGGGTCATGAGATTATTCATGCTAGAAACTTCCATGTGCAGCCACAAGCTACTATGGGCTCTATCATAGTTGATTAAGTCGTGCGAACTTTAACAGTGGTAGACTAGCGGATGTAGGGGAAAGTAGGTGTAACGGTCTATCCGATCGTAAGGTGCTAGCGCTTCTGAAAGACTATGTCTCGGTCATCCATTTCTCAAAAACCATGTAGTGCGAGAATCCCAATGGAGGAGATCGAGTCTTGTGGGGAAAAATGCGCAAACCTCTATAGAGTGTATAAACTAATCATGGTTAGTCGTGTCCCCGGTTATGGACATCTTGAGTATCTAGTACCTGGATTATCATGTGAATATCATCATGTTACTCTAATCAATTTTGTTGGGGTTTTGTTTAATGATGATGCTTAATTGGGATTGAGAATGCTGTCCACCATTCTCAATGTTTAACAACTACCATGATAGTTAAATTAAATTTATTACTTTGTAGTAGGGAAAAATTGGCTTTACGCAAAACTGTAACCATAGAGCTTTCCACCAGCCAAATATGCATATAGTATATCCTATTATTTTCATTGCTCTCTATGTGTTACCTTGCCAGCATATTCCATGTGCTGACCCGTTTCGGGCTGCAACGTTCATGTTGCAGACTTCTCAGATGACGATTAAGGTGCCTTTAGGTCGTGGTTCTATACTTAGTGATGCCGTTGTAGTTGATGGACTCACTTATCTTCCAAGCCTTCCACTGTTATCGTTATTAGATGGCCTTAAGCCATATTTATTGTAATAAGTTCTCTCTTGAGACACTCGATGTAATAAGTGTGTGATTGCTACTCTGTTATAAATCCTTCAAGTACTGTGTGGTGTCAGCATTACTGATCCAGGGATGACACCTGAGCACAGAGATTGGACCGTTTGAGGTCTAGTCGCTACAAGATGGTATCAGAGCACACGCTAACTGCAGGACACGACCACTAAGCTAAAAGACCTAGATCACTACTCATTCTCTTCTCATTCTGACTTCTCATCTTTTCTACTCTTTTAGGATGGCGGATGCAAGGAACACGTTCATGCAACCGGATGAAGACACACCCTTTGGATGTCACTTGAAGGAAGTCACTAGATATCTAAAGATAAGATTACCAAGCTTCACCGGAACTTACAACGCCACTTTACCTGAAGAGGAGCGCTGGATGATCCAAGTTCAAGTTCCAGGAAGGACGTTCATGCCAGTCACTGAACCCATAGAGTTTTCTTTTGATGCACCAACTTGGAATCTAGGAAAGAGCATGGCAGCTCACATCACCGTGGGACGCATTGGAGAAGTTTACCGCAATGATCTCAAGGATACTATCTACCAGATTTGTGGGCGCCGAGATGAACACTGGGAGATGATCACCACCAGGAAGGATAGATCAGTTGCAGCTTTTATCCAGGAGTTAACCAACACATTCGACGTCAGGAGAACCAGATGTGCGCCGACATGATAGATCTGAAGAAGGCGAGGACAAGAATCAAGGAATTGGAGGAAGAACTCAAGGCCACGTATGAAGATTATGAAGAGGAAATCGAAGTATTAGTGGACAAGAATGCCGACTTAACAATGAAGATCGGAATATTCATGGGAGGCCCTACACCAGTAGAAGAAGATGAAGAACCCAAGGAGATTCGCCCGGAAGACTACATCATCATTGACGACACCGACTCGGATCTAGAAGATAGCGATGATGACTATGTGGATGAAGCTGGAGCAGATATAATGGAGCCTGCAACCGAAGAATATTTCTAGTAGACCACCCATCAGTAGTAGTAGTCCACCATGTAAATATAGTAGTCCGAGCACTTTCGCGATAGTTAGTCCGAGCACTTTTGCCTCATGTACATATGGGTAGTGTTTTCTCTCTAGACCCCTCTCTATTCTTAAATCTCATCTTTTCTAAACCCTCAGATGCCTCCGAGACGTGACCCGGGATTTACCTTCCCACCAGAGCTCACCCAGTTGATCCAGCAGCATAACACATTGATGCAGTTGCTAGTACAGAATCAGAATCAGGGGAACAACAACAACCCACCACCACCACCACCTGTTGATCACTTAGCCCGTTTTCTTAGACTGAATCCGCCGGTGTTTTCCAGTAGAACCGAGCCTATAGTAGCAAATGATTGGCTCCGCAAGACAGCAAGGGAGTTGACCACGGCAGGATGCACAGATGTGGAAAAGGTGAAGTTTGCCGCACATCAGCTTGAAGGACCCGCAGCATCATGGTGGGAGAATTTCACCGCCACTTTCCCTATTGACACTGTCACATGGGACCAGTTCCAGCAGGCTTTCCATACTGCCCATGTTTCAGCAGGAGCTATGGCCATGAAGAAGCGAGAGTTTCGCAACTTGTGCCAAGGAGGGCGGACAGTTGGCCAGTATGTGGAGGACTTTAGTAAGCTAGCACGTTATGCCCCAGATGACGTAGCTACGGATGCCGCTAAGCAGGAGAAGTTTTTGGAATGACTAAATGATGAGTTGAGCATGCAGTTGATGGTAGCAACCTTCAACAACTACCAGGAGTTGGTAGATCGTGCTCTCATGATTGAAGGGAAGCAGCAGCAGATTGAGAACCGCAAAAGGAAGTTTGGACAAGGGAAGTACAATTCAAGAGCTTAGCGGAAGCCACGTTTTACCCCTAGGCCGGGAGGACATTTTCAGCATATCCATGGAGGAGGTAGCTCGCACAATCACAATGGCACCAAGAACGGAAATGGGAATGGAGCAAGCAGTGGCCAGAACCGCACAAACCCATCAACCCCAGCCAAGAGAGACCTGAGCCAAGTCACTTGTTTCAAGTGCCAGAAGACCGGACATTATGCAAATGAATGTCCAGAATCACAGAATGGAAATGGCAATGGAAGCTCTGGGAAGAAGCCGAACCGTTTCAACAGGGGACAGGTGAACCACGTTAACGTGGAGGAGGTTGAAGAGCAGCCGGATGCAGTAATCGGTAAGTTTTTGGTTAAGTCATTTACTGCACTCGTTCTTTTTGATACTGGTGCATCGCATTCATACATATCAAGGGAATTCGTGGATAAGTATAACCTGCCCACCAAAGTTCTTAGAACACCTATGCTAGTAAGCTCACCAGGAGCGGAGTATATGGCTAGTAAGGGAAGTTTTCAAGTGCCATTGAGTATAGGTAGGCATGTGTTTCCCTCGGATTTGATCATTTTGGAATCACAAGGATTGGATGTAATTCAGGGTATGGATTGGCTGTCGATGTATGGAGGAAACATCGATTGCGCCAGTAAGTCAATTTTGCTTACCACCCCAGATGGGAGAAGGATCAAGTATGTATCCCGGCATGTGCCGAAGAGGACTCAAGTAAATTTTTTAATAGGAGTTGTGCAGGAGGAAGTACCAGTGGTGAAGGATTTCCCTGATGTATTTCCAGAGGAGTTGCCAGGCATGCCACCGGATAGAGATATTGAGCTTTTGATTGAGCTTTTGCCAGGCACAGGACCAATATCTAAGAGACCATATAGGATGCCCGCAAAGGATTTGGTGGATTAAGAAGCGGATTAAGGAGTTACTGGATAAAGGATATATTCGCCCAAGTTCTTCGCCTTGGGGATCGCCAGTACTTCTAGTGGAAAAGAAGGATGGATCGTTAAGGATGGTTGTTCATTATCGAGGATTGAATGAAGTAACCATCAAGAACAAGTACCCACTACCAATGATAAATGATCTGTTTGATCGATTACAAGGAGCTAAGGTATTTTCCAAGATCGATCTGCGATGAGGATACCATCAGTTGAAGATTCGAGAACAGGATATACCTAAGACGGGTTTTACCACTAGGTATGGGCTGTATGAGTATACCGTTATGTCATTTGGTCTGACTAACGCAGCTGCATATTTTATGAACATGATGAACAAGGTGTTTATGGAGTTTCTGGATAAGTTCGTCGTAGTGTTCATCGATGATATCCTGGTTTACTCAAAAAATGAAGAAGCATAAGGAGCATTGCGTTTGGTACTTGGAAAACTCAGAGAACATCAGTTATATGCCAAGTTTAGTAAATGTTAGTTTTGGTTGAAGGAAGTTGGATTTCTCGGACACGTTATATCCGAAGAAGGTATAGCAGTAGATCCCACCAAGGTTGACACTGTGACAAATTGGGAAGCGCCAACAACAGTCGGAGTGATCCGGAGTTTTCTTGGACTCGCGGGATACTACCAGAGATTCATTGAAAATTTCTCGAAGATTGCGAAGCCTATGACGGAGTTATTGAAGAAGGGTACAAAGTTCATATGGACCGAGGAATGTGAGGCCAGTTTCCAGGAGTTGAAGAAACGTTTGGTTACATCACCTGTGTTGATTTTGCCAGATCAGACTAAGGATTATGAGGTGTATTGCGACGCTTCACGTCGAGGACTTGGAGTAGTGCTTATGCAAGAAGGAAGAGTTGTTTCATATGCCTCACGACAGCTTAAGCCTCATGAGTTTAATTATGCTACACATGATTTGGAGTTAGCAGCCGTAGTGCATGCATTGAAGACCTGGAGACACTTTCTCATTGGAAACCATTGTGAGGTGTACACGGATCACAAGAGTTTGAAGTACATTTTCACGCAGAAGGAGTTGAATCTCAGGCAAAGGAGATGGTTGGAGCTCATCAAGGATTATGACATGAGATTGCATTATCACCCCGGAAAGGCCAACGTAGTAGCCGACGCATTGAGCCATAAAAGTCATGTCAACACCTTAATGATGGGAGATTTACCAAGGGAGTTAGCCGAAAGCCTTCGTAAGCTATGTTTGGAGATAGTCCCAAGAGGCTATGTAGCAGCATTGGAGATTCAGTCTACTTTGATGGATAAGATCAGAGAAGCCCAGAAGACTGACAAGGAGATTGCTTCTATCAAGGAGAAAATAAGCAAGGGAAAAGCTAAAGGATTTCGTGAGGATGAGCACGATACCTTATGGTTTGAAGACCTCATTTATGTGCCTAATGATTCGGAGATTAGGAAGTTAATTTTGCAGGAGGCCCATGATTCACCATATTCGATTCACCCAGGAAATACCAAGATGTATTTGGATTTGAAGGATATTTTCTGGTGGACCGGAATGAATAAGGATATTGTGGAGTATGTAGCAGTTTGTGATGTATGTCAGAGAGTGAAGGCAGAGCATCAGAAGCCAGCAGGATTGCTACAGCCATTGCCGATACCCGAATGGAAGTGGGATAAGTTAGGCATGGATTTTATCACCGGATTGCCCAGAACTCGTTCAGGCTATGACTCGATATGGGTTGTAGTCGATCGTTTGACAAAGGTAGCTCATTTCATTCCAGTGAAGACTACCTATACCAGTGCAAAGTTGGCAAAGATATACATGACCAGAATCGTATGTCTACATGGGTTCTAAGGAGCATTGTATCAGATAGAGGAACCCAATTTACCTCAAAGTTCTGGAATCAGTTGCATGAAACTTTGGGTACTAGGCTAGAGTTCAATACAGCTTTCCATCCGTAGACAGATGGAAAGACCGAGAGAGTCAATCAGATTTTGGAGGATATGCTGAGAGCTTGTGCGCTAGATTACAGATCTAGTTGGGACGAGAATTTTCCATATGCACAGTTCTCTTACAACAATAGTTATCAATCCAGTTTGAAGATGGCCCCTTTCGAAGCCTTGTACGGAAGGAGTGCAGGACCCCATTGTCGTGGGATGAAGTTGGAGACCGCCAATTGTTTGGACCGGATCTGATTAAGGAGTCCGAACAGAAAGTGAAATTGATTCGTGATAGGCTCAAGGTAGCCCAATCAAGGCAGAAGAGCTACGCAGATTCTAAACGCAAGGAGACAGTTTATGAAGTCGGAGACCGAGTTTATCTTCGAGTATGTCCACTTCTAGGAGTTAAGTGCTTTGGAGTTAAGGGAAAGTTAGCGCCACGTTTTGTAGGACCATATGAAGTTTTGGAGCGTATGGGAGAAGTAGCCTACAAGTTAGAATTGCCCGAAGGATTGTCAGGAGTTCACGATGTGTTCCACGCTTCCCAGTTGAAGAAGTGCCACGCAGAGATGGCTGATATACCGCTGAGAGACATAGTGCCACTGGAAGCGATTCAGTTGGACAGTGATTTGACCTATGAGGAGAAACCAGTCAAGATTCTTGAATATGCCAGTCGAGTCACCCGCAGCAAGGTTATAAAGTTTTGCAAAGTTCAATGGAGCCACCACACGGAGAATGAAGCCACCTGGGAACGAGAGGAAGATTTCCTGAAGGACTAATCTCACCTATTTTCTAGCCAACCCGAATCTCGAGGGCAAGATTCATCTTAAGGGGGGTAGGTTTGTAACATCCCAAATTTTCAATTTGGAATGTTATACACTAGATCATCATTGCATATCATATTTATTTGCATTTGGTTGATCCTAGAAAATTCTACGCAACTCAAGGACCCTCAAAGATAGTTGGGGATTTCGTTATTTTCATATTTGAGTTTTCTCAAATTTTGAAAATAGGATCATTTGATTTTATTTATTTTATATTCAATTATTTCTATTACAAAAATATGAGAGAGGGAATAAAATGACTTTCCCAAAATAAAGAAATAGTGAGGATTTAATAATAAAATGAAATAAGATTTTATTTTGGTTTTATTTGCTATTTTATTTGAATTTAGGAAAAATGCGCATTTTTAAAAATTGCATTTAGGCCCCAAATAAATGTTCATCCTGTGCGGCTTGATTTTAGAAGCCGGGAAAAATTTATTTCGGGATTTTTGGAGTCTGTTTAGTATTCCTTTTGTTTTTTTTCTGAGCGTAACTATTCTAAAAAAACACGAACCGACCTATAGGGTCGTGTCCGACCCGGACACTTGACCCGGCCGGCCTTATAAGCCGGGGAGGAGCCCAGCCGATACCCCAAACCCTAGCCGCCCCGCCCCGCCGCCACAGCCCGCGCCACCGCCACCCCGCCCCGCCGTCCGCCGGAGCCACACCGCCGTCTCGCCGGAGGTTGACCCTGCCCCACCGGTTTTTCTCGAGAAACCGTTCGGTTTTCCGTCGGTTTTTCGTTCTTTTTTTAGTTTCGTTTTTAATAGATTGGGTTTTCCAGTTTATTTATTTAGCGAGCGTTCGCTCATTCGTTCGTTTTAACGAACGGGTTCATCGGTTAGATCCAGATAACGAACGTTCGTTCGTTAATCTGTTCGTCGTTTTTCTTTTTCTCGGATTAAATCCGTGATTTCTCTGATCGCGATTCCTGGTCCGATTTTCGTTCTAGTATAACTTTTCGCTAGTTTATTAGAATCAGGCGATTCAAGTGCCTGGAGTTTCGTCTCGAAACCCTCTTTCCGTTTAACCAACTCAAACAAGTTTTTGCCACTGTAAAATTTGACCTAGATCCAGAATAGTAAACGAAGCTTGTTTCTTTTGTCGTTTGTCTTTCGTTGCTTCATTCGATTTGGTTCTTTTTGCCAACCAGAGTTCTTAAGTTCAACTTTCTGGTTAGATCTCTTATTTGAGTTTTACCCGTGCATTAGTTGAGTACTTATTGTATGCTTGTTTGTTTGCGATACAGTACCCGGAGTGCGCCGCTTGCTACTTCGAATCGCTAGGTTTTGCGGATCATCAGCAAGGCAAGTAACACTTTGATCATACCTCCTACTACCCAGTTTTATTGCATTAGATCAATCCTCACACATTGCAAGTTTAGGATCTAATTAAATTGTGGGTTTGGGAAGTAGTTGAGGTAGTACCTATTACCTGTTTATTATCCAAACCTTTGGGAGTTACTTCTATGTTTGCTTATTATGCCATGCTATGCTAGTAGACGTGGATTGGGTGAGTGTATCCATGACTGATGTGAGATTGTTAAATTAATGGTTTATCTAAGGTGGCAACTTAAATACACATCTAGGTGGATTGAGGCACCTGGGTATTCCGGCGATTGCCTGTTTTTCTTTTGGACCACCACCCAGGCAAAGGTGAAACACCCAGCTCTCCTTCTAAGCGTGTGGCATAAATCCCACCATAAAAATATCCACTACCAGCGTTATGTTGCAATCTAGGTGCAACAATAGCTCCAAGGTTATAACTTTTGTCACCGGTGAGAGCAGTGCGTATGAGGCTCAAGTCCGGGGCACAAAGTGTACTACAATCTTGTTTACCTACAATACATTTTCCATTAAATAAAGCAAAGTACTAGATTGAGGGAAAATGAATGTTCTTTATTCTACCCTGCGTCACTCCCCTAGTCTCACCATAGCAAAGACTAGTCAAGAATATCTCAAACTCAGATCATGGTGGTTCGTCAAGCGAACCCTAGAATGAGATTTTGCAGCAGTAAGAAAATCTTTCTAGAGATATGGTAAATGGATTTTCATACAGTTTAAATGACACCCTAGACTTATGGGGATGGAATTTAAACCCTTTGGTAAATGATTCAGCGAGAGTGAGGTGTTGGTTGCACTTAACTGAAATGTAGGGACCGAGCTCGGCATTATGAACATATTGCTCAGATTCTTCCTTAATGCCCACACTCGTATGTTTTGGTGGCCATAAGCATGTTTTGGTGGCGCCATCTCGTATGGAACTTTCACTTGGTTCAACATAAGACCGATGAGCGGAGCTTCTACTTGAAGATGCCCCCGAGGATCTCCTCCTCGAAGAACTCCTTCAAAAGAGGTTCATCATATTCACGTACAATTTTCTAAAAAAAATTGGGTCACAAAAATTTGTTAACAAAACTTAACAAGATTGGTAGCAACTACTCATAAGGATTCATAGAGGCCATAGCAAGCATTCAAGCTACTTAGAACTCAAAGAATTCAACATGCAAGCTCATCTACAGCAACACCAAGAGTAGCTAATTATTAAAAATATAAACCCCTAAAGAAAAAACTAAATGGACCAATGGAGGAGCCACATACCAAGCAACAATCCCCCGAAACAGTTTCAGAAACAGAGCTTCAAGCAAAGAGATCGAAATCCACGGGTTTGAGAGCAAGAACACGAGAGAGAGAGAGAGCAATGGTGATTTTTTCTGGAGGTAGGTGGTGATGTGGGATGAAGAGATAAGTGAGGGGATCCATGTGCACTACAAAAAAAATACACTTTCGTGATGATACCTGTTTGTCACAGTAGGTCACGTTTTCTGTCATGCATGTACATCCATGAAGATTTTATGACAGAATCAAGATAGTCATACCTGTGCTGTCATAGAAGTGTTCCATGACATTACCAAAATTATCATCACAGAAGTGTCCACTTGCATGACGATAAATCGCGCGTCATAGAAGTGCTTTCATCAAGGGTGACCGACACATGGCATCGACCGTAACGAGTTGTCGTTAAGCTATCAGGTCCAGTTTTGGATCCGATAACCCGTTAACATCCCGGACCAATGGGGATTTCCCACATGTAAAATTCTCATTGGCCGGAGGAAACACATGTTAGCTCACCGTTGGGACAGATGTCATCCACTCATTGGACATGAGGTGCCTATGATACGTTGATACGTGGCACGGCCCAACAGAGGCCCGTTCTGGTGAAAAGGTCTGCCCAGCTAAAGGCCCACCATGTTTTTTCAGACACTAGTGGGCTGGCCCGTTAACAGCCTGCCATGTTTTGGGTCAAATTGAGGCCCATACCAGATCAGGCCCGTTCACAGCCTACGGAGTTTTGGGCCAAATTACGGCCCATATCGGATCAGGCATGTTAACAGGCCACTGTTCTTTTGGGCCCATTCTAAGACAGGATTGTATTTCAGCCTGTTAAATGCTCGTTTACCAGTTCCTCTAGATAGTAGTTTAGGCCTGTTAGCGGCCCGTGGTGCATCTGGGACGTTAGCGGCCCGTGGTGCATCTGGGACGTTGTCGGCCAGTTTTAACTTTAGGCCATTTAACGGCCCATGCAGAAACTGGGCTATTTCTTGTCCGAAGTAACTTTAGGCCTCTTAACGGCCCATAGTCTTCATGGATAAATTTCAGCCCAACTGGCCTATCGGCCTGTTAATGGCCCGTGACACTTTTGGGCCTATGGCCCATGTGGATACCGGCCTGCTTAAAGCCCATAATTTATTGGGCCAAACAGACCCGAAATATATTTTGGCCTGTTAACTCCTCGTCCTATTTGGGCCCAACATGGGCCTTAGGCAGTTTCGGCGGATATTGGCCCGTGAATTTTTCGGCTCAACGCTAGCCCAATCTGGGTTTTAGCCTGTTAAAAGCCCATGGTATTCCCTGGCCCAGCTGGCCATGTTTTGGCCCATATGAGTAACGAGCCGGCCTAAAGACTGACAAAACTGAGATCCACTGAACCTTCCGGCCTAAAGTACAGCATACCGACCAAGGAATAAACCTAGACTATACAATAAAGAAATTACGGCACATTACATCCACTAGGAATCAAAGTTCTCTACCGGTGATAACAAAGCGCAACGTGACCGCAGAGTACATACACTGGGCATCAAAGATCGCCACCAGTGCATATAAACGCGCCGACAAAAGAATATACAAAACTGAGAGCACTTCAGAAAGCACTAGGCCTGGCCAGGACGGGCCCCGCAAGCAGCCGAACAAGCTGATGAGACCTCAGTTCTGTCAACGATAGATGCTCCATCCCTAGTTGTATGGCACCATAGTGCGCACGGCAGTCCTCTGACATCTTCATTGCATCTTTGATTTCAACTCGGAGCTGAGCTAAAGCAAGCCTTTCCACTTTAAGTTGAGACTGAAGAAGTCGAACTAATTGAGGCAGCCACTGCATAGAGTGTCTCACACCTACTGTTGAGTAGCTTCAACTCACTGTCTTCATCAAGACAGGACCTTGGGGTCATCTCGCTGTCCTCAAGATGGTTTGGCTCACTATCTTCCCTAAAGTTCTGCCTGGCATAAGAGATATGACTCTGAAAAAGAAACAAGGAGACATGTAACAGGTTTCACAATTATATAAGCAAATAAATGGATCTGTTCTGCATAAGGAACATGTTTTTACAACTACAATTTAATACTGGTAGTTGTTGCAAACATCCAATCAGATGTAAACAACAAAGTAAATAGCAATGGAGGAAATGATGCCTATCCAAATCTAGAACAAAGTTTGAAGGCTTGAGAAGGATGAACTTACATTACATGTTAACACGGGCTGGACAAAGCCCTTCTCCATGTTGATGGAAGGATAATTCAATAAATTCCCTAAAGAAAATTCTTTATAAGCGTTGCCATTATTATACATTTTGCAAAGAGTAAATATAGATCAAATAATATTGGAAGAAACAGAGGATAATGAAGCTTAGGTGTAGACTGATGATACATAATCAAATAGCAATTAATCAAGTACAGTGTTACAAGGCAAAACATACTGACAAAAGGAATGCATACATCAACGTGTGTAGTGTCATTGGCTTTATTCAACATTTTGGTAAGAGTAAATGTAGATATGATAATTTGGAGAAAGTGGAGGGCAGGGCAGATAAGATGCAAAGTAATGCTAGACAATCAACTATCTCGCGATGCAAGTACAGTAATACCACCACCGTCCGTTGTTACTTGTCGCTCAAATGGATGTATCTAGCACTATTAAGTCCTAAATACATCCAATTGATCAACAATTAATTCGATACAGAGGGAGTATATGACAACAAGTACTTACATGAGCAATCCAAAACTTCATAACCATTGTGTTAATTCTACATTTATCTAAGAGTAAATATAGATCTTATAATTTCAAGCAAAGGGAGGATAAAAAGCGAACATTTGCAGTGATGCTACATAATCAAACAACAATGAGTGTAAGTATGCTGACAAAGGGCAAGAGGTACTAACAAGAGCAATGCAGAGCCCAGTATTGTTGTCAGATCCTATGATCCTTTGAGCAAGGAGATTCATCTAAAATTAGTTTTCATAGAAGAGAGAAGGTAAGGCACATGCAGAAATTTAGGAATTCAAATTTTGAATTGATATCATAGACAGTACCTGACGCTGGGCTCTCAGCAGTTCTAATAGGGGTTTGGCCAGTGGAGTAGGGGTAAAGTGTGGTACAGTTGGGCATGTGTTTTCTGTGCCTACTGATCTATCTGATTTAATAGATATCACTACCTTTTCCAAATACATAATTTGTACTCCTTGAGGATCTGCACTCACCCTCTTCCTTTTGGACATCTATTACGAAAGAACAACATTTGACTAGAAAAACATAGTATGACGACACATGGAATAGGTACAAAAAATGGATAGGTATGGCATATACTCATATATGATGCTTAAACTAAGAAGATGGTGTAACAAAGTAGAAGTAATGCAAGAGGTCAGATGCAAAATATGTGCGACCAATACAACCTTGCCAAGTTAGAGCAAGAACCTTGATGGGTGAATAAGATAGGCCATCCTCCACCATGCCAAATTTGTTAACCAGTGGATTGTTCCACAATATTCCTCTCATGCACCCATTCTCATATTCATTTTGATAATGTTCAACACCTGACATGCATGAAAACATAAAAACAAGTGAGATTATCTTTGTAATGCAGAAGTGATTCTAATCCAATACTGCCTCCCTGTAAACCCCTTTGTGCTACCTTTGCAATTCTTGTTAGAGATGCCATGCATGCTATAATTTGGTGTGTGCATTAATATAATGTGGCCTACTACTCAAAATATGAGAGCTCCAGAAGTGATGATACTTCACAGATGACAGCTTCAACATATAGTAAAGAAGAACAAGTTGACCCGACCTTACAGATTCAAAATATACTAAGGGAGAACCACTCGACCTGACCAGTCGACCGCAAATGTCTCTTCTACTCTTCGCAACAAGGAACATACTTATTAAAGAAGAGAAGAGGATCATCCTAAAGAAGAGTAGAAGAGCAAGCAGATTGAAGATATTACAAGCCTTTCTATACAATGTCGGTTGCCCACCCAAGATGAACCAGAGCGCACAGAGAAATATATTCCTTCCGGTCTCTCCATATGTGGCTCACATGCATTTCGAAACAAAAGTAGGAACATTTAGCTGAACAATTAAACATCTCTTAGTTTTACTAATATCAGCATAATATCAGATTTCAATTTGTACAACTAAGCTTGTTTAGCTCAATGGGTGGAGGAGTGCTATCACGACACGAACCACGTAGGCTGGTCGTGGTTATCATAAAATGAGGAAACCGCAAGCATGACGAGTATAGTGTTGACCGTGGCAGTGGGATGGCAGATCTGAAGCTACAAACTGCGCAAAGGGTAGTTAGCAACCGATGTTTGGTTTGAAATAACAACTAAAATTTGGTATGGACAAGAAAGTACAGTCAACAAGTGACAAATAAATGCAATTCTGCTGTCTCTCTATATGTTGTGACATGCATTTGGAAACTCAAGTGGGACCTTTAGCTAATAAATCAAATGTGTCTGTTAACTAATATCACTATCATATAACAATCATATTTGAACAACTAAGCTTTGGAATTTTGAGTGTTGTGTTGTTTACCTTGAAGGGTGGAGTGATGCTAGTACGACAGAAAACACCTGCGCAGATCATAGTAGAGTAGATAAAAGGGGAAAACCCTAAGCATCAAGAGTAAAATCAGGAAAGTGGAACTAGCTGGACCAGTGGGTGGCGCACATGCTTTTCGAAAAGAATATAGGAACATTAAGTGACCAATTAAATGTTCTTTGTTTTAGTGATATGAGCATCATATCATATTCGTATTTCAACACCTAAGCTTTGGAATTATGAGTAGCATGTTGTTTCGCTTGATGGGTTGAGGTCTTGAGGAGTAGTGCTAGCACGACATGAAGCACCTATGATGATGGTAGTGAATATAAAGGAGGGAAACCATAAGCTTTACGAGTATAGTGATCGTACCATGGCAGATCTGAAGGTGCAAACTGGATAAAGCTACTTTGCAACCAATGTTTGCTTTCAACTAGCCACTATGATTTGGTACAGACAAGAAAAATACAGTAAACAATTTACGATCTATTTCCCAGGTGAGATCAATAACTTAAGCAGATATGGAAGAGTACCACCTCTCTTGCGACGCCATGTAGGCCCCTATTGATACGTTGCGGGTGTTGCGGGTGCGATGGCTGTCGGCGGCGGGGAAGAAGACTTTAGACGGTAGACGGCCGAGTCGGGGGATAAATCATGTTGCCGTGGATGAGGCGGTCGTAGGAGCGGCAACGGCAAGGTGGACGACGGCACTGATGAAACGAGAGGACGTGATGAAAGGAACCTGGTCCGCCGCTGTGGATGAGAGACGTCCATCTCTTGCAGTGGATGACGGTGTAGGGGTAGTTGCTCCAGCAAGGTGGAGGATGGGGTGGCGGATGGAGGAGGCTGGCCACAGTGGGGAGGTTGTCGTGGCGCCGACAGTGTATGAATGGGGAAATGGAGGGGGAGGGGGTCTCAAACTTTGGGACGCGCTTGTCTGAAATGTGGGAAAGTTATGAACTTATCCCCCGTTTAAAATTTCAGACATCACGTCAGATGGGGATAGGACGGTAATCTCGCATCTCCCAAATATTTTTCGGTAGCGATTTCGGGCAAGGAGAGGGTGTTTTGCCGCCAACGGTTGGCGCCCACAGTGTATGAATGGGGCTGACACGTAGGGCGGTTGTGTCACGTCTGAGGGAAGTTACACATCTGCCCTTATTTAAATATTTTCCTACATTGATTTCGGACGAGGAGAGTTTGTTTTGCCGCTCACTGTGTATGAAGGGCGAAATGGAGGGATACACATGTCTTTCGGACGACCTTGAATCAAATGTGTTTTGCCGCCTACGTTTGGCGCCCACCGTGTCTGAATGGGCTCAGAGTCGGTCGTGTCACGTCTGATTAAAGTTACTAGTCTACCCCTATCGACATCAGCGTAAATCCGGTCAATAAGGATGTCAAGTGTCAGGGGTAGACAGTAATTTCCATCTTGCAAACACTTGCTTCGGGCAGCCCACAAATGATAGTGGGTGTTTAGCTGCTTCGTTCAAAACTTGGGAGATAGCATTAACATTTTCCCTGGGCCCTGGCAACTAAATTCAAATCCAATTTGTATTCGATTACGAATATCCACACATAATTCTATGTTTTGTTATTTATTTCTTCAAAACCACAACAAAGATCTATTCCACCTTTATATATGATTATGATTTAGAAATGTCGTGATCTTTGAATTCAGTAGGTTGGATACACTTTGAGTCAAACAGTTATTTCGTCCAATACAATATGCTCACACGGAAAATAGTTCACCCTATGTCAATCATACAAGTACTGAGGATTACCTTGCCTAAAAAATTCGGACCATTACAACACATGGACAACATAGTGGGTCTTACAACATAATCCATTCAGAGACATGACATAACATGCAAGTACAATAATCTAATGACAATTTCAATTGGTATCTAAAGAGGAACTAGGATTACCCTGGGCTTCAGATAGCAGAAACAGCAGGACCTCCTCCGTCTTCAAATGCAACATTCTTACTTCCTCCAATTCTTGGGTTGCTTGCATAATGCGTGCACCTAATTGCATAATTTCCATCCTCAAGATCAAGATTACCTCAATCATGGCAGACACACCTTCTCTTTCTGCCTCTAGTAGAGCCTCGAGAACTAAAATATCTGTGCTCAGACTGCTCTCCGGCGGTGTTGCCTCTGGACTGTTACCATCTGGTAACATGGATGGCGCACTGCTTCCACAAATAGATTATGGGGTTGTACATTGTGTCCTAGTGTGAACGGCATCCTAAAAGGTTTCCGCTGGACATGAGTAAGAGATAGTTATCGCATGATCCAGGCAGTAAGCTTACATGGTAAACGACATACGAATTATTGCCGAGCATGGCAAGCTATATTTAAGTGGTTCGAAGCAGCATCAGCCGAAAAGAAATTAAAATGGTAAGATGAAACTAGGGATGTAAGTGGCAAATAAACGACATCTGCCAGTCCGATCTAGTTAGTTTTTGCTAGCTCCCTAGTTCATTTTCCTCGAAAAACAAAAACTCTTTTGAACTATCATACTACTAGTGGATATACTAATAATGATGATGGAGATGCTGTGCGGAAGCTATATATAGGTAAAACTGTGTCTACCATAGCTTGCGTAAGAACTAGTTAAGCTTCAAGTGCGTACTTGTTGGTGAAAGTGTTGTCCAATGGGAATTATATTTTGTATTACTCATGTAGCCTACAAAGTCTATCGCACAGCCTTGTAACTTCTTACTCCATTTCTAATTTTGTACTAGTCCTCTATACCATATATTGCACTACTCGTACTACTACCACCCTCCTGGTGTATTGGTCCCCTTCGTAATTTGTGTCAATTTTTGACCATAAATTTCACTAAATAAATGTTAATGCGTGTCACAAAAAATTATATTGTTTTATTCGTATTTGAATATAGTTTCCAATGGAATAATTTTCGGTGACATGCATTAACATTTTGTTAGTTAAACCTATGGTTAAAATGTGACACTAAATACGACTAGTAAGTACTCAGTACTACTTGTTGTATGTCGGTCAAATTATTCATCATGTCCTCACGTTGAATTGACGTGACAACACGCTACGCGTGAGGAGACACAAGAATCCCGGCGGCATGTTCGGGTATTGTGGACTTCAGATTTGGAGTACTACCACTTATCTATCAAAATCTTTCATCATTCACTTAAAATAGTCGATTGATCATACATTGAGTACCATATAACTGGAATTAACCAATGCAACTCCAAGAAAGATTGGTCGGTGCTGCGGCTGGCGTGAAGTTCGATCCCAGGGATCAGGAGCTGATCGAGCACCTTGAGGCCAAAGTGAGTGCCGACAGCGCGAGATCACACCCTCTCATCGATTTATTCATACCAACCATCGACAGCGAGCACGGCATATGCTACACCCATCCTGAGAAACTTCCAGGTAAGACACTGATTGGTTCTCTACTTACAAACATATTCCTTTGTTTATAGCTCTATTTTCTTTTTTAGACGCAGACCTAGTGAAGCAATTACAATTTCACAGTTAGTAAAAAGTGAAACAAGTGAGTGCAACATGCCAAAGATGTTATGAAAATGCCAACTACATGCACTAAAACCTGTATTCGACAATACTGCAGGTATCACACTGAGTGGCCTAAGCAAGCATTTCTTCCAGCGCAATTCCAAGGCATTCAAAAGGGGCACGTGGATGCGTCGCAAGATACAGTCAGAGTGCAGCATGCACGCGATGTGGCACAAGACTGGCAATACCTTGCCGGTGATGGTCAATGGCCGGCAGATGGGCAACAAAAAGGGTCTGGTGCTGCACACCAACAAGAACTTCGACCAGCAGAGGACCAACTGGGTGATGCACCAGTACCACCTCGGGGACCTGGAGTAAGAGAAGGAGCAGGAGCTGGTCCTCTGCAAGATTTTCTACCAGACGAATACTAGGGCTGAGTAAAAAGATTATAAGTTAGTTTGGTATTGGTACTTGTACTACCTTGTCGTCCGCAAGTTGGTATTATTGTTAACGATCTTTTGGTATGAACTTGGGATTTGCTTCCAACCATCATGCCGAGGGTCGACGTGGATATAAAGCTGAATCTTTGTTTCGAAATGAATTTTCAGGCACCTGATTTTTATTTGATGGGTAGCATAAGCACCTGTCGTTCGAATTCCCAGTTCTCCATATTTTTCGAAACAAGTGCATGCACTTATTATCACGATGAAAAAACAATATACCTGTTGCATCCCAGTTATCAGTCTGTACTTGCAGAATTCTCTCATTTATTGAGCAGGTATATTGTTTTTTTAGGTCGAGAAAGTTTCAACTGGGCTGTAGACTACCCAGGCTTGGTTTTGTTTTTAACAGGCCCGGCCCACGACGACAACGGGGCACAAAGATCCAGCAGGTATCAACTGGCCTCTGGCCCACCAGCTTTAGTTATATTTTGTCTTACAACATCCGCACGCAGTTTTTTTACTAAATCAAACACACAGCCTAGTTCTTTTTTCCTCTTGAAACGCCATGTCCTACTTTCATTTTCTAATCTCTACCTATAGTTTTACTAGTTCATATACACGTATCATTATATTGAAAATACATAAAGTTCCCTTTTCATATTTACATCCTTATTTTTGTTGTTGTTTTCCCTCCCAGCGCTGATTTTTTTACCACTGGTTTTCCCTTAAACTAAATCAATTGTCCCACATCTTGTTTGCTTACAAAAACAAACAATTTTTTTGGCAAATCAATAAGTTCTTAAAAAATGTTCATCATTTCAGGATTACAACAGTTCGGACTCCACCGAAATATGCAAAATAAGGTTGAACTTTTTGACTGTGGTCCTGGGCAGAAAACGGGTTGTAATAAATTACTTAAGAATTAGAAAATGGGCTACAAATTATTTAAAAAATAGCAATTGGGCTCTATGTTGTCTGCCACAGATTTGGAGGCTGACTTGTGGGCCTACTAAGTTCATGCGTACACAAGGTTTCTCAAAAAAAGAAACTTAGTCAATAATCAACTCTACCAGCGTCAGACCGTCAGATGTCAATCTAACGGCAATCGTGCTTCTTCAGTCTCTGATCTTCTTGCTCCAGCCGACCAAACTAGCGCCGGCGAAAACGCCTGCTCCCGCCTCCTATGGTCGGCTGCGCTGCCGGGCAGGCCTCACGGCCCCACCGCACTCGCTTCCCTGGCCTGGCTATCCCTCAACTCACCCACACCTCATGTTATTTTCCGGCGACAACAGCTGAACCAGTCAACCCTCATACTCCCCACCGCATGGGAAGCCACTGTCGTGTCTTACTTAGCTCCATGTTGTTCCCTTCATAGGCCTCGCCATCGTCCACCGCCCTGGTGCTCTTGGCGCAGCGTGGTCAACATGGTCAACGAACGACATCCGTTGGAAGTGGACTTGATGAGGAGAGGCTGACAGTTGGGTCCACGGCCACACACAAGGAAATGCCTCCTTATTACATGCAAAATAATGATTTCTCCACCTGACATCTGGGACCCACCGGAAGGGCCTCTGTATTTCGCGAAGAAACGTTCCCACCGCTGACAGCTCAGACCCACCAACTATATCTTCGCACGGAAGGAAGTGCTTCCTTATTATGCACAAAAAAAGAATACTCCCTGATGAGGACATCAATACCATTGTTACACCCACAGCCCCTATTGCTATACATACTGGAACAATTACTAGAGCTCGCGCATGCCAATTGAATTATCAGGTACTTTTGTTTCTTGGTAATGTTCATGAGAATATGATGCTACCTAAATTGGATACATTTGTTTTGCTTACAAATGAAGGGCCTAGCTTGGACAAGAAAGATGAACCTTGGAGCAAGTTCAAGCATGGAGATGATGGCATACGCAAGGGGAACAAGAACGGAGTTACAAGTGATGATTCCAGGACTTTGAAGCCACCATAATGAGTGCATGAAGCCTTGGACGAAATATAGAAGATGCCACTTCATAAATTTTGTCCACATGCTATCCTAGGTGCTGCGTTTCCTTATTTTTGGGCTAGGCCCATGTAATTTTGAAATACTTGATTATAGGTTGTTTTTAGAGTCCGTATGTGTGGGGAAACAAGAGTTAGGGTTCGTTTTGGACCCCACCTCCAAGGGACACAAAATTCCCCCTCTCTCCTCCATATATATATAGCCCTTGGGGAATCATTTAGACTTTGGGTTTTGTTTAGATTAAAGTTCGCCAAAGCTGCAACTTCGCGTACTTTGTTTGTGTTCAACGACCCGACAAATGCGTAACAGAACCCAACCTTGATGAATAAAACTTTCCTATTATATTCGCAATATCCAGATTGCAATCTTAGTTTCTTGCTTGTTCTTCGTTTGCCTATAGGAAACAGACCTTTGTGGTCAGGTTGATCATGCTCTGGCATGGTCAATAACCTCTTGGAGTTGGTTTAGAGATTGCTAAGGCGCGGCGTCCTCGCACATTCGTAGTCAGATCGTCAAAGTCAACTTCCTCCAAAACGATAGACACCATCTCATCGAAAGACGGGACACCTTTGCCTCTATCACTCCCCTTGCTAGCTAGGACCCAACATATGGTAGGCTGACTTGTGGGCCTACTAAGTGGACGCGGACGGAGGGCTTTGTCAACTTAGTCAATATGAACGATTCTAGCTGCAATGACCGTACGATGTCCATCCAATGGCTGTAGTGCTTATTCAACCTCTGGTCTTCTTGCTCCAGCCGCCCAAAGCAGCGCCGATCTTGCCGCCTGTTCCTGCCTCCCATGGCCGGCTATGCTGCCACGGAAGCCTCACCGCCCCCTACTACTCCCACCGCTGGCCAGACCCTGCGGCGAAGGCAGACTCACACTGTAGCCGAACCAGTGAACCCTCGTACTCCTCTCTGTGTGGAAATCCACTGTCGTCTCTTCCCCGGCTCCGCTTCGTCCCCTTCCTAGGCCTCGTCGTCGTCCACCGCCCTGGTGCTCTTGACGCGGCGTAGTCAAGGAACGACTTGCATCGAAAGAGTACTGTACGTGGAGGGGCTGACAATTGGGTCCACGACCGCAGCAAGGAAGTGCCTCCTTATTACACGGAAAATAATGATTCCTCCACCTGACAGCAGGGACCCACCGGACGGGCCACCGTATTTCATGAAAAAATGTTTCCCCTGACTATTGGGACCCACCAACTACATCTTCGTACGCAAGGAAGTGCGTCCATATTACGGGCAAAAAAATGATTCGCCCCCTGACTACTGGGACCCACCAGCTACATTTTCGCACACAAGGAAGTGCCTGAGAGTCAGGACCCACCTGGTTGAAGCGTTCGTAGCGTTGTCATTCTAGTCACAAATGTGTACGTACATACTGGTCGATCGGCCTGTCTGCAGGCTGCAGCGATGAACCGTGGTCGTGTAAGGAAGGGCACGTGTTGTAGTAGAGGCGCGCACGTGTCATAGTAGAGGCACGCACGTAGCATGTACACGTACGTCCAGTGACCAGGGTGCAAGAAGGTAAATACAGCCACGTACGTACATAAGGGCGGGGTCTCGAACACCTACTCACGCATACGTACGGCCAGGGCTCATGCACATGGCTGGGTCGGAACAAAGAAAGTGCGTTCTCATCGTGTTCATGGGGAGGCAAGAGAATGCGTCGTGTTCATGGGGAGGCAACGGAATACATGGTGTTCATTGGGAGCCGGCCGGCTTGGATGGAACAGCCGATGGAAACGAGGCCTGGCGTACCACAGAATGGAGGAAACGGCCTTGTGTTCGACTGGCCACAGTTGAAATGGGATCCTGTTCATCAGGAGGGGTCTGGCATACCGCAAAATGTAGGAAAACAGACTTCTCTTGGACCTCCTACGGTCGAAACGGGGTCCTGTTGATCAGGAGGGGTGTGGCGTACTGCAAAACGGAGGAAACGAACTTGTGTTGGAGCACTACGGTTGAAACGGGGGTCCTGTTCATCGGGAGGGGTGCCCCCAGCGGAACTGTTCATCCACCCTCCCAACAACGCTCACTGTTCATCCAGAGGCAACATCGGTCTGCTTCAGTTAGCAGTAGTGTGGCGAAGGAAACACTCGATTGGGTTCAGTTAACAGCCATCGATCGATCGCTCGGGTTCAATAACGCATAGCCTACAGCGCAATCGCTCGGGTTCAGTAGGCGAACGCCTCACTCGGGTTCAGTTAGAGCCCAACGCCTCACACCCACGCGCGTACGTGTGCGAGAGAAACGCGCATCGCTCGGCCCCCGACCACCCACCATAACTGGGAACTCCCTCATATTTTCCTCGCCCTCGCTTCTACCATGGTTTTTTCCATCATGGACGGCCCAAAGAATGTCATGCAGCTGCGTCTCCGGCCCTCCTAGGACGAAAAGCCCATTTTCTGTCATGATTTTTTGTCATAGAAGTAAGAGCCCACCACATCTATGATGATACCGTGTTTTATCACAATTATCATCATAGAAGTGTCATAAGCATGACAGAAAAACATTTCGTTCGGCCCAAAATGTCACGGACGTGTCTTTTTTTGTAGTGGTGGGGACCACAACCCACCAGGGCGTGCCTAGGGGTCCTGGCGTGCCCAGGTGTGTTGTGCCCACCTGGTGCACCTCCCTCTGATGTTATTTGCACCAAAAATCTTAAATATTCAAAAAATCATATTAAATTTTTAGAGCATTCTGAGACCTTTTATTTTTGGGTCATTTTTTTATTGCACGTGAAATTCAGAAAATAGACAAAAGGTAGGGACAGAAGGTAGTGCTCACTAAATTCATTAACTTCATACCTCTCAAAAATGATCCATTAATAAGCTTGATCAAGTCTTATTAACAACCACTTTTGATTAGCATGAAATCGAAGAACTTTTGTAAATCACTAAGTTATCTATACAGGGATATGAATGTCCCCAACAATAAGCATTTCGTGTTTCTTTTTGTAGTAGGTAGAGGTAGTTGAAAACTTCTAATAGTGATTGCCGAAGATTTTTCAATAACATTAATACCATTCACTTGGAATTGTTTCTTCGGGAAGTGCACTGTGTGCTCATTACCATTGATATGAAAAGTGACCTTGCTTTTATTACAACCAATAACAGCCCCTACAGTATTCAAGAAGGGTCTACCAAGGATAATCGACATGTTGTCGTCCTCGGGCATCTCAAGTATAACAAAGTCAGTCAAAATAGTAACATTAGCAACAACAATGGGCTCATCCTCACAAATACCGATAGGTATGGCACTTGATTTGTCAGCCATTTGCAAAGATATTTCAGTAGGTGTGAGTTTATTCAAATCAAGTCTTTTCTATAAAGAGAAAGGCATAACACTAACACCAGCTCCCAAATCACACAAAAGCAGATTTCACATATTTTCTTTTGATGGAGCAAGGTATAGTAGGTATTCCCGGATCTCCATGTTTTTTAGGTACTCCATCTTTAAAAGTATAATTAGCAAACATAGTGAAGATTTCAGCTTTCGGTATTTTTCTCTTATTGGTGATGATGTCTTTCATGTACTTTGCATAAGGAGGCATTTTTAAGATATCAGTCAAGCGAATACGCAAAAAGACTGGCCTCAGCATTTCAGCAAAGCCTTCAAATTCTTCATCACCTTTCTTTTTAGTTGACTTAGGTGGAAAGGGCATAGGTTTTTGAAACCATGGTTCTCTTTCCTTATTGTGTTTTCTAGCAATAAAGTCTCTTTTATCATATCTTTTATTCTTGGGTTGTGGGTTATCAAGATCAACTGCGGGTTCTATCTCAACATCATTGTCTGGTTCTTTATTATTTGTTTGAGTATCTTCACGAACCTCATCATTATCTTTTTCATTATCAAAAGGTGAGTGTTCATTACTCGATTGAGTTTCAGCATCAGAGATAGTGATGCGGAGCATCCTATGTTCATCCCCATGTACACTATGACGACTACCCAAGACCCAAGAGGACATATGATGAGACCTCAAACATACGCCACTGGACACAAGGTGAACTCGCTCCTCTCCGAACTATCACTTTCCACATGCGAGACATGGCTACTACCTAAAACGTATATGCTATGCATGATCAGGAACCAAGAAGAAGACCATGAAGCATCGGATGAGAAGGTGAGGAAGCGGAGCAAGAGAAGGAGATGCTCGGAAGCTTCAGCCACCGGACGATGCCGGGCGTCCAACGCCTGGACACTTAGCCAGCCAGAAAGGCCAGACAACGGAAGCTACAGCGGCCGGACGACCGGCAAGTACCGGATGTCCGACACACTCCAGCGACCGGACGTCTGTCTCTCTCCAGAAATTCGGTGCCACCTATCCAGAGCCAAAATGCCGAACGACCGGACCCTCACGAGCCACCGGACGTCCGGTACCTGTCGGACGTCCGACGCATGTGCCCACAGCTTCGGGTCCGAAGCCCATGTACCCCTTCACTTCGCCCCCATTTGCGCTACGACTATAAATAGGACACCCCCTCCTCCTAGTTAGGGTCAGCAATGTGATAGCTCATATTAGAGATAGAGCTTTGCTCATCCACTTGGTTACTTCTCCTTTGGAGCTCATGACCTCTGCGGAGAAGATCCCCCAAGCGGATTCAAGACCCCTATACGGGAAGAACCCCCTCAAGACATCCTCATGGAGAATAATCGGTTACCGTTGTTATCGTCCCTTGTTCATCATGGATCTTGTATCTCCTTTTGTGTTCGAGGATCTAGCATATGTGTGACCGTATCTTGTTGGTTTGAGTGATTCTCTTGTGTTTCCCTTCGTGTTTTCCCCTTGTGTTCTTCGTGTTCATCGCGGGATCCGCTCCTTTCGTGAAAGATCGGCCATATAGGGTTCCACCCTACATCATCTTGGATCAGAGCAAGGTTGATCACGAATTTGGAGCACCTACCCCTCTTTTTCTAGCCTAATTTTGTTGTGTTCTTCCCCAATTTCGAAAATCCCCACCAAAAATAGCCCCAATTTTTTTGTGATTTGTTGGTTTGATGAAGTTCTGTTGGATTTGATCCATGGATTTTCTTGGTTTCGAGTGGATCTAGCATTTCCCCAAGTTTTCTCATCTTCCATCCACGAAATCTCCTCAATTTTGACCCCAAAATCCCCAATTTCCGCGCAAAATCGCATCCCAAATCTTGGATCTCGAGTTGACCCCGACCCACCGGACGACTGACGTTTTTACGGACGTCCGGAGCCCTTTGAGCCACTGGAAGTCCAACACTTACCGGATGACCAAAACCCCAAAACCAAGCTGAAACAGCGGATTACCGAGCCCAACCGGACATCCGTTCATTACCGGACGTCCGACACATGTAGATATTGACTTTGGCTGATTTTTGTTTCGGACATAACTAATTCATCTGAACGCCGATTTTGATGTTATTTAGCTCGTTTTGAAGATTTTGACATCCCCCATCCCACAAAAATACTTCCAACATCATTTGACACCATCAAATATTTGGAACTTTGGCATCTTTGCCTAGGGCTTCCACCACATCATCCGCTACGCCACCACCGACTTCCGCAACCTAAACCATTTTGATCCATATAGCATTAGTGGTTGTTTGAGTTGTGATTTAAGTCTCCTAAGGTGTTTTGGCTACTTAGGGACGGTTGCTTCTTCATCAACCACCACCATCACACCAACTTAACCCAATTTTGTTTCAGTTCTGAGTTGTGTCTCCTAAGGTGTTTCGGCTACAAAGGGACGGTGACCTTCAACTCCGTATCATAACCCAATAACCTCCCACTTCCGCATTGCCTACTCGCATAACCCATCATTGCATTTCCGGAATCTCATTGAGCTTCCACAACACCACCACCACTTTCCCGCTACCACCATTTGACATTTGAGATTTTGAGTTTGCGGTTTTTTTCGTTTCCTAAGGTGTTTCGTCTAATTAGGAGCGGCTCTACATCAAGAACACTGCCACTCCTCATCGCATCGGACGGTAACCTCGACGACATCATTATACATTCTCCTTGCAATTGCATTGATAACCCCTAGCCTATTTTGCATCACTTGCCTATCGATACTAGCCATTTGAGTATTGCTGACAATGTTACTTGTGCACATTAGTGATCATTGACCTACACCTTCCATTTCATACATACCATACAATATCGGTATCATCTTGGTATCATATCATCTCGTGTGCCTCAAGTTTTTTCCCACATATACACAATTGCTATCTTGGTTTGTGCATTGTAGAATAAGCTTTTAAGCAAAAGAGAAAGAGCAAAGAGCTTGTAAGCAATAGCCATAGCATCATACCACATTGCATATACGATTGTCATATCCGATCATCTCGGATCATCGTGTGAGAAACACCGAGAACCATACATACATAGCCTACTTGGGATAGAAGTTGATACATTTTGCATATCATAGGTTGAGCACAAGTGTCGTTGATACGTCTCCAACGTATCTATAATTTATGAAGTATTCATGCTATTATATTATCAACCTTGGATGTTTTATATGAATTTATATGCTATTTTATATGGTTTTTGGGACTAACCTATTAACCTAGAGCGCAGTGCCAGTTTCTATTTTTTCCTTGTTTTAGAGTATTGCAGAAAAGGAAAACCAAACGGAGTCCAATTGACCTGAAACTTGACGGAGCTTGTTTTTAGACCAGAAGAAGGCCATGGAGTAAAAGAGTTGGGCCAGAAGAGTCCCGGGCTACCCACGAGGGTGGGAGGCGCGCCCACCCCCTGGGTGCGCCCCCTACCTCGTTGACAGCTCGGAGGCCCCCCTGACTTGTTATCGACGCCAAAACCTCTTATATATACAGAAACATCCAGAAATTAACCTAGATCGGAAGTTCTGCCGCCGCAAGCCTCTGTAGCCATAAGAAATCAATCTAGGCCCTCTCTGGCACCCTGTCGGAGGGCATGGAGGAGGATCCCGGAGGTGCCATCATCGTCATGAAGGCCAAGGACCAGAGGGAGAACCTCTCCCCATCCAGAGGGGAGGCCATGCAGGAGGAAGCACAAGGGGGAGAACCTCTCCTCCTCTCTCTCGGTGGCACCGAAGTGCCATCGGGAGGGGAATCATCGCCGCGGTGATCGTCTTCATCAACATCACCATCATCATCACCATCCTCATCTCTCTTACGCGGTCCACTCTCCCACACCACGCTGTAATCCCTACTTGAACATGGTGCTTTATTGTCACACCCTAGTTAGTTCAAGCATTAGAGTGTGCATCATGTTTAAATTTCTCTTAAATTTGAAATGGGGAAGACAGAACCCCCAACCCCCCTGGAAACAAGTAGGGTTTACTAAAATTATTTTTCAATGAACCTGAAATGCCCTTCTAAAAAGTTCACTCTCTTTGTCTTGGGTTAGAACCTCTGGCAAAATTGGTGCACAATTTTCTAGGTCAATAGAAGGTCATTGAATTAAATCATAAGTATTTGATTTTGGACATTTAAATGCTATAAAATAATTTAAATGCTCAAATAATTCTGGAAGTAAATGTTGATGTTGGAAATATTCTAAACAGAGCCCACAATTATTTTCAGGATTTTTGGAAACGTTTTAGTATTTTTTAATAAAGCCCAACAGTTGCAGTTAAATAGAAAAACAGAAACAAATCAAAAAAGAGTGAGAGAGGGAAGCCCACTTGGGCCTTAACTGTGCTGGCCCAGCCCACCTGGCTTGGCCTAGCCGACTGGCCTTGCCAGTCGTCGTCCTCCTCCCGCTAGGAGGACGAGGAGCGCGTGGCTGGCGCCCGCGGCCACACGCCGGCCACCTCCTGCTTCTGCCAACGCCCTGGAGACGTCCAGGGATGCCACGCCGACCCCCACGTCCCCCTCTCATCCTCCCTCACTCTCCCCCTCGTCTCCCTCACCCTCTCCCGCGATGGCCGAGCGTGATCCTCGCCGCCGTTCACCGTAGACGTCACCAGAGCCACCCCCTCGCCCCTCCGACAAGCCCAATAGCTCCGCCTCGTCGCCCTGGACCTCTCCGCTGACCCACGCGACTCCAAACGCCGCCGAACGTAGTCTTCGCCCTCGTCTTCAACCTCGGGCACCCGAGCCGTCTTCGGTCAATTCGTCACCGCCAGGACCTCCCCGAGCTCGCTGACCCCCTCTCCGACCCCGCTGTGAGCTCCTCTTCCTCTTCCCCTAGCTCCCGTGCTCGTTTGGCCTCTGTAGTCGCCACTTCCACCGCACCCGAAAGCTCCCCGCCGCCGGCCATTGCGTCGTTGTGGCTAGAGCCACAGTAGCTCGAAGCCAAGCTCACCGTTGTGCTCAGCGCAGCACCAGGAGCCCGTAGCCACCACCAGCTCCTTTTCCCGTGCACCGTAGCGTCGAACCCAACCCCGTCCGAACTCCGGCCGCCGCTGTCAAGCTCGCCGGCGTCATTTCCGGCGTCCCCGTGTCCAACCACTCGCACCACTGGATGCGGCAGCTCCCCAGCTACGCGTAGCACGTCTCCACCAGTGTTTTGGTCACCGGAGGACCAAATCCGAAGCTCTCCGCTGTCTCGGCCTCGCCGGCGACTCAACACCGGCGGGATAAGCCCTGCTGACCAGGGGTTTGACCCCAGTTTGACTCCATCTGAGCCATTGATGTGTGGGGCCGGCTTCTAACTAATTTAGATTAGTTTAAATTAGAGCTAATCACTCTGTTAGATGTTAGTGACGCCGTTAACTACCCCTCTCTCACTGACATGTGGGCCCAGAGCCAAACTAACCCAATTTAGTGCTAACTAAACATTAACAAACTCCGTTAGTTAGCTGAGAGACTGACAGAAGGGGGCCACCAGTCATGTTTGACCAGGGCTGGCGCCTTTGACCCGCTGACGTCACAGTGATGCAGTGCTGACACATTAATTCAATTACTGGATTTATTCTTTAATAGAAAATTCTAGAAAATAATCAAAACTTCTAAAAATCATAGAAAATCAACCATAGCTCCAAATGCAAAGATTTATGTATGAAAAATGATCAGAAAAATTCAATCTATCCATCTGTAATGGTTTCATGCATGACAAAACAAGTTAACCTTGCTGTTTAAGCAGAATGAGGTAATGCACTAATAAAGCCATGTTTAATAAGCTAATAACTGAATCTTTGACTCAAATGAGTTCATCCCTTTCTGTTTTAGCTTGCATTAGGCCAAGACACCTTCATCTTGCCATGTCATAGCATGCATCATATTGTTGCATATTGCCATGTGTTGATTATGTTTCGGTGTGTCTTTCGTGGTAGGTTCTGCCTCCGAGGATAACCCCGAGTATCCGTCTGAAGGGCAGTACCCTACTACCACTACAACAGGCAAGCAACCCATTGATCATTCCGATACGAAACCATGTTCTCGCTTCTGCTCTTGTTTACTGCATTAAGACAACGTGATTCAAACTGCTGTGTGTTACGGTAGTTGAACCCTTATCCTCTGCATGACCTGTCATTGCCACAGTAACTAGATGAAACCCACTAGCATGTGTAGGAGTTGATTGAGCCATGTATGTGATTCCTACCTTGCTATGCCTGCTATGCTTAGAGTTGTGTCAGGTCTGGTTCATCTGGGTGATGGGCTAGAGTGATATGATATGTCGGTAATGTGAGGAATGTGTTGAACATGTTTTGGTAAAGGTATCGATGAGAGGCCATGTAGGAGTACATGGTGGGTTGTTTCATAGAGACTGTCCATAAGAACTGAGATCTGTATGCGTGATTTAAGATTCAGCTACTACCACACATTGGGCCCTGAAATATGACCCCGCTCGACTTACTGACCCCTCTCGCCCTCTGTCCAGGAGTTGCAACTACTTTCTGGTGTTTGTAGGATATGTGTTGGCGGCCGTGCGTAGCGTTGACCCTAGGGGTGGGCTATGATGCGGTAGATACACTGTGGCCGGGTATGCCGGGCGCCCGTTTGGCGTCTCGGGACCCTGTACACATCGTTTGGGGCCATTGAGGACACTCCGGCCGGATTTCCTTGCGGATGGAACCTGGATAGGCGATAAACCTGGACTACAGACTTGTGAGGTTAGTCAGGTCGTGGTCTACACCCACGTCGGTTTTCGCTTGAAGTCTACCGATCACATGTCGTGTGCAAACGCTAAGTGGTGGAAACATGTGTGACGAACTGCACCCCTGCAGGGTATAAAACTATTCGAATAGCCGCGTCCGCGGTAAAGGACTACTTGGTTGCCTATGCAGTTCATAGACAAGTTAATGGATACTACTAAAAGACTCAAGATAAGTGTGAGTACCGAGGATGGCCCTCTCGTAGGATGATGAGGGAGGATCCTCGGTGGAGTATTTTGTTGGTGAGTAGTGGACTCGTGTGCCAAAACTATTTTTACTGGTGGAGTTCCGTAGGATAGCTTAGCCAAGAGTCAAAGATGGCTTGCTGCAATAACCCCACCACCTTCTTGAGAATAAGCATGTATAGTAGGTTCTGTTGTAAGACTTGCTGAGTACCCTTATAGTCATGTTTGCTTAATTACTATTTTCAGACGACAACACCGCCCCCTCCGGTGGGTTGTACGTAGACCTTGACGTCGACGAGTGACTAGCCACCCAGGTGGTGATCCTGGCCATGGAGGGCCCTATGTAGATAGACAGGCTTCGAGAAGCCTTCTTTCTTTCTAGTGTCTGTACTCAGACTAGTTGCTTCCGCATGTGCTTGTATGATTGTATGACTTGAGTGTCGGGTCATGTGACCCCTATCTGTATGAACATGTTATGTATGGCTCTCTGGAGCTTTTAAATAAAGTACTTGAGTTGTAGAGTTTTGTTGTGATGCCATGTTGTATGTACTCATATCGGGCATATTGTGTGTATGATTGAAATGCTTGGTATGAGTGGGATCCGACAATCTAGTTGTTTATCCTTGGCAGCCTTTCTTATGGGGAAATGTAGTCTAGTGTTCCTCGAGCCATAGCAGTCCGCTACAGCCCGGTTCACCGGAGTCCTGCTAGCCCAGCACTACTGTTCAGGACACTTGACTGGGCGGCATGTGTTTCACTTCGTTCCTATGTCTGTCCCTTCGGGGAAATGTCACGCGGTGACTTCCGGAGTCCTGCCTGGCCTGCTATAGCCCGGGTTCCCCGGAGCCCTGTTAGCCCAGTGCTACAGCCCGGAATCACTCGCTGATGACCGACATGCTCGATGTGATTCATGTATGCCTGTCTCCACAGGTCTGTGCCGCTTTGGGTTCACGACTAGCCATGTCGCCCCGGGTTCTCTGTCATATGGATGCTAGCGGCACTATCATATACGTGAGCCAAAAAGCGCAAACGGTCCCGGGCCATGGTAAGGCGACACCCGTGGGATACCATGCATGAGGCCGCAAAGTGATATGAGATGTTACCGGCTAGATCGATGTGGCTTGGAATCGGGGTCCTGACAGCGTTGGCATCAGAGCCGGACTGCCTGTAGGTTCGTTGAGCCAAGCTGGTCGATGTCGAGTCTAGAAATGCTTTAGTTATATGTAGGGGAATTGATTGTGGGAGGGAACGTAAGGCTCTTTTACTCCTTTACCCTATGCCTCTGATCTGAGTCATTCTCTTCTCATTCAACGTGGGTTAAGGACTAGGCTCCCTTCTTCTATCAGGTTCACGTGTTACTAATCCGTAGTATCTTATAGGATTGTTGTTACAAGACCTAGTTCAGTTTCTACTATTTTAGTATGTTGCTAATTGGATCAGAACCTTGATATGATGTTGTTGAGTGGTATTGCGAACTATTGTGGATGTCTCAAATCTTTTTCTGAGCATTTACAGCTGTTATGCTGTCCAATTTTCCCTAGAAATTCTGATGTCTTTGCACTGTGGTTGTGCTTTCAGATGGCCAACCGTGTTCAAAACCAAGTGGTTCGCCTGACCCGGTGCCTCCACGTGCCACTGCCGAGATGCTCAAAGTTAAGGACCGAGAGAATCGGGCCTTGAGGCTGGAGCTTTTCAATACCCGTGCTGATCATTGGGCTACATTGACTCGGTTTGCACCTATGCTGCAAGCTAGATGTATGGATAGAAGGGCTCTGTATCCTCTGAGATCTGCTTTGCCAGACATGGTGGATTGGCATGATGTGGGAGGCATCACCCCACCCCGTAGTCCCCGCAGGCCACCGTTTGTTGGTCCAAGACCTCATCCTAGCCCCTATGGTCCACGGGCTCCTCAGGATCGTTTGTTCCTGGATGGTCACGTTGAAATTCCAGGCTATGGAGGTGACTTCTATGAGGACTACTACGGAGTTGTCTGAGTTAGTAGTAGTACCACTAGTATTGTAGTAGTTGTATCTCCACTGTCCTGTGTGACTTGTGGAATATGACTTTGTGTGTAATCAATTCCTGAGGTGTAGACAAATAATGTATAGGAGCTTGGGATGCCTCCAATTAGATGTAACGTCTTTCATCATAGTTGTATTGTAGCCTGGGCTTGTACTAAACTATGTATGATGTGTATGACCGTTGGTATATATATGGCAGTTTTATATTACCATGACATACGGATGAACATCTCTGCATTCCATGTTATCCATTACATTCTGCACTTCCTTGCTAAGCTTGAGCCATCCTTATCTAAACCGTTGTCTTGTTTTCTCCTAGGATGGTCAACACCCGCAGCAACCCTGCTGCCTCGGAGCAGGGGGGAGCCAGTGCAGCTAGGGGTGAAAATCTGGCTCACCCGCCATCTCTGGCCGAAGTAATGCTGGAGGCGGAAAGAAACAAGCGTGAGACTAACCGCCTGCTAGAGCGGATTGAGCAGAACACTGCACGCCACCCGCGAAATGACTTGGTGTCAATCAATGACTTTATCAAGCTGTACCCACCAAAGTTTAACCATTCCGTCAAGCCCCTCGACGCGGATGACTGGCTTCGCAGCATCACCCACAAGCTACATTCTGCCAACGTAGCCGAAGCCGACAAGGTTACTTACGCTGCCTACCATCTCGAAGGCCCTGCTAGCCTCTGGTGGGAAAATTTTGAAGCTATGCGCCCGGTCGGCCAAATTACTACTTGGGCTGAATTCAGTGAGGCTTTCCGTGAGCATCACATTCCGGAAGGTCTCATGGATCGCAAGAGGGAGGAGTTCTGCAATTTCACCCAAGGAAGACTGACTGTGGATGCCTATAGTCGTGAATTTGGGAATCTGGCACGCTATGCCCCTGAAGAGGTATCTACTGACGCTAAGAAGCAGGCAAGGTTCCGCAAGGGACTTAGCCCTGAGCTTTGCCGCGATCTTAGTCTACACGAGTGCACCTCCTTTCAGAAGTTGGTCAATAAAGCCATCAGTGCTGAGACAGGCCAGACTGATTATGACGCTTCACGCAAGCACTCCCGTGATTTTGGCTTTTCATCCGGCTCTGGAGCTCAGAAGCGTCGGGTGTGGATCCCAAGCACGGCACTGCCACCCAGGTTCATCCCGAGGCCATCCTTTGAGGCGCCTTGTCTCAACCAGCAATTTGCACCACCCAAGCCCTATGGTGGCCCCGCTGCTAATGCTGCTCCACGCGCCAATGTGGTGACATGCTTTAAGTGTGGAGAGCCGGGTCACTATAGTCGAGAGTGTCCCCAGAACAACAACCCCACTCAAATTGGAAAGTCCGTTGGCCGTGGTAAGCCCGCGGGAAAGACATTCTACGCCAAGCCGGTCACTACTGCACGTGTCCATGTCACCTATGTTTCAGCCAAGGAGGCTCATGAGGATCCTAACGTCGTCCTTGGTACGCTCCTTGTTAACTGCCATCCGGCATCTGTTCTTTTCGATACTGGAGCATCTCATTCATTCATATCCGAGAACTATGCTCGATTGCATAACACGACATTCTGTGACATGCCCTCTACCATGGAAATTCAAACCCCTGGCTCTAGATGGCAAACTTCTAGAGTAAGCCATGGGAACGAAATTCTTGTCGATAGACTTGTCTTCCTTGCATCCTTAATAGCTCTCAAGTCCTCGGACATAAACATCATCTTGGGTATGGACTGGATGTCAGCTCATTATGCTAAGATCGATTGTGCCACTAGAACCGTTCAACTTACTCACCCATCGGGCAAGACAGTCAATGTCTTAACTCGAGTGGCCAAGCACCAACTTTACTCCCTAAATGCCAACCCCCTTCTAGACCTTGAGGATGTTCCGGTAGTCCGAGACTTTCCGGATGTCTTTCCAGAAGAACTGCCAGGTGTTCCACCTGACAGGGATGTTGAGTTTGTGATAGACCTTGTTCCAGGAACCGTTCCAATTTCTAGAAGAATCTACAAGATGGCACCCTTAGAACTAGCCGAGATTAAGAACCAACTCGATGAGTCCTTGAAAAAGGGTTTCATCTGTCCTAGTTCCTCTCCTTGGGCTTGCCTCGTCCTCTTCATTAAGAAGAAGGATGGAACGGATCGAATGGTTGTGGATTACCGACCTGTCAACTTGGTCACCATCAAGAACAAATACCCGCTTCCCAGGATCAATGATTTGTATGATCAGCTCGCTGGATCCTCAGTCTTTTCCAAGATGGATTTGAGGTTGGGCTACCATCGAATCAAAATCAGAAACGGGGACATTCCCAAAACGACCTTTGTTACTCGTTATGGCCAATACAAGTACACCATCATGTCCTTCGGTTTAACAAATGCCCCAGCTACCTTCTCTCGGTTAATGAACTCGGTCTTCATGGAGTACTTGGATAAATTCGTCGTAGTATACCTTGATGACATACTCATCTACTCCAAGAATGAAGAGGAACATGCCGAACATCTAAGGCTGGTATTGACGAAACTTCGAGAGCATCGCCTTTATGCCAAATTCTCCAAGTGTGAATTTTGGTTGCCAGAAGTCACCTATCTAGGCCATGTAATCTCTGGTAAGGGTATTGCTGTCAATCCCGAGCGAGTTCAAGCCATCCTTGACTGGACTCCACCTGAGACGGTTAAGCAAGTTCGGAGCTTCCTTGGCTTAGCGAGTTATTGCCGCCGCTTCGTCGAGAATTTCTCCAAGGTTGCTAAACCTCTAACTGAACTCCTCAAGAAAGATAAAAAGTTCGAGTGGACTCCACAGTGCGAGTTCAGCTTTCAGGAACTAAAAAGACGCCTGACATCTGCTTCCGTACTGGTACCACCAGACTTCTCCAAGGACTTTATTATCTATTGCGACGCCTCGCAACAAGGACTAGGTTGCATACTCATGCAAGATCGTCAGGTAATTGCCTATGCTTCACGGCAATTACACCCACATGAGGAAAATTATCCCACACATGATCTAGAGCTTGCAGCTGTAGTCCATGCACTTAAAACTTAGCGACATTACCTTCTCGGTAATCGTTGCGAGATCTTCACCGATCACCAAAGTTTGAAATATATCTTCACCCAACCAGATTTGAATCTCAGGCAAAGATGTTGGGTTGAGTTGATCTCGGATTACGATTTAGGAATAACTTACACCCCGGGCAAAGCCAATGTCATGGCTGATGCGCTAAGCCGTAAGTCCTATTGTAACAACCTGATGTTACAACAAAGTCAACCACTTCTCCATGAGGAATTTCGTAAGCTTAATCTTCACATTGTTCCTCGAGGATTCCTATCCACCCTGGTGGCGAAACCTACCCTTATGGATCAAATCATAGCTGCGCAGAAGCGTGATAAGGGCATATCCCGGATTAGGGAAAACATTGCTAGCAGAGTTGCTAAATGTTTTTCCATGGATAAGCGGGGTGCTGTCTTCTTCGAGAATTGTTTGGTGGTTCCCAAGAAACAACATATACACCAGTTGATCCTTAAGGAAGCTCATGAATCCCCTCTCACCATTCATCCCGGTAGTACTAAAATGTATCAAGACCTACGCCAGAGGTTTTGGTGGACTAGGATGAAGAGAGAAATTGCTCAATACATTGCTAATTGCGACGTTTGTCGTCGTGTTAAAGCAGAGCATCAACGGCCTGCTGGCACCCTTCAACCTTTGGCTATTCCTGAATGGAAATGGGATAAAATCAGTATGGATTTCATCACTGGGTTTCCCAAAACCAAGAGAGGGAATAATGCCATTTTCGTCGTGATCGACCGACTTTCCAAAGTAGCCCAATTCCTACCTATTCGTGAGAGTATCACCGCTAGCCAGCTAGCAGATTTATACATCTCCCGAATAGTGTCTCTTCATGGTGTCCCATTGGAAATTAACTCAGACCGTGGGAGTCTCTTCACCTCTCGATTTTGGGAAAGTTTCCAATATGCTATGGGAACTCGTCTCTCTTTTAGTACCGCCTTCCATCCTCAATCAAGTGGTCAAGTAGAACGAGTTAATCAAATTCTGGAAGATATGCTCCGAGCTTCTGTTATCTCGTTCGGAATGAGTTGGGAGAAATGCCTCCCATTCGCGGAGTTTGCTTATAACAATAGCTATCAAGCCAGCTTGGGCAAGGCTCCTTTCGAAGTTCTCTATGGACGAAAATGTCGAACGCCTCTTAATTGGTCAGAAACCGGGGAAAGACAACTCTTTGGCCCGGATATGATTCAGGAAGCAGAAGAGCAGGTTCGCATTATTCGTGAGAAATTGAAAACAGCCCAATCTCGTCAAAAGAGTCAATATGATCGTAAACATAAGCCTATGACTTACGAAGTCGACGAGAAGGCTTACCTTCGGGTTACTCCGTTAAAGGGAACCCATCATTTCGGTATCAAAGGCAAATTGGCTCCTCGTTACATTGGACCCTTTCGCATTCTTGCCAAACAAGGAGAAGTTGCCTACCAATTGGAACTACCTTTGCATCTTTCCAGAGTTCACGATGTCTTCCATGTTTCTCAACTCAGGCGTTGCTTCGCGGATCCCATCCGTGGAGTGGACCACGAAACGCTTGATCTACAAGATAACCTCTCCTATCGGGAATATCCCGTTCGTATCCTTGATCAAGTCGAGCGTACCACTCGACGTCATAATATCAAGTTTCTCAAGGTTCAATGGTCACACCATTCCGAGAAAGAAGCCACTTGGGAAAGGGAGGATCGTCTTTGACTCGAGTACCCCACCTTCTTCCTGGAGGATCCTAAATCTCGGGACGAGATTCTTTTGAGTGGGGGTGAGTTGTCACACCCTAGTTAGTTCAAGCATTAGAGTGTGTATCATGTTTAAATTCCTCTTAAATTTGAAATGGGGAAGACAGAACCCCCAACCCCCCTGGAAACAACTAGGGTTTACTAAAATTATTTTTCAATGAACCTGAAATGCCCTTCTAAAAAGTTCACTCTCTTTGTCTTGGGTTAGAACCTCTGGCAAAATTGGTGCACAATTTTCTAGGTCAATAGAAGGTCATTGAATTAAATCATAAGTATTTGATTTTGGGCATTTAAATGCTATAAAATAATTTAAATGCTCAAATAATTCTGGAAGTAAATGTTGCTGTTGGAAATATTCTAAACAGAGCCCACAATTATTTTCAGGATTTTTGGAAATGTTTTAGTATTTTTAATAAAGCCCAACAGTTGCAGTTAAATAGAAAAATAGAAACAAATCAAAAAAAGAGAGAGAGGGAAGCCCACCTGGGCCTTACCTGTGCTGGCCCAGCCCACCTGGCTCAGCCCAGCCGACTGGCCTTGCCAGTCGTTGTCCTCCTCCCACCAGGAGGACGAGGAGCGCGTGGCCGGCGCCCGCGGCCACACGCCGGCCACCTCCTGCTTCTGCCGACGCCCTGGAGATGTCCAGGGATGCCACGCCGACCCCCACATCCCCCTCTCATCCTCCCTCACTCTCCCCCTCGTCTCCCTCACCCTCTCCCGCGATGGTCGAGCGTGATCCTCGCCGCCGTTCACCGTAGACGTCACCAGAGCCACCCCCTCGCCCCTCCGACAAGCCCAATAGCTCCGCCTCGTCGCCCTGGACCTCTCCGCTGACCCACGCGACTCCAAACGCCGCCGAACGTAGTCTTCGCCCTCGTCTTCAACCTCGGGCACCCGAGCCGTCTTCGGTCAATTCGTCACCGCCAGGACCTCCCCGAGCTCGCTGACCCCCTCTCCGACCCCGCTGTGAGCTCCTCTTCCTCTTCCCCTAGCTCCCGTGCTCGTTTGGCCTCTGTAGTCGCCACTTCCACCGCACCCGAAAGCTCCCCGCCGCCGGCCATTGCATCGTTGTGGCTAGAGCCACAGTAGCTCGAAGCCAAGCTCACCGTTGTGCTCAGCGCAGCACCAGGAGCCCGTAGCCACCACCAGCTCCTTTTCCCGTGCACCGTAGCGTCGAACCCAACCCCGTCCGAACTCCGGCCGCTGCTGTCGAGCTCGCCGGCGTCTTTTCCGGCGTCCCCGTGTCCAACCACTTGCACCACTTGATGCGGCAGCTCCCCAGCTATGCGTAGCACGTCTCCACCGGCGTTTTGGTCACCGGAGGACCAAATCCGAAGCTCTCCGCCGTCTCGGCCTCGCCGGCGACTCAACGCCGGCAGGATTAGCCCCGCTGACCAGGGGTTTGACCCCAGTTTAACTCCATCTGAGACACTGATGTGTTGGGCCGGCTTCTAACTAATTTAGATTAGTTTAAATTAGAGCTAATCACTCTGTTAGGGGTTAATGACGCCGTTAACTACCCCTCTCTCACTGACATGTGAGCCCAGAGCCAAACTAACCCAGTTTAGTGCTGACTAAACACTAACCAACTCCGTTAGTTAGCTGAGACACTGACAGAAGGGGCCCACCAGTCAGGTTTGACCAGGGCCGGTGCCTTTGACCCGCTGACATCACAGTGACGCAGTGCTGACGCATTAATTCAATTACTGGATTTATTCTTTAATAGAAAATTCCAGAAAATAATCAAAACTTCTAAAAATCATAGAAAATCAACCATAGCTCCAAATGCAAAGATTTATATATGAAAAATGATCAGAAAAAATCAATCTATCCATCTGTAATGGTTTCATGCATGACAAAACAAGTTAACCTTGATGTTTAAGCATAATGAGGTAATGCACTAATAAAGCCATGTTTAATAAGCTAATAATTGAATCTTTGACTCAAATGAGTTCATACCTTTCTGTTTTAGCTTGCATTAGGCCAAGACACCTTCATCTTGCCATGTCATAGCATGCATCATATTGTTGCATATTGCCATGTGTTGATTATGTTTCGGTGTGTCTTTCGTGGTAGGTTCTGCCTCCGAGGATAACCCCGAGTATCCGTCTGAAGGGCAGTACCCTACTACCACTACAACAGGCAAGCAACCCATTGATCATTCCGATACAAAACCATGTCCTCGCTTCTGCTCTTGTTTACTGCATTAAGACAACGCGATTCAAACTGTTGTGTGTTACGGTAGTTGAACCCTTATCCTCTGCATGACCTGTCATTGCCACAGTAACTAGATGAAACCCACTAGCATGTGTAGGAGTTGATTGAGCCATGTATGTGATTCCTACCTTGCTATGCCTGCTATGCTTAGAGTTGTGTCAGGTCTGGTTCATCTCGGTGATGGGCTAGAGTGATATGATATGTCGGTAATGTGAGGAATGTGTTGAACATGTTTCGGTAAAGGTATCAATGAGAGGCCATGTAGGAGTACATGGTGGGTTGTTTCATTGAGACCGTCCATAAGAACTGAGATCTGTATGCGTGATTTAAGATTCAGCTACTACCAGTTGGGCCCTGAAATATGACCCCGCTCGACTTACTGACCCCTCTCGCCCTCTGTCCAGGAGTTGCAACTAGTTTCTGGTGTTTGTAGGATATGTGTTGGCGGCCGTGCGTAGCGCTGACCCTAGGGGTGGGCTATGATGCGGTAGATACACTGTGGCCGGGTATGACGGGCGCCCGTTTGGCGTCTCGGGACCCTGTACACATCGTTTGGGGCCGTTGAGGACACCCCGGCCGGATTTCCTTGCGGATGGAACCTGAATAGGCGATAAACCTGGACTAGAGACTTGTGAGGTTAGTCAGGTCGTGGTCTACACCCACGTCGGTTTTCGCTTGCAGTCTATCGAGCACATGTCGTGTGCAGACTCTAAGTGGTGGAAACATGTGTGACGAAGTACACCCCTGCAGGGTATAAAGCTATTCGAATAGCCGCTTCCGTGGTAAAGGACTACTTGGTTGCCTATGCAGTTCATAGACAAGTTAATGGATACTACTAAAAGACTCAAGATAAGTGTGAGTACCGAGGATGGCCCTCTCGTAGGATGACGAGGGAGGATCCTCGCTGGAGTATTGTGTTGGTGAGTAGTGGACTCATGTGCGAAAACTATTTTTACTGGTGGAGTTCCGTAGGATAGCTTAGCCAAGAGTCAAAGCTGGCTTGCTGCAATAACCCCACCACCTTGTTGAGAATAAGCATGTATAGTAGGTTCTGTTGTAAGACTTGTTGAGTACCCTTGTAGTCATGTTTGCTTAATTACTATTTTCAGACGACAACACCGCCCCCTCCGATGGGTTCTACGTAGACCTTGACGTCGACGAGTGACTAGCCACCCAGGTGGTGATCCTGGCCATGGAGGGCCCTATGTACATAGACAGGCTTCGAGAAGCCTTCTTTCTTTCTAGTGTCTGTACTCAGACTAGTTGCTTCCGCATGTGCTTGTATGATTGTATGACTTGAGTGTCGGGTCATGTAACCCCTATCTGTATGAACATGTTATCTATGGCTCTCTGGAGCTTTTAAATAAAGTACTTGAGTTGTAGAGTTTTGTTGTGATGCCATGTTGTATGTACTCATATCGGGCATATTGTGTGTATGATTGAAATGCTTGGTATGAGTGGGATCCAACAATCTAGTTGTTTATCCTTGGCAGCCTTTCTTATGGGGAAATGTAGTCTAGTGTTCCTCGAGCCATAGCAGTCCGCTACAGCCCGGTTCACCGGAGTCCTGCTAGCCCAGCACTACTGTTCAGGACACTTGACTGGCCGGCATGTGTTTCACTTCGTTCCTATGTCTGTCCCTTCGGGGAAATGTCACGCGGTGACTTCCGGAGTCCTGCCTAGCCTGCTATAGCCCGGGTTCCCCGGAGCCCTGTTAGCCCAGTGCTACAGCCCGGAATCACTCGCTGATGACCGACATGCTCGATGTGATTCATGTATGCCTGTCTCCATAGGTCTGTGCCGCTTTGGGTTCACGACTAGCCATGTCGCCCCGGGTTCTCTGTCATATGAATGCTAGCGGCACTATCATATACGTGAGCCAAAAAGCGCAAACGGTCCTGAGCCATGGTAAGGCGACACCCGTGGGATACCGTGCGTGAGGCTGCAAAGTGATATGAGATGTTACCGGCTAGATCGATGTGGCTTGGAATCGGGGTCCTGACAGCGTTGGCATCAGAGCCGGACTGCCTGTAGGTTCGTTGAGCCAAGCTGGTCGATGTCGAGTCTAGAAATGCTTTAGTTATATGTAGGGGAATTGATTGTGGGAGGGAACGTAAGGCTCTTTTACTCCTTTACCCTATGCCTCTGATCTGAGTCATTCTCTTCTCATTCAACGTGGGTTAAGGACTAGGCTCTCTTCTTCTATCAGGTTCACGTGTTACTAATCCGTAGTAGCTTACAGGATTGTTGTTACAAGCCCCAGTTCAGTTTCTACTATTTTAGTATGTTGCTAATTGGATCAGAACCTTGATATGATGTTGTTGAGTGGTATTGCGAACTATTGTGGATGTCTCAAATCTTTTTCTGAGCATTTACAGCTGTTATGCTGTCCAATTTTCCCTAGAAATTCTGATGTCTTTGCATTGTGGTTGTGCTTTCAGATGGCCAACTGTGTTCAAAACCAAGTGGTTCGCCCGACCCGGTGCCTCGACGTGCCCGGTCATACTGCTATGTTAGTCCGGGTAATGATCGAGACGGGTTACCGTTGGTATCCTGAATACACCGTCGAAGAGCAATTCCGAGACTTTAATCAAAGCCAATATTTCTGCACCGTCAGGATATTTCCTTCTTATCCTGGATCTACCGAGCCCCTTCACTGTTCCTATGGACTCGGGGTTACTGTTGAGATGGTTGTGCAGGATGCTGCCTATTCCATGATGACCATCATGCGAGTCCGGACTGGCCTACTTCGGAACACCGACTTCCGTTACATGCCAGCTTCACTTCCGGGAGCGCAAGGGTATCTTGAGGCTATCTATGCTGACTCCACTCAGGAGGACTTATTAACTCGTACCACTGCCGAGGTGCTCGAAGATAAGGACCGAGAGAATCGGGCCTTGAGGCTGGAGCTTTTCAATACCCGTGCTGATCATTGGGCTACATTGACTCGGTTTGCACCACGGTGCAAGCTGGATGTATGGATACAAGGGATCTGTATCCTCTGAGATCTGCTTTGCCAGACATGGTGGATTGGCATGATGTGGGAGGCATCACCCCACCCCGTGGTCCCCGCAGGCCACCGTTTGTTGGTCCAAGACCTCATCCTAGCCCCTATGGTCCACAGGCTCCTCAGGACCGTCTGTTCCCGGATGGTCACGTTGAACTTCCAGGCTATGGAGGTGACTTCTATGAGGACTACTACGGAGCTGTCTGAGTTAGTAGTAGTACCACTAGTATTGTAGTAGTTGTATCTCCACTGTCCTGTGTGACTTGTGGAATATGACTTTGTGTGTAATCAATTCCGGAGGTGTAGACAAATAATGTATAGGAGCTTGGGATGCCTCCGATTAGATGTAACGTCTTTAATCATAGTTGTACTGTAGCCTGGGCTTGTACTAAACTATGTATGATGTGTATGACCGTTGGTATATATATGGCAGTTTTATATTACCATGACATACGGATGAACATCTCTGCATTCCGTGTTATCCGTTACATTCTGCACTTCCTTGCTAAGCTTGAGCCATCCTTATCTAAACCGTTGTCTTGTTTTCTCCTAGGATGGTCAACACCCGCAGCAACCCTGCTGCCTCGGAGCAGGGGGGAGCCAGTGCAGCTAGGGGTGAAAATCTGCCTCACCCGCCGTCTCTGGCCGAAGTAATGCTGGAGGCGGAAAGAAACAAGCGTGAGACTAACCGCCTGCTAGAGCGGATTGAGCAGAACACTGCACGCCACCCGCGAAATGACTTGGTGTCAATCAATGACTTTATCAAGCTGTACCCACCAAAGTTTAACCATTCCATCAAGCCCCTCGACGCGGATGACTGGCTTCGCAGCATCACCCACAAGCTACGTTCTGCCAACGTAGCCGAAGCCGACAAGGTTACTTACGCTGCCTACCATCTCGAAGGCCCTGCTAGCCTCTGGTGGGAAAATTTTGAAGCTATGCGCCCGGTCGGCCAAATTACTACTTGGGCTGAATTCAGTGAGGCTTTCCGTGAGCATCACATTCCGGAAGGTCTCATGGATCGCAAGAGGGAGGAGTTCTGCAATTTCACCCAAGGAAGACTGACTGTGGATGCCTATAGTCGTGAATTTGGGAATCTGGCACGCTATGCCCCTGAAGAGGTATCTACTGACGCTAAGAAGCAGGCAAGGTTCCGCAAGGGACTTAGCCCTGAGCTT
>NC_041380.1:231273922-231345907 GCF_002162155.2 Triticum dicoccoides | reverse complement strand
CTAATTGGATGTAAGTTATCATGAACTATTATTGTTGACATTACCCTTGAGGTAAAAGGTTGGGAGCGAATCTATAAGCCCCTATCTTTCTCTCTGTCCGATTAAAACTTTCAACCCATAAATATCACGTGAGTGTTAGCAATTGTGAAAGATTAAATGATAGTTGAGTATGTGGAGTTAGCTAAATCAAAGCTCTAACATAGACCCTTCCTGAAAGTAGGATGAATTGCAATTGTTTGATGACTAAGAATATAGTTTGTTAGTTTCAAGAAAGTTTACGATCTATACTTTAACGGGTGAATAGCTTGTTACTTGATCATGAAAAGTTTTATGAAAATGAGCTACTGTTATGATATATAATGATGCTAGAAAAAGTGATTGGAACTATCATTGATGAAACTTATGCACTTGCTAGCATTCACACTTCATAAATTATTTCTTTTATCATTTACCTACTCGAGGACGAGCAGGAATTAAGCTTGGGGATGTTGATACGTCTCCAACATATCTATAATTTATGAAGTATTCATGCTCTTATATTATCAACCTTGGATGTTTTATATGCATTTATATGTTATTTTATATGGTTTTGGGGACTAACCTATTAACCTAGAGCCCAGTGCCAGTTTCTATTTTTTCCTTGATTTAGAGTATTGCAGAAAAGGAAAACCAAACGGAGTCCAATTGACCTGAAACTTGACGGAGCTTATTTTTGGACTAGAATAAGGGCATGGAGTAAAAGAGTTGGGCCAGAAGAGTCCCGGGCTGCCTACGAGGGTGGTAGGCACGCCCACCCCCTGGGCGCGCCCCCTACCTCGTGGACAGCCTAGAGACCCCCCTGACTTCTTCTCGACGCCAAAACCTCTTATATATACAGAAACCTCCAGAAATTAAGCTAGATCGGAAGTTCTACTGATGCAAGCCTCTGTAGCCATGAGAAATCAATCTAGGCCCTCTCTGGCACCCTGCCGGAGGAGGCCATCATCACCGGAGGGCATGGAGGAGGATCCCGGAGGGGCCATCATCGTCATGAAGGCCAAGGACCAGAGGGAGAACCTCTCCCCATCCAGGGGGATGCCATGGAGGAGGAAGCACAAGGGGGCAAACCTCTCCTCCTCTCTCTCAGTGGCACTGGAGTGCCATCGGGAGGGGCACCGCGGTGATCGTCTTCATCAACATCACCATCATCATCACCATCCTCATCTCTTTTACACGGTCCACTCTCCCACACCCCGCTGTAATCCCTACTTGAACATGGTGATTTATGCCACATATTATGATCCAATGATGTGTTGCCATCCTATGATGTTTTGAGTAGATATCCTTTGTCTTTGGGTTGATTGATGATCTAGATTGGTATGAGTTGTATGTTTTACTTTGGTGTTGTCCTATGGTGCCCTCCGTGTCGCGCAAGCGTGAGGGATTCCCGTTGTAGGGTGTTGCAATATGTCCATGGTTTGCTTATTGTCTGCGTTGCGTGAGTGACTGAAACACAAACACGGATAAGCGGGACATGGCGTATGGGAATAAAGAGGACTTGATGCTTTAATGCTATGGTTGGGTTTTACCTTAATGATCTTTAGTAGTTGTGGATGCTTGCTAGAGTTCCAATCATAAGTGCATATGATCCAAGAAGAGAAAGTAAGTTAGCTTATGCCTCTCCCTCATATGAAATTGCAATGACGACTGTCGGTCTTGTTAACAATTGCCTAGGACAATTCCGCACACCGACCCATCATTATTCCACATTCGCTATTTATAATATTTAGTAATATATTCTAACTTTATGATAACAACCCCTACTTTTACATTTTATCTCTCAGATATCATGCAAAGTTATCCTCTTCATACCCACAACGTAGTTTTATTTCTCGTTTCTAGTTGGAAGCAAACGTTCGGTGTGCATAGAGCCGTATCAGTGGCAGATAGGGCTTGAGAGAATATTGTTCTTACCTTTAGCTCCTTGTGGGTTCGACACTCCATACTTATCACTTCTACCTTTGGAAATTGCTACGATGATTCCCTACACTTGGGGATTATCAGGCGTATCCTCCTATAGAGCAATCGTGCTAGCGTCTCTCTTGAGTTGTGCAACATGAGCGTTTTCCGTGGATTCCACATTTTGTGCTCATTCCTTGGTTACACGATCCCATTTATCTATCCGTGTGTGTGTTTCCATGGGCCATTCATTGCTATTGGTCTACTTGTTTCACTTGCGAATTTGTGAATCTATTTTAACATTATTGACTCTTGCTAACATTTTGCATCAAATTTTTGTGCCACTATCCTCATCGAGCTCCACCATAAGCCTTACTTGTGTAGGTGTGAGAAATTGACGAGATCAGTACCAATTGTGCTATTTTCTTGTTACATCTTTGATTGATCATTGATCCATTTTCAACATCGGTCAAGGTACATTTGGTATAGTTCTCTCCATTCTTCCACTCATATTTGCTCGAGTCTTGTGATGGATAGGAAAGGCATTTAATCTCCGGTCTTCGGCAACAACAATGGTGTGAACAACTACATCACCAAAACACCCATCTTCGGACTACAACACGAAATGCAAGGTGCACAATCTAGCTTGCAAGAGCGCCTCGACAACCTCGCCATCGACATATGACACTCTGAAGCAAGGAAAGGGGACTACATCGACACCAAGTTGGACGATCTAAAGGATCAACTACGAGACATGGTGACCGACTACAAGTCTTCTTCTCCTTCATCATCCTCAAGGCGACGGCGAGCTAGTCGATCATCTTCGAAGCGCCCACGCGACGCAAGCGCAATTTGTCCACGTCCACATCTCCATGGCGACCATCATCACATTCGTGATCCACATCGTTGTGAAGGGAAAGTCACCTCTAAGAATCATGTGCACGACAACGATGAACGCCATCGAGCTCAAGCACGAAAACGACACCATCAACACGAAGATGCTCATCAAGCGCAAACGTACAAGTCCCAACAAGCTCCACATCATGCTATGGCCAAACTTCATGAGCAGAAGAGAAGACCACGAGACAAGCACCACCAAGAGCATGCTATGGCTACCGCCACCACTTCGGCATCTTCGCCAAGTGCTATCAAGGCATGTTCGCCATTGGACGTACGGCATCTTCACCTACTTCCCATGAGTATGCCTACATCGACATCATCAAGTACAAGGTGACCAACTACGAGCGAGGGCGACACTTCCATCTTCGGAAGCCCCTCAAGGAAGATGGCCGAGCATGGGAAATTCCCTTCGGTCATGGAGACGAGCTACAAGGTGCCACATCATATGGGCCTCCAACAACAAGATGGTGACAAGAAGGTCGAGCTAGGGCCATACCCTTCGACCACGACAACAAGCACGAACCTCTTCAACAACAAGAAGACGGCGCCCCAATATGTCTCTTACTCCGCGTCAAGCTACGCGAGTGCGCATGAGACTTTATCTTCGCTCTCACAGGAGAGTGATTTTTTTCCACATCCTACAACATTCATCTTTGGAGGCGTTATGGACAAGGGGGTTGAGCATGGGGCTATCCCTTCAACCAAGGCGGCGATAGGAGTTGAGCATGGAGACATTTGCACCAACATCCCTCCGACACCCACATATGACGTGATGCCCCAAGTCCCATGTGAGGCGAGCCACCCCACCATGAGTGATATGAGTGAGTCCAGCATATGTGACATTGAGTGCATTTCCTATGAGAGGATGAGTGTGACCACCACTAGTCCGACACATGAGAGCATGCCACACATCCTATGTGAGGTTGACATCCATTCGAGGGACTCCACCAACCATACGAGTGAGAGCATCCAAGAGGGAGTGAGTGAGCCACAACACTTAGTGAGTGAGGTAGTTGAAACAGCACGTGAGGCCACTATGATTTGTAACGACTTACCCTCTACTCCAAGTGTGTTTTCTTCTTTGATGCTAGGTCTCCTACATGACGACATGCCTATCCTTGATGAGTCCATACCTCCAATGGAGACGACGATGGCCATGGAGGAAGAAGATGCACCCCCACATGGTTCCATCAAGATGAAGATGACCACAACTTGGACTTTGACACCTCACCTACAACACATGAGCAATGCTCTAAAGGTAACATAGGTGATGGTGCCTCTCTTGTCCCACTAGTGGACTATCTTGCAAATGATTGCTTGCATGATGATGATCACCTTATGGATTCACCACATACTATGTCTTTCACATGATCAGATATGCCACCCATTTATGATGAATATGATGACGAGCATGTTGATTTTCCTAGTTGTGATGCTATGCTCATAGGATATCACGTGAAAATTCTTTTTTTTGACAAAAAGACTATAAGGGAACCCCTCTACAGTATAACTGGTGCAACAAACCCAAATTGCAAGTACCATGCTTTGAACCTGGGTGGGTGGGAAGGCATCAGCCCCTTCCCACCACTAGGCTATGCCTTAGTCTGCATGTGAAAATTCTTTTGGTCACATCATGTTAGACAACCCTTTAAACTTGTCATATGCTATGAGTGAGATCTCCCATATTGCATCATTTCAATCTCAACATAGTAGCTATCCATGCCCCATTAAAATAAATCCCATTTGCACTTATGGCATAGATGACGAGGGTCATTGGCTTTTTTTCATGTGATGATTTTTCCATGCTTCCTTTGCATGATTTGTGCAATTCATCTACTATGCCATGCGATGATCACAATGTTCCAAATATGCATTGTTTTGGATGTTGTCAATATTCTCCGTGTGATGTTTCCATTAATGCTCATGAGGAGACCCCCATAGTTTCCTCAAACATATTAGGAGATTTTGATGCATTCCATACTTTGCATGATTCCCATAATTGCTTGCACCATATGCATTCCATGAATAACAATGCTCTACATATTTCCCATGATGCATTACACAATCTGGGTCTCCATTATGCTATACATAACAACAAACCTCTCATGATGGATGACATGTTTCTATATGACGCATCCCATTTATTTGAGCATTGGCTATTTTGTGCTAAACAACAAAAGCACGTGCACAACATAATTTATGATGTGTACATATACCACGTACACACAATTCTCCATTTGTCCTTGTTTTGTGTAGGTTGATACATCTCCAACATATCTATAATTTTGTATTGTTCCATGCTACTATATTATCTGTTTTGGATGTTTAATGGGCTTTATTATACCTTTTATATTATTTTTGGGACTAACCTATCAACCAAAAGCCCAGTGCAAATTGCTATTCTTTTGCCTATTTTAGTGTTTCAAAGAAAAGGAATATCAAACGGAATCCAAATGGAATGAAACCTTCGCGAGGATCATTTTTGGAACAAACGTGATCCAAGAGACTTGGAGTGGACGTCAAGGAAGCAGCGACGCAGCCACGAGGTAGGAGGGCGCGCTCAGGGGGGCCAGGTGCGCCCCCCACCCTCGTGGGCCCCTCATAGCTCCACCGACCTACTTCTTTCACCTATATATACTCTTATACCCTGAAACCTTCGGGGAGAGCCATGAAACACCTTTTCCACCGCCACAACCTTCTGTACCCGTGAAATCCCATCTTGGGGCCTTTTCCGGCGATTTTTTGGAGGGGGATTCGATCACGGAGGGCTTCTACATCAACACCATAGCCTCTCCGATGATGTGTGAGTAGTTTACCACAGACCTTTGGGTCCATAGTTATTAGCTAGATGGCTTCTTCTCTCTCTTTGGATCTCAATAAAAAGTTCCCCTCGATCTTCTTGGAGATCTATTCGATGTAACTCTTTTTGCGGTGTGTTTGCCGAGATCCGATGAATTGTGGGTTTATGAACTTGATTATCTACGAATATTATTTGATTCTTCTCTGAATTCTTATATGCATGATTTGATATATTTGCAAGTCTCTTCGAATTATCGGTTTAGTTTGGCCTACTAGATTGATCTTTCTTGCAATGGGAGAAGTGCTTAGCTTTGGGTTCAATCCTGTGATGCTCGATCCTAGTGACAGAAAGGGAAATGATACATATTGTATTGTTGCCATCGAGGATAAAAGATGGGGTTTATATCATATTGCTTGATTTTATCCCTCTACATCATGTCATCTTGCCTAATGCGTCACTCCGTTCTTACGAACTTAATACTCTAGATGCATGCTAGATAGTGGTCGATGTGTGGAGTAATTGTAGTAGATGTAGAATCATTCCAGTCTACTTGTCACGGACATGATGCCTATATTCATGATCATTTCCTTAGATATCATCGTATCTATGCGCTTTTCTATCAATTGCTCGATAGTAATTTGTTCACCCACCGTAATACATGATATGTTGAGAGAAGCCACTAGTGATACCTATGGCCCCCGGGTCTACTTTACATCATATAAGTTTCCAATCCACAATTCTAGTTTACTATCTATTTTGCAATCTTTATTTTCCAATCTATACCACAAAAATACCAAAAATATTTATCTTATCATCTCTTTCAGATCTCACTTTCGTAAGTGACCGTGAAGGGATTGACAACCCCTTTATCGCGTTGGTTGCGAGGTTCTTGTTTGTTTGTGTAGGTACTAGGTGACTTGCGTGTAGTCTCCTATTGGATTGATACCTTGGTTCTCAAAAACTGAGGGAAATACTTACACTACTTTGCTACATCACCCTTTCCTCTTCAAGGGAAAACCAACGCATGCTCAAGAGGTAGCAAGAAGGATTTCTGGCACCGTTTTCGGGGAGATCTACGCACAAGTCAAGACATACCAAGTACCCATCACAAACTCTTATCCCTCGCATTACATTATTTTCCATTTGCCTCTCGTTTTCCTCTCCCCCACTTCACCCTTGCCGTTTTATTCACCCCTTTTTTGTTTGCCCTTTTTCTGTTCGTCTCTTTTTGCTTGCTTCTTGTTTGCTTGTGTGTTGGATTGATTGATTGTTTGTCACGATGGCTCGGGATAATACAAAATTATGTGACTTTACCAATACCAACAACAATGATTTTATTAGCACTCCGATTGCTCCTCTTACCGATGCTGAATCTTGTGAAATTAATACTGATTTGCTGAATCTTGTCATGAAAGATCAATTTGCTGGCCTTCCTAGTGAAGATGCCGCTACCCATCTAAACAGCTTTGTTGATTTATGTGATATGCAAAAGAAGAAAGATGTGGATGATGATATTGTTAAATTGAAGTTATTTCCATTTTCGCTTAGAGATCGTGCTAAAACTTGGTTCTCTTCTTTGCCTAAAAATAATATTGATTCATGGAATAAGTGCAAAGATGCTTTTATCTCTATGTATTTTCCTCCCGCTAAGATCATCTCTCTTAGCAACGATATTATGAATTTTAAGCAACTTTATTATGAGCGTGTTGCACAAGCTTGGGAGAGGATGAAATTAATGATACGTAATTGCCCAACACATGGTTTGAAGTTATGGATGATTATACAAATTTTTTATGCTGGATTGAATTTTGCTTCTAGAAATCTTTTAGTTTCGGCCACGGGAGGCACTTTTATGGAAATCACTTTAAGAGAACCTACTAAATTCCTAGATAATATTATGGTTAATTATTCTCAATGGCACACCGAAAGATCTACTAGTAAAAAGGTTCATGCGATAGAAGAGATTAATGTCTTGAGTGGAAAGATGGATGAACTTATGAAATTGTTTGCTAATAAGAGTGTTTCTTCTGATCCTAATGATATGCCTTTTTCTACTTTGATTGAGAATAACAATGAATCTATGGATGTGAATTTTGTTGGTAGGAACAACTTTGGTAACAACGTGTATAGGGGAAAATTTAATTCTAGACCGTTCCCTAATAATTCCTCTAATAATTATGGTAATTCCTACAACAACTCTTATGGAAATTTTAATAAGATGCCCTCTGATTTTGAGACTAGTGTTAAAGAATTCATTAATTCGCAAAAGAATTTCAATGCTTTGCTTGAAGAAAAATTGCTTAAGATTGATGAGTTGGCTAGGAACGTGGATAGAATTTCTCTTGATGTTGATTCTTTGAAACTTAGATCTATTCCACCTAAGCATGATATCATTGAGTCTCTCAAAGCCATGAGAATTTCCATTGATGAGTGCAAAGAAAGAACCGCTAGGATGCATGCTAAAAAAGATTTCTTTGTAAAAGCGTGTTCTTCTAGTTTTCATGATAATAATGATGAAGATCTAAAAGTGATTGGTGTGTCACCTATTAAATCTTTGTTTGCCAATATGAATCTTGATAAAGATGGGACCGGAGATGAGTCAACTTTAGTTAGAAGGCGTCCCAATGATTGAGAGTTTTTAGATCTTGATGCAAAAATTAATAAAAGTGGGATTGAAGAGGTCAAAACTTTACATAGCAATGAACCCAATATTTTGCATTTCAAGGAATTTAATTATGATAATTGCTCTTTGATAGATTGTATTTCCTTGTTGCAATCCGTGTTAAATTCTCCTAATGCTTATGATCAAAACAAAGCTTTCACTAAACATATCGTTGATGCCTTAATGCAATCTTATGAAGAAAAACTTGAATTAGAAGTTTCTATCCCTAGAAAACTTTATGATGAGTGGGAACCTACTATTAAAATTAAGATTAAAGATCATGAATGCTATGCTTTATGTGATTTAGGTGCTAGTGTTTCCATGATTCCAAAAACTCTGTGTGATGTGCTAGGTTTCTGTGAATTTGATGATTGTTCTTTAAATTTGCATCTTGAGGATTCCGCCATTAAGAAACCTATGATAAGAATTAATGATGTTCTTATGGTTGCAAATAGGAATTGTGTGCCCATAGATTTTATTGTTCTTGATATAGATTGCAATCCTACTTGTCCTATTATTCTTGGTAGACCTTTCCTTAGAACGATTGGTGCAATTATTGATATGAAAGAAGGAAATATTAGATTCCAATTTCCCTTAAGGAAAGGCATGGAACATTTTACTAGGAAGAAAATTAAATTACCTTATGAATCTATTATGAGAGCCACTTATGGATTGCATACCAAATATGACAATACCTAGATCTATTCTTGTTTTTATGCCTAGCTAGGGGCGTTAAACGATAGCTCTTGTTGGGAGGCAAGCCAATTTTATTTTTTTCCTTGATTTTTGTTCCTGTTTAGTAATAAATAAATCATCTATCCTCTGTTATGATTGTGTTTTTTATTATTTAATTAGTATTTGTGCCAAGTAAAGCCTTTAGGATCTTCTTGGATGATTGTTGTTTGATCCTGGTAAAAAAACAGAAAGTTTGCGCTCACGAGAATAATTTTCATTTTTTACCAGAGAGCGATAAAATACCAATTCAAACTGTAGTAGATTAATACAAAAATTATTTAGGTCTTCCTAATTTGGTAGAATTTTTGGCGTTAAATAAGTATTCAAAACCTACATATTACTACAGACTATTCTGTTTTTGACAGATTCTATTTTTTTCGTGTGTTGTTTGCTTATTTTGATGAATCTATGGCTAGTATCGGGGGGTATGAACCATAGAGAAGTTGGGATACAGTAGGTTTAACACAAATATAAATATTGAATGAGTTCATTACAGTACCTTAAAGTGGTTATTTGTTTTCTTATACTAACAGAGCTCATGAGATTTTCTGTCGAGTTTTGTGTTGTGAAGTTTTCAAGTTTTTGGGTAAAGATTTGATGGATTTTGGAACAAGGAGTGGCAAGAGCCTAAGCTTGGGGATTACCAAGGCACTCCAAGGTAAAATTCAAGGACAACCAAAAGCCTAAGCTTGGGGATGCCCCGGGAGGCATCCCCTCTTTCATTTTCGTCTATCGGTAACTTTACTTGAGGCTATATTTTTATTCACCATATGGTATGTGTTTTGCTTGGAGCGTCTTGTATGATTTGAGTCTTTGATTTTTAGTTTACCACAATCATCCTTGTTGTACACACCTTTTCGGAGAGACACACTTGAATCGGAATTTATTAGAATATTGTATGTGCTTCACTTATATCTTTTGAGCTAGATAATTTTGCTCTAGTGTTTCACTTATATTTTTTTAGAGCATGGTGGTGGTTTTATTTTGTAGAAATTATTGATCTCTCATGCTTCGCTTATATTATTTTGGGAGTCTTTTAGAACAGCATGGTAATTTTCTTTGGCTATAAAACTAGTCCTAATATGATAGGCATTCAAGATGGGTATGATAAAAACTTTCATATAGAGTGCATTGAATACTATGATTCTTGGTATATGTTTTGAGATATAAAGGTGGTAATGTTAGAGTCATGCTAGTTGGGCTATTGTGAAATTGAGAAATACTTGTGTTAAAGTTAGCAAGTCCCGTAGCATGCACGTATGGTAAACATTGTGTGACAAATTTGAAGCATGGGGTGTTCTTTGAGTGCTTTCCTTATTAGTGGCGGTCGGGGATGAGAGATGGTCTTTTCCTACCAATCTATCCCTCTAGGGGCATGCGTAGTAGTACTTTGCTTAGAGGGCTAATAAACTTTTTGCAATAAGTATATGAGTTCTTTATGACTAATGTGAGTCCATGGATCATACGCACTCTTACCTTTCCGCAATTTGCTAGCCTCAACGGTATTGTGCATTGCCCTTTCTCAACCTCGAGAGTTGGTGCAAACTTCGCTGGTGCATCCAAACCCCATGATACTATGCGCTCTATCACACATAAACCTCCTTATATCTTCCTCAAAACAGCCACCATACCTATCTATTATGGCATTTCCATAGCCATTCCGAGATATATTGCCATGCAACTTTCCACCATTGCGTTTATTATGACACGCTCCATCATTGTCATATTGCTTTGCATGATCATGTAGTTGACAACGTGTTTGTGGCAAAGCCACTTTCATAATTCTTTCATACATGTCGCTCTTGATTCATCACATATCCCGGTACACCGCCGGAGGCATTCACATAGAGTCATATTTTTGTTCTAGTATCGAGTTGTAACATTGAGTTATGAGTAAATAAAAGTGTGATGATCATCATTACTAGAGCATTGTCCCATGTGAGGAAAGTGAAATAAAAAAAATAAAAAAGGAAGCCAAAGAAGCCCAAATAAAAAAAGAGGCCAAAGAAGCCCAAATAAAAAAAGAGATAAAAAGAGAGAAGGGACAATGTTACTATCCTTTTTCCACACTTGTGCTTCAAAATAGCACCATGGTCTTCATGATAGAGAGTTTCTTATTTTATAACTTTCATATACTAGTGGGAATTTTTCATTATAGAACTTGGCTTGTATATTCCAATGATGGGCTTCCTCAAAATGCCCTAGGTCTTCGTGAGCAAGCAAGTTGGATGCACACCCACTTAGTTTCTTTTGATGAGCTTTCATACACTTATAGCTCTAGTGCATCCGTTGCATGGCAATCCCTACTCCTCGCATTGACATCAATTGATGGGCATCTCCATAGCCCATTGATTAGCCGCGTCAATGTGATACTTTCTCCTTTTTGTCTTCTCACATAACCCCCATCATCATCTACTATTCCACCTATAGTGCTATATCCATGGCTTGCACTCATGTATTGCGTAAGGGTTGAAAAGGCTGAAGCGTGTTAAAAAGTATGAACCAATTGCTCGTCTTATCATTGGGGTTATGCATAAGAGGAGCATTTTGTGTGACGAAAATGAAGCATGGCCAAACTATATGATTTTGTAGGGATAAGCTTTCTTTGGCTATGTTATTTTGATAAGACATAATTGCTTGGTTAGCATGCTTGAAGTACTACTATTTTTATGTCAATATTAAACTTTTATCTTAAATCTTTTGGATCTGAACATTCATGCCACAATAAAGAGAATCACATTGAAAATATTGTTAGGGAGCATTCCACATCAAAAATTCTGTTTTTATCATTTACCTACTCGAGGACGAGCAGGAATTAAGCTTGGGGATGCTTGATACGTCTCCAACGTATCTATAATTTTTTTATTGTGACATGCTATTATATTATCTGTTTTGGATGTTTAATAGGCTTTATTATACCTTTTATATTATTTTTGGGACTAACCTATTAACCGAAAGCAAAGTGCAAATTGCTCTTTTTTTCCTATTTCAGTGTTCCGCAGAAAAGGAATATCAAACGGAATCCAAACAGAATGAAACCTTCGCGAGAACCGTTTTTGGGACAAACGTGAACCAGGAGACTTGGAGTGGACATCAAGGAAGCAACGAGGCGGCCACGAGGTAGGAGGGCGCGCCCCCACCATCATGGGCCCCTCACAGCTCCACCGACCTACTTCTTTCGCCTATATATACCCTTATACCCTGAAACCTTAGGGGAGAGCAGCAAAACACCTTTTCCACCGCCGCAACCTTCTGTACCCGTGAGATCCCATCTTGGGGCCTTTTCGGTGACCTGCCGGAGGGGGAATCGATCATGGAGGGCTTCTACATCAACACCATAGCCTCTTCGATGATGTGTGAGTAGTTAACCACAGACCTTCGAGTCCATAGTTATTATCTAGATGGCTTCTCCTCTCTCTTTGGATCTCAATACAAAGTTCTCCTCGATCTTCTTGGAGATCTATTCGATGTAACTCTTTTTGTGGTGTGTTTGCCGAGATCCAATTGTGGGTTTATGAACTTGATTATCTATGAATATTATTTGATTCTTCTCTGAATTCTTATATGCATGATTTGATATCTTTGCATGTCTCTTCGAATTATCGATTTAGTTTGGCCTACTAGATTGATCTTTCTTGCAATGGGAGAAGTGCTTAGCTTTGGGTTCAATCCTGCAGTGCTCGATCCCAGTTACAGCAAGGGAAACGATACGTATTGTATTGTTGCCACCGAGGATAAAAAGATGGGGTTTATATCATATTGCTTGATTTTATCCCTCTACATCATGTCATCTTGCCTAATGCGTCACTCCCTTCTTATGAACTTAATACTCTAGATGCATGCTGGATAGTGGTCGATGTGTGGAGTAATTGTAATAGATGCCGAATCGTTTCTGTCTACTTGTCATGGACGTGATGCCTATATTCATGATCATTGCCTTAGATATCATCATAACTATGCGCTTTTCTATCAATTGCTCGGTAGTAATTTGTACACCCACCATAATACATGCTATCTTGAGAGAAGCCACTAGTGAAGCCTATGGCCCATGAGTCTACTTTACATCATATAACTTTCCAATCTACAATTCTAGTTTACTATCTATTTTGCAATCTTTATTTTCCAATCTATACCACAAAAATACCAAAAATATTTATCTTATCATCTCTATCAGATCTCACTTTCATAAGTGACTGTGAAGGGATTGACAACCCCTTTATCGCATTGGTTGCGAGGTTCTTGTTTGTTTGTCCAGGTACTAGGTGTCTTGCATGTAGTCTCCTACTGGATTGATACCTTGGTTATCAAAAACTGAGGAAAATACTTACGCTACTTTGCTGCATCACCCTTTCCTCTTCAAGGGAAAACCAACGCATGCTCAAGAGGTAGCATAGGTACTCATGTAGTCATCAACCTCTCAATCCCAAGAGTTGATGAAACGAGCTCTTGAGAGCAATGACGATTTGGGATCCCGTGGACTATCCTTACCACCATTCCCTTCGCGCAAGGACTACGGGCATGTATTTTACTTGGCTCTCACATGGCTATGGGCTATTTACTAGTTGTCATATTATGCCCATTCTACCATGTTCACTTTGCATTTTATGCTTGCTTCTATGCCTTTGCCATGCAATTGTGACCCTTTCTTGCATCTACCCACGATTCACCAGTTTACTACTCATATGTGTATTTGCATGCTTGGTGGAGATCCTTGTTGCTATTGCCATATTTACCATGTGCCTCATGCTATTGTTACTTGTTGTGTTGGGAGAGTCATGGTGTCCCATTGCTATTTACATATGGCCTCTCGCCAATACATTGATCATATTTTGCTCATATCTTGCCTTCATGCTTGTGATATGTCATGTGAATTATTCATGCCCACTATTTGCACACATGACATGATTGCCATGATTACCTCTAGTACGTTGCATCTTCACACTACTAGCTTGCACCACTTGATCAATATGATTGCTTGCTTTGTCGCATCACCCATGTTCCATTCTTACTTGCTTTCTTGGGTTAATCACACATACATGTTCATACCTCTCACATGATATATCTTGATCATTGTCGCTTGTCTCCATTAGTGGCATCTCTCATATACACTTGTATTGAGTGCCAACTTGCTATGCTTATTGATCGTGGAGAACTGGACATATTACTTGTGATGCATGCTTGTTTGATTGAGCCTATTGTATTTGGTTGTTCTTGCATCATATGCCTCCATACTATGAAATGCTCCATTGTCCTTTCTTAAGATGAGCATGATGCATACACTTGTTGGGTCTCTTACCACGCTAATTATAGGTGTTGCATTTCTGCTAACCTCATTTGTTTTTTCCGAGTGTTTGTCGTGTTCTTTCATTTTGAAGGATCCACAAGGTGGTGTCGTCATGCAACAACTTGGTCATGTAAATGAGTACACGATGCGCGACACCAACATTCTCCACATCCTCATAAAGGCGAACCCATTCCCTTTGAGCCATCATCAAATACGCATATTGGATGGGTCACTCTTTCATTGTTGTCTCCTTGTTGTCTACATGATACATCTCGCGAACGGAGGAGCGACATTGGAGATTGGCTCTATGGACCTTCAAATTGAGGAGCACTCGGACTTATTGGATGCACCTTCGCACCTCCACTCATGCCACAACATTGAGCATTGGTACATCAACACTCCTTTAACACATTGCACTAACACCTCCATATTTATTGATTGTGCTCACACATGTCATGCTCGATGGACATATCATACACATGACAAATTTGCATCTTATGCACGGATTGACTCACATTATGATTGCCTTGTTGCATCTTGTATTTCTATGTCATCCATGATATATGAGCTTGTGCATTTCCTTAGCAAATTTGTTGTGATCTTTCTTGATGGCATATTCATACATCATGATCATCTTGCCCACCCTCAATTGCATGACAACATAATCACATTGAGCACCAATTACCATGTTCATGCTTTTGATAAACTGTCCCATTATGACATCATTTTGCACAATAGTTGCATTAGTCACATTCCCAACACCTTTGTGCATACTACAAATGCTTTTGCTCCCATGAATGCTTTGCATATCATTCTATATCATCTTGATAAAGATCATGCGCTTTGCCACGAATAGTATTTCCGAACGGACCCATACTTACTTGATGGACACTTTGTGTGTGCTAACCATTGTATTTCCGAGTGTCGCTTGCGTTTGCTATTTTTGCATATCTATCACTTCAGAGACACCTTGGAGTACTTGGATTGCGCCATGTCTTCAACTTCGTCCAACTACAAGTCTGTCCATGACAACCGTTTCCATGGTGATGAGGATCACGATCCGAGGTTGGATCTTTCCCAGGGGGGGAGATGATGCGGAGCATCCTATGGTCATCCCCATGTACACTATGACGACTCCCCAGGACCCAAGAGGACATATGACGATACCTCAAACATAAGCCATTGGACACAAGGTGAACTTGCTCCTCTCCGAACCATCACTTGCCACATGTGAGACATGGCTACTACCTCAAACGTATATGCTATGCATGATCAGGAACCAAGAGAAAGACCATGAAGCAGCAGATGAGAAGGCGAGGAAGCGGAGCAAGAGAAGGAGTTGCTCGGAAGCTTCAGCCACCAGACGACCAGACGACGCCAGACGTCCGACGCCTGGACACTCAGCGAGCCAGAAGGGCCAGCCAATGGAAGCTACATCAGCCGAACGACCGGCAAGTACCAGACGTCCGACACACTCCAGCGACCGGACGTTCGTCCGTCTCCGGAAATCCGGTGCCACCTATCCAGAGCCGAAACGCCGGACGTCCGACATGTACCAGACGACCGGACGCTCGCGAGCCACTGGACGTCCGGTACCAATCGGATGTCCGATGCCTGTCTGTGGACAGCTATGGGTCCGAGGCCCATGTACCCCTTCACTTCGCCCCATTTGCACTATGAATATAAATAGGACACCCCCTCCTCCTAGTTAGGGTGAGAAATGTGATAGCTCATATTAGAGATAGATCTTTGCTCATCCACTTGGTTACTTCTCCTTTGGAGGTCACAATCTCTTCGGAGAAGATCCCCCAAGCGGATTCTAGACCCCTATATGGGAAGAACCCCCTCAATACCTCCTCATGGAGAAGAACCGGTTACCTTTGTATCGTCCCTTGTTGATCGTGGATCTTGTATCTCCTTTTGTGTTCGAGGATCTAGCATATGTGTGACCGTATCTTGTTGGTTTGCGTGATTTTCTTGTGTTTCCCTTCGTGTTTTCCACTTGTCTTCTTCGTGTTCATCGCGGGATCCGCTCCTTTCATGAAAGATCGGCCATATAGGGTTCCACCCTACATCAAATAGAAACTTCATTATCATTATCAGGAGGTTTTTCTACTTCAGGTTCACTACATGCATGCAAATTCCTATCCTTTTTCTACTTCTTTTCTTTTTAGAAGGACTAGGTGCATCAGTGTTAACCCTTCGAGAGTCTTGTTCAATTCTTTTTGGGTGTCCCTCAGGCTAAAGTGGTTCCTGAGTCATTCTACCTCCTCTAGTCATTACTCTAACAGCATGATCATTGATATTATTATTCATTTCATCTAACAACTCTCTTTGAGATTTAGCAACTTGTTCTAACTGAGTTTGAACCATAGAAGCATGCTTCCCCACACCTCTAACATCATGTGAGATTCTGAATAACAAGTCACTCAAGCAAGCAATCATATCAGAATTGTATTTCAATTGTCTCATAACATTTGCATTGAAGTGATCTTGCTTTCTAATGTAATTTTCAAACTCATAAAGGCATTGGCTAGGGTGCATATTGTGAGGATTGTCATTATCATTGAATTTCATTAGAGAATTTAACTCTACCACCTTATGTGGTGGTGGTGTATCAAGCCCATGTATTTCTTCAATAGGAGGTAAAATTTTGACATCCTCAGCTTTAATACATTTTTCCTTCATAGATTTCTTTGCCTCTTGCATATCTTCAGGACTGATATATAAGATACCCCTCTTCTTCGGAGTGGGTTTAAGCAGTGGTTCAGGAAGAGTCCAATCATCATAATTTTTCAATATGTTCTTCAATAATTCTTCAGCTTGCCCAATAGTTCGTTCTTGAAAACAAGCATCATTTAGTCCATTATAGAAGATATTGAGTATTTTAATTTTCTTAAGAGGATGATCAGGCAAAGCATTAAGCAATTGGAGAAGTCTCCCCCAAGCTTGTGGGAGACTCTCTTCTTGAATTTGCACAAAGTTAAATATTTCCTGTAAGGCATCTTGTTTCTTATGAGCAGGAAAATATTTTTCAAAGAAGTAATAAATCATATCTTGAGGACTACGCACACAACCAGGAGCAAGAGTATTGTACCAAGCTTTAGCATCACCCTTTAATGAGAATGGAAATAATTTGAAAATATAATAATAGCAAATTTTCTCATCATGAGCAAAAAGGGTCGCTATATCATTCAACTTAGTAAGATGTACCACAACAGTTTCAGTTTCATAACCATGGAAAGGATCAGATCCAACCAAAGTAGTCAACTCTGGGTCAACAGAGAATTCATAATCCTTATCGTCAACAAAGATAGGTGAAGTAGCAAACTGAGGATCACATTTGATTTTAGCATTCAAAGTCTTTTCTTTATACTTAAATAATAATTTTTCTAGATCATCTCTATCCTTACAAGCAAGAATGTCTCTAGTTATGTCCTCATTCATAACATATCCTTCCAGTACCTTAGGCAATTCATATCTAGGAGGGCTAGTTCTAATACGTGTTTCAATTTCAAGCTCTTCATCAGTTTCAACAATTTCATCAGTTTCAGCATTCTCAAAAGCTTTAGTTCTAGTAAGTTGTTCATCAAGAAATTCACCTAGTGGCACATTATCATCAAGTAAGGTACTAGCATCATTATAAATATCATTCATAGCAGAAGTAGCATCATAAACAACTTATGACATATCAGGATTAATAGCATGTGGCGGTGTTGCAAGTTTACTTATAACAGAAGGTGAATCAAGTGCAGAGCTAGATGGCAGTTCCTTACCTCCCCTCGTCTTAGAGGGAAAAATCTTAGTCTTATCATCCTTCAGATTCTTCATAGTGATAATTTGAGAATAATCCCAAGTGACTCAACAAATATAGCTATGCTCCCCGGCAATGACGCTAGAAAAAGGTCTTGATAACCCACAAGTATAGGGGATCACAACAGTTTTCGAGGGTAGAGTATTCAACCCAAATTTATAGATTCGACACAAGGGGAGCCAAAGAATATTTGCAAGTATTAGCAGTTGAGTTGTCAATTAAACCACACCTAGAGATTAATTATCTACAACATACTGATCAGTAGCACATTAATATGATAGCTTTGATAGTAGTGGTAGCAGCAACAGTAACTGTAACAGTGATAGTAATAGTTTTGTAGCAGTGACAATAGTAACAACAACAATAGTAACTTAGCAAGATCAATATGTAAGAAATTCATAGGCATTAGATTGGCGATTTGTTGGATGATATTCATCATATAACACTCATAACCTAGGGCGATACGACACTAGCTCCAGTTCATGATTATAATGTAGGCATGTATTCCGTAAATAGTCATACGCTGTAACATCCCCAATTTTCAATTTGGAATGTTATACATTAGAGCATCATTGCATATCATGTTTTATTGCATTTTGGTTGATCCTAGAAATTCCACGCAACTCAAGGACCCGCGGAGAGAGTTGGGGATTTCGTTATTTTCATATTTGAGATTTTCTCGAATTACGAAAAGAGGATCGTTTGATTTTAATTATTTTCTCTGAAATATTTCTTTTATTAAAAATAAAAGAGAGAGGATAAAATGACTTCCTCAAAATAAAGAAATATCAGAGATTTAATATTAAAATCAAATAAGATTTGTATTCGGAGTTTTGTCGCTATTTTATTTGAATTAGGAAAAAAGTGCGGTTTTCAAAATTGCATTTGCGGCCCAAATAAATGTTCACCTTGTCCGACTTATTTTTAGAGGACGGGGAAATTTTATTTTAGGATTTTTGGAGTCAGTTTAGTATTCCTTTTCTTTCTTTTTCTGCGTGTCGAAATTGTTTAAAAAAAGTCACTAACTTAGGCCTGTATTCGGCCAGGACTTCTCGGGCCAGGCCTCTTATAAGCCGCAGCCCCGAGGCCCGTTCGACCCGCCAGCCCTGCCCCGAACCCTAACCCTCACCGCCACCTCGCCACCGCCCCTCACCATCTCACCGGAGGTAGCGCCGCTGCCGCCGGTTTTCGTCGGAAAACCGTGCGTCTTTTTTTAGATCCGTGGTTTTTATTTATTTAGATTGGTTTATTTTTTTCTGGTTTAGTTATTTAGCGGATGTTCATCCGTACGCTCGTTTTAATGAACAGTTTTCGCTCATTAGTTAGAGATAACGAACGTCCGTTCGTTAGCCTGTTCGTCAGTTTGTCTTTTTCTCGGAATTTCCGCGATTATTTTTGATCGCGATTCCTGATCCGATTTTCATTCTAGTTTAACTTTTCATCGTTTATCGAAATTAGGCGATTCAAGCGCCTGGAGTTTCGTCTCGAAACCCTTCCGTTTAAGCAACTTAAACAAGTTTTTGCTACTGTAAAATTTGACCTTAGTCGAGATTAGTAAACGAAGCTTGTTTCTCTCACCGTTTGAGTTTTGTTGCATCCTTTGATTTGTTTCTTTTTTGCAAACCGGAGTTATTAAGTTGAACTTTCTGGTTAGATCTCTTATTTGAGTTTTACCTGTGCTTTTGCTTGATTGCTTATTGTATGCTTGTTTGATTGCGATAGAGTACCCGGAGTGCGAAGCGTGCTACATCGAGTCTCTAGGTTTCACGGATCATCAGCAAGGCAAGTAACACTTTGATCATACCTCTTACTACCCAGTTTTCATTTCATTAGGTCAACCCTCAAATATTGCATGGTGAGGATTTGAATTAAATTGTGGGTTTGGGAAGTAGATGAGGTAGTACCTATTCACCTGTTTATTATCAAACCCTGGGAGTTACTTCTATGTTGCTTATATTACCATGCTATGCTCGTAGACGTGGATTGGGTTTGAGTGTATTCATGCCAGATATGAGATTGTTAAATTAATGGTTACTTAAGGTGGCAACTTTAATACACATCTAGGTGGATTGAGGCACCTGGGGAACTCAATGATTGCCTGTATTTTTGGAAATCCCAGGGTACCGTGTGATTCTCCTATGGACCGCCACCCAGGCTCAAACGGATCATAAGACTATTCATACTGGAAACTTCCGTGTGCATCCACATGCCATTATGGGCTCTGGCATAGTTGAGTAAGTTGTGGGAAATCTTTCCATGATGGGCTAGCAGATGTAGGGGATTGTAGGTGTACCGGCCTATCTATCGGTTAAGGGGACCTCTTCAGAAAGACTGTGACTCGGTCATCCATTTCTCAAACACCATGTAGTGCAAGAACTCCAATGGAGGAGATCGAGTCTTGTGGGGAAAAGTGCACAAACCTCTGCAGAGTGTACAAACTATCTAGTTCTTGGATTATCATGTGGATCTCATCACTCTTAATATGATTTGATTGGGTTTAATGTTGATTACTTTTAATTGGGATTGAGTTGGGTGAACCTTCTCAATGTTTAACAACTACCATGATAGTTAAATAAAATTTATTCCTTTGAGGTAGAGAAAAATTGGCTTTACGCAAAAACATATCAACCATACAGCCTCCACCAGCCATATATGCATATAGTGATAGCTTTATTTCTATTCATAATTCTCTTGTGTTACTTTGCCAGCATATTCTATGTGCTGACCCGTTTTTGGGCTGCAACGTATCATGTTGCAGACTTTTCACACGACGAGTAAGGAGCCTTAGGTCGTGGTCTTTCACTCAGTGATGCCGTTGGAGTTGATGGACTCACTCTATCTTCCAAGCCTCCCGCTGTTATCGTATTAGATGGCCTTAAGCCATATTTATTATAATAAGTTCTCTTTTGAGACATTCGATGTAATAAGTGTGTGATTGCCACTCCATTATAAATCCTTCAAGTACTTTGTGTGTCAACATTACCGATCCAGGGATGACACTTATACATAGAGATCAGACTGTTTGAGGTCTGGTCACTACAGAGATGGTATCAGAGCACACGCTGACTGTAGGACATGACCACTAAGCTAAAGCCCTAGATCACTATTCTCTTCTCATTTCTAACTCCTCTCCTGTTTCTACTCTTTAGGATGGCAGAAGCAAGGAACAAGTTTGCGCAACCGGATGAAGACGCCCCTTTTGGAAGACACTTGAAGGAAGTCACTAGGTACCTAAACATTGGAATACCAAGCTTCACCGGGACTTACAATGCCACTTTACCAGAAGAGGAGCGCTGGATAATTTAAGTTCAAGTTCCAGGAAGGACATTCACACCAGTCACTGAGCCCATAGAGTTTTCTTTCGATGCACCAACCTGGAGTCTAGGAAAGAGTATGTCAGCTCACATAACCATGGGACGCATTGGAGAAGTTTACCACAAGGATCTCAAGGATACTATCTACCAGATTTGTGGGCGCCGAGATGAGCAATGGGAGATGATTAGCACCAGGAAGGATAGATCCATTGCAGCTTTCATCCAGGAGTTAAACCAGCATATTCGCCGCCAGGAGAACCAGATGTGCGCAGGCATGATAGATCTGAAGAAGGCAATGACTAGGATCACAAAGCTTGAAGAGGAACTCAAGGCTACTCGTGAAGATTATGAGGAGGAAATCATCGTACTAGTGGAGAGGAATGACGATCTGGAAAGGAAGCTAGGAGTATTCATGGGAGACCTCGCGCCAGGAGGAGAAGACGAAGAACCCAAGGAGATTCGTCCGGAGGACTACATCATCATCGGAGACACCGATTCGGACCCCGACGATAGCGATGATGACTATGTTGATGAAGCTGGATCAGATGTCATGGAGTCTTCGATCGATCAATATTTCTAGTTGACCATCGAAGCAGTAGTAGTAGTCTACCATGTAAATAGTATAGTCCAAGCACTTTGTAACGATAGTTCTAGACTGATTGTATGCCTTGCTTGATTGATTGAGTGATATGATTGTGTTTGCCTCATGTGCATATGGGTAGTGTTTTCTCACTAGACCTCATTCTATTCTATTCTCTTCTCTCTAAAACCTCAGATGCCTCCAAGACGTGACCCCGGATTTACCTTTCCTCTGAAGCTCACTCAGTTGATCCAGCAGCAGAATAACCCTGATGTAGTTGTTAGTTCAGAACCAAGGCAACAACAACAACAACAACAACAACAACAACAACAACAATAACAACAACAACAACAACAACAACAACAACAACAACAACAACAACAACAACAACAACAACAACCGACCGCCACCACCACCACCAGTTGACAACTTAGCCCATTTTCTGAGGTTGCAGCCGCCGGTGTTTTCCAGTAGCACCTAGCCGATAGTTGCAGATGATTGGCTCCGCGGGATTGGAAGGGAGTTAACCACTGCATGATGCACAGATGTTGAGAAGGTGTGTTTTGCCGCACACTAATTAGATGGACCAGCAGCCTCATGGTGGGAGAATTACACTGTCACTTATCCTATAGCCACTGTCACATGGGATCAGTTCCAGGAAGCTTTCCGTACTGCCCATGTATCAGCAGGAGCTATGGCCATGAAGAAGCGTGAGTTTCGCAACTTACGCCAAGGAGGACGTACTGTTGGCCAGTATGTGGATGAGTTTAGTAAGTTAGCACATTATGCCCCCGATGACGTTGCTGCGGATGCAGCTAAGGAGAAGTTTTTGGAGGGATTAAATGATGAGCTAAGCATGCAGTTGATGGTAGCAAATTTCAATAACTACCAGGAGTTGGTGGATAGAGCTCTCATGCTTGAAGGTAAGCAACAGCAGATTGACAGCCGCAAAAGGAAGTATGCACAAGGGAAGTATAATTCTAGAGCCTAGCAGAGACCCCGTTTCACCCCGAACTCGGGAGGACTTGTTCATAACCAAGGAGGCCACACTCATAATGGAGGAAGTTCGCACAACCATAGTGGCCCCAAGAACGGCAATGGTAATGGAGGAAGTAGCGGACAGAACCGTTCCAACCCGGCAACACCCGCCAAGAAGGATCTAAGCCACGTTACTTGCTACAAGTGTCAGAAGACCGGACATTACGCCAATGAATGCCCTAAAGCTAAGAATGGAAATGGCAATGGAAGCTCTGGGAAGAAGCCCAACCATTTCAATAGGGGACAAGTGAACCACGTTAACATGGAGGAGATTGAAGCCCAGCCAGATGCACTAATTGGTAAGTTTTTGGTTAAGTCTTTTACTGCAGTCGTACTTCTTGATACTGGTGCATCTCATTCATACATATCGAGGGGATTTGTGGATAAGTATAACCTGCCCACTAGAGTACTTAAGACACCCATGCTAGTAACCTCACCTGGAGCTGAGTATATGGCAAGCCATGGATGTTTTCAGATGCCATTGGCCATAGGTAGGCATGTTTTCCCTCCGATCTGATAATTTTGGAATCGCAAGGTTGGAATGTGATTCTGGGTATGGATTCGCTATCGATGTATGGAGGAAACATCGATTGCACCAGTAAGACGATTTTACTCACCACCCCAGAAGGAAGAAGAATCAAGTATGTATCCCGGCATGTGCCGAATAGGACTCAAGTAAATTACCTATCAGGAGTAGTACAGGAGGAAGTACTAGTGGTGAAGGAATTTCCGGATGTATTTCCAGAAGAGTTGCCAGACATGCCACCGGATAGAGACATAGAGTTTTTGATGGAGCTTTTGCCAGGCACAGGGCCAATATCAAAGAGACCATACAGGATGCCCGCACAGGATTTAGAAGAAATTAAGAAGCAAATTAAGGAGTTACTGGATAAGGGGTATATTCTCCCAAGCTCGTCACCTTGGGGATCACCAGTACTTCTAATGGAGAAGAAGGATGGATTGTTCAGGATGGTTGTTGACTATCATGGATTAAATGAAGTAACGATCAAGAACAAGTACCCACTGCCGATGATCAATGATTTTTTTAATCATCTCCAAGGAGCTAAGGTGTTTCCCAAGATCGATCTGCGATCAGGTTATCACCAGTAGAAGATTCGAGAGTAGGACATACCTAAGACAGCTTTTACCACAAGGTATGGGCTATATGAGTATACCGTTATGTCATTTGGCCTGACTAACGCACCTGCTTACTTTATGAACATGATGAACAAGGTGTTTTTGGAGTTGTTGGATACGTTCGTCGTAGTGTTCATTGACGATATTCTGGTCTACTCAAAGAATGAAGAGGAACATAAGGAACATTCGCGTTTGGTACATGGCAAGCTCAGGGAACATCAGTTATACTCCAAGTTCAGCAAGTGTGAGTTTTGGTTGAAGGAAGTTGGATTTCTTGGACATGTTATATTCGGAGAAGGAATAGTAGTAGACCCCAACAAAGTTGTCACCGTGACAAATTGGGAAGCACCCATGACAGTTGGAGAGATCCGGAGTTTTCTTGGACTCGCAGGATACTATCGGAGGTTCATTGAGAATTTCTCAAAGATTGCTAAGCCCGTGACGGAGTTGCTAAAGAAGGACACCAAGTTCAATTGGACTGAGGAATGTGAGGCCAGTTTTCCGGAGTTGAAGAGACGCCTGGTTACATCGCCAGTGTTGATTCTACCAGATCAACGCAAGGATTATGAAGTGTATTGCGATGCTTCTCATCGAGGACTTGGAGTCGTGCTTATGCAGGAAGGAAGAGTTGTTTCATATGCCTCACGACAGCTTAAAACCCATGAGTTAAACTATGCTATGCATGATTTGGAGTTAGCAGCCGTAGTGCATGCATTGAAGACATGGAGACATTTTCTCATTGGAAACCATTGTGAGGTATACACGGATCACAAGCGTTTGAAGTATATCTTCACACAGAAGGAGTTGAATCTCGGGCAGAGGAGATGGTTGGAACTCATTAAGGATTATGACAAGAAGTTGCACTATCATCCCGGTAAGGCTAACGTAGTAGCCGATGCATTGAGCCGCAAGAGTCATGTCAATACACTCATGACCGGAGAGTTACCCAGGGAGTTAGCAGAAGACCTTCATGAGCTATGTTTGGAGATAGTTCCAAGAGGTTATGTAGCAGCTTTGGAGATTCAGTCCACTTTGATGGATAAGATCAGAGAAGCGCAAAATACGGACAAGGAGATTGCCGAGATAAAGGAAAGGATGAGCAAAGGAAAAGCCAAGGGATTTCGTGAGGATGAGCACGATACTTTATGGTTTGAGGACCGTGTATATGTGCCAAAAGATCAGGAGATCAGGAAGTTGATTCTGCAAGAGGCCCATGATTCGCCATATTCGATTCACCCGGGAAATACCAAGATGTATCTGGATTTGAAGGACAGTTTCTGGTGGACCGGTATGAAGAAGGATATTGCGGAGTATGTAGCAGTTTGTGATGTATGTCAGATAGTGAAGGCAGAACATCAGAAGCCAGCAGGATGCTACAGCCATTGCCTATACCCGAATGGAAGTGGGATAAACTAGGCATGGATTTTATCACGACATTGCCCAGGACTCGTTCCGGCTATGACTCGATATGGGTTGTAGTCGATCGATTGACGAAAGTAGCTCATTTAATCCCAGTAAAGACCACTTACACCAGTGCTAAGTTGGCAAAGATTTATATGACCAGGATCGTATGTCTGCATGGAGTTCCAAGGACCATTGTATCAGATAGAGGAACCCAGTTTACCTCAAAGTTTTGGAATCAATTGCATGAAACTCTGGGAACCAGACTAGAGTTCAGTACATCATTTCACCTGTAGACAGATGGACAGACTGAAAGAGTAAATCAGATTCTGGAGGACATGTTGAGAGCTTGTGCGCTAGACTATGGATCTAGTTGGGACGATAATTTTCCTTATGCAGAGTTCTCTTATAACAATAGTTATGAAGCCAGTTTGAAGATGGCCCCCTTCGAAGCACTGTACGGAAGGAGGTGCAGAACACCGTTATTGTGGGACAAATTTGGAGACCGACAGTTGTTTGGACCAGATTTGATTAAAGAATCTGAAGAGAAGGTTAAGCCGATTCACGATAGACTCAAGGTAGCCCAATCCAGGAAGAAGAGTTATGCGGATTCGAAACGCAAGGAGACAGCCTACAAAGTCGGAGACAGAGCGTATCTTCGAGTATCACCACTCCGAGGAGTGAAGCGTTTTGGAGTTAAGGGAAAATTAGCACCACATTTTGTGGGACCACACAGAGTTTTGGAACATATGGGAGAAGTTGCTTACAAGTTAGAATTACCCAAAGGATTGTCCGGAGTTCATGATGTGTTCCACGTTTCTCAGTTGAAGAAGTGCCACGCGGAGATGGCTGAAATTCCTACGAGAGATACAGTGCCGCTAGAAGAAATACAGTTAGATAGCGATTTGACCTACGAGGAGAAACCAGTCAAGATACTCGAGTTTGCCAGCTGAGTTACACGCAGCAAGGTTATCAAATTTTGCAAGGTTCAGTGGAGTCACCATACCAAGGATGGAGCCACTTGGGAACGAGAAGAAGACTTACGAAAGGATCACCCTCACCTATTTTCTAGCCAACCAGAATCTCGAGGGCGAGATTCATCTTAAGGGGGGTAGGTTTGTAACATCCCAAATATTCAATTTGGAATGTTATACATTAGAGCATCATTGCATATCATATTTTATTGCATTTTGGTTGATCCTAGAAATTCCACGCAACTCAAGGACCCATGGAGAGAGTTGGGGATTTCGTTATTTTCATATTTGAGATTTTCTCAAATTATGAAAAGATGATCATTTGATTTTAATTATTTTCTCTGAAATATATTTTTTATTAAAAATAAAAGAGAGAGGATAAAATGACTTCCTCAAAATAAAGAAATATCAGAGATTTCATATTAAAATCAAATAAGGTTTTTATTCGGAGTTTTGTCGCTATTTTATTTGAATTAGGAAAAAAGTGTGTTTTCCTAAATTGCATTTTAGGCCCAAATAAATGTTCACCTTGTCCGCCTTAATTTTAGAGGACGGGAAAAATTTATTTCGGGATTTTTGGAGTTCGTTTAGTATTTTTTTCTTTCTCTTTCTGCGCGTCGAAATTATTTTAAAAAAAGTCAACCGGCTTAGGGCCGTATTCGGCCAGGACTTCTCGAGCCAGGCCTCTTATAAGCCGCCGCCCCGAGGCCCGTTCGACCCGCCAGCCCTGCCCCAAACCCTAACCCTCATCGCCGCCTTGCCGCCGCCCGCGCCGCCGCACCGCCCCTCGCCGTCTCGCCGGAGGTAGCGCCTCCGCCACCGGTTTTCTTTGGAAAACCGTGCGTCTTTTTTTAGATCCGCAGTTTTTTATTTATTTAGATCGGTTTATTTTTTTCCAGTTTAGTTATTTAGCGAACGTTCGTCCGTACGTTTGTCTTAACGAACGGTTTTCGCTCGTTAGTTACAAATAACGAACGTTCGTTCGTTAGCCTGTTCGTCAGTTTTTCTTTTTCTCAGATTTTCCGCGATTATTTTTTATAGCGATTCCTGATTCGATTTTCGTTCTAGTTTAACTTTTCGCTCGTTTATCGGAATCAGGCGATTCCAGCGCCTGGAGTTTCGTCTCGGAACCCTCTTTCTGTTTAACGAACTTAAACAGGTTTTTACTACTGTAAAATTTGACCTTAGTCCAGATTAGTAAACGAAGCTCGTTTCTCTCGCCGTATGAGTTTTGTTGCTTCGTTTGAGTTGTTTCTTTTTTGCAAACCGGAGTTCTTAAGTTGCACTTTCTGGTTAGATCTCTTATTTGAGTTTTACCCGTGATTTTGCTTGATTGCTTATTGTATGCTTGTTTGATTGCGATAGAGTACCCAGAGTGCGAAGCGTGCTACATCGAGTCTCTAGGTTTCTCGGATCATCAGCAAGGCAAGTAACACTTTGATCATACCTCTTACTACCCAGTTTTCATTGCATTAGATCAACCCTCAAACATTGCATGGTTAGGATCTGAATTAAATTGTGGGTTTGGGAAGTAGATGAGGTAGTACCTATTCACGTGTTTATTATCAAACCCTAGGAGTTACTTCTACGTTGCTTATATTGCCATGCTATGCTCGTAGACGTGGATTGGGTTTGAGTGTATTCATGACAGATGTGAGATTGTTAAATTAATGGTTACTTAAGGTGGCAACTTTAACACATATCTAGGTGGATTGAGGCACCTGGGGAACCCAGTGATTGCCTGTATTTTTGGAAATCCCAGGGTACCGTGTGATTCTCCTATGGGCCGCCACCCAGGCTCAAAGGGATCATAAGACTATTCATACTGGAAACTTCCGTGTGCAGCCACATGCCATTATTGGCTCTGGCATAGTTGAGTAAGTTGTGGGAAACCTTTCCATGATGGGCTAGCAGATGTAGGGGATTGTAGGTGTACCGGCCTATCTATCGGTTAAGGGGACCTCTTCGGAAAGACTGTGTCTCGGTCGTCCGTTTCTCAAACACCATGTAGTGCGAGAACTCCAACGGAGGAGATCGAGTCTTGTGGGGAAAAGTGCACAAACCTCTGCAGAGTGTACAAACTAGTCATGATTAGCCGTGTTCCCGGTTATGGACATTTTGAGTATCTAGTTCTTGGATTATCATGTGGATCTCATCACTCTTAATATAATTTGATTGGGTTTAATGATGATTACTTTTAATTGGGATTGAGTTGGGTGAACCTTCTCAATGTTTAACAACTGCCATGATAGTTAAATAAAATTTATCCCTTTGCAGTAGGGAAAAATTGGCTTTACGCAAAAACATATCAACCATACAACCTCCACCAGCCATATGTGCATATAGTGATAGCTTTATTTCTGTTCATTATTCTCTTGTTTTACTTTGCTAGCATATTCTATGTGCTGACCCGTTTTCGGGCTGCAACGTATCATGTTGCAGACTTTTCACACGACGAGTAAGGAGCCTTAGGTCGTGGTCTTTCACTCAGTGATTCCGTTGGAGTTGATGGACTCACTCTATCTTCCAAGCCTTCCGCTGTTATCGTATTAGATGGCCTTAAGCCATATTTATTATAATAAGTTCTCTTTTGAGACATTGGATGTAATAAGTGTGTGATTGCCACTCTGTTATAAATCCTTCAAGTATTGTGTGTGTCAGCATTACCGATCCAGGGATGACACTTATACACATAGATCAGACTGTTTGAGATCTGGTCGCTACATATGCGCTTATGGAAAGAACTTGCATGACATCTTTTTTCCTACCCTCCCATGGTAGCGGGGTCCTATTGGAAACTAAGGGTATTAAGGCATCCTTTTAATAGAGAACCAGAACAAAACATTAACACACGGTGAATACATGAACTCCTCAAACTATGGTCATCACCGGGAAGTGTCCCGACTATTGTCACTTTAGGGTTCCGGGATCATAACACGCAATAGGTGACTATAACTTGCAAGATCAGATCTATAACATAGATATAATGGCGATAACATAAACGGTTCAGATCTGAAATCATGGCACCCGGGACCAAAGTGACAAGCATTAAGCATGGCAAAGTCATAACAACATCAATCTCAGCACATAGTGGATACTAGGGATCAAGCCCTAACAAAACTAACTAGATTACATGATGAATCTCATCCAACTCCTCACCGACCAGCAAGCTTACAAATGAATTACTCACTCCCGGTGGATAGCCTCATGGAATTGGTGATGGAGGAGGGTTGGTGATGACAAAGACCGAAGATTCCCCTCTTCGGAGCCCCAAATGGACTCCAGATCTGGCCTCCCGATGAAGAACAGGAGGTGACGACGGCTCCTTATCGTGAAACGAGATAATTCTTCCTCCCTGATTTTTTCTGAAAAAATGTGATTTTATAGCGTCGGTTTTAGGGTCTACGGGGCCACGAGGTGGGGACAACACACTTAGGCGCGCATGGAGGGGGGCACCCTAATGGGTTGTGCCCACCCACGTGCCCCCTCCGATGGTTCTTAGCTCCAGAAATTATCTTTTATTGAATAAAAAATCCTCACAAAGTTTCTTTCTAATCCGAGAACTTTTATTTCTGCACAAAAACAACACCATGGTAGTTCTGCTGAAAACAGCGTTAGTCCGGGTTAGTTTCATTCAAATCATGCAAATTAGAGTCCAAAACAAGAGGAAAAATGTTAGGAAAAGTAGATACGACAGAGACGTATCAATGTTGTCTCTCCTCTAGTGGTGTTATGTGAACATCGACTACATGACACTTCACCATTATTTGGGCCTAGGGGAAGGCATTGGGAAGTAATAAGTAGATGATGGGTTGCCAGAGTGACAGAAGCTTAAACCCTAGTTTATGAGTTGCTTCGTAAGGGGCTGATTTGGATCCACATGTTTCATGCTATGGTTAGATTTATCTTAATTATTCTTTCATAGTTGTGGATGCTTGCGAGAGGGGTTAATCCTAAGTGGGAGGCTTGTCCAAGTAAGGACAGCACCCAAGAACCGGTCCACCCACATATTACCAAAGTAACGAACGCGAATCATATGAGCATGATGAGAACTAGCTTGACAATAATTCACATGTGTCCTCGGGAGCACTTTGCTTTACATAAGAGTTCATCCAGGCTTGTCCTTTGCTACAAAAAGGGTTGGGACACCTTGCTACACCTTAGTTACTTTTGTTACTTGTTACCCGTTACGAATTATCTTATCACACAACTATCTGTTACCGATAATTTTAGTGCTTGCAGAGAATACCTTGCTGAAAATCGCCTGTCATTTCCTTCTGCTCCTAGTTGGTTTCGACACTCTTACTTATCAAAAGGACTGCGATAGATCCCCTATCCTTGTGGGTCATCAAGAATCTTTTCTGGCGCTGTTGCCGGGGAGTGAGGCACCTTTGGTGAGTGGAATTTGGTAAGGAAACATTTATATAGTGTCCTGAAATTTACTGTCACTTGTTACTATGGAGAATAATCCTTTGAGGGGTTTGTTCGGGGTATCTTCACCCCGACCGGAAGAGAAAGAGTTGCCCCTCAACCTACTTCATGTACTGAAAAAATTTATTATGAAATCCCGTCTGGTATGATAGATAAACTGCTAGCTAATCCTTATGCAGGAGATGGAGCATTACATCTTGATATGCATCTAATCTATGTTGATGAAGTTTGGATTATTTAAGCTTGCAGGTTTCCCCGAAGATGAAGTCTAGAAGAAGGTCTTCCCTTTATCTTTGAAGGATAAGGCATTGACATGGTATTGGCTATGCGATAATATTGGGACTTGGAACTACAATCGATTGAAATTGGAATTTCATCAGAAGGTTTATCCTATGCATATAGTTCATCGTGATCGGAATTATATTTATAATTCGTGATCGGAATTATATTTATAATTTTTTGCCTCATGAAGGATAAAGTGTCGCTCAAGCTTGGGGGAGGCTTAATTCAATGTTATATTCATGCCTCAATCATGAGCTCTCAAGAGAAATTATTATTCAGAATTCTTATGCTTGGCTTTCTCGTAATGATCAATCCATGCTCGATACTTCTTGTACTGGTTCTTTTATGAAGAAGACTATTGAATTCAAATGGGATTTATTGGAAAGAATTAAAAGCAACTCTGAAGATTGGGAACTCGACGAAGGTAAGGAGTCAGGTATAAACCTTAAGTTTGATTGTGTATTTGCATGCTTGGTGGAGATCCTTGTTGCTATTGCCATGTTTATCATGTGCCTCGGGCTATTGATCCTATTTTTCTCACATCCTCCTTTCATGCTTGTGCTATGTCATGTGAATTATTCATACACACTATTTGCACACATGACATACTTGACATGATTCCTTCTAGTACGTTGCATCTTCGCACTACTAGCTTGCTTGCCTTGATTCACATGATTGCTTGCTTTGTCGCATCACCCATGTTCCATTCTTACTTGCTTTCTTGGGTTGATGACGTATATGTTCATGCCTCTCACATGATATATTTTGTTCATTGTCGCTTGCCTCCAATTGTTGCATCTATGCTTATTGATCGTGGAGACTTGGACACTTTACTTGTGATGCATGCTTGCTTGATTGAGCCTATTGTATTTGGTTGTTCATGCATCATCATATGCCTCCATACTATGAAATGCTCCCTTGTACTTTCTTATGATGAGCATGATGCATCCACTTGTTGGGTATTTTACCACACGAATGATAGGATTTGCATCTCCGCTAACCTCATTTGTTTTTTCGAGTGTTTGTCATGTTCTTTCATTTTGAAGGATTCACAAGGCGATACTGTCATGAGACAATTTGGTTATGTGAAGGCGTACACGATGTGCGACACCAACATTTTCAACATTCTCATAAAGGTGAACTCCTTCCCTTTGAGCCATCCTCAAATATGCATATTGGATGGGTTACTCTTTCATTGTTGTCTCCTTCTTGTTGTCTACATGATACATCTCGCGAACGGAGGAGTGACATGGGAGATTGGCTCAATGGACCTTCACATTGAGGAGCACTCGGACTTATTGGATGCACCTTCGAACCGCCACTCATGCCACGACATCGAGCATTGGTACACCAACACCTCCATATTTGTTGATTGTGCTCACACATGGCATGCTCGGTGGACATCTCACACACATGACAAATTTGCATCTTATGCATGGATTGACTCATATTATGATTGCCTTGTTGCATCTTGTATTCCAATGTCGTCCATGATATATGAGCATGTGCATTTCCTTAGCAAATTTGTTGTGATCTTTCTTGATGGCATATTCATGCATCATGATCTTATTGCCTACCATCAATTGCATGATCACATCACATTGAGCATCCATTACCATATTCATGCTATTGATAAACCGTCTCACTATGACATCATTTTGCACCGTGGTTGCATTGATCATATTCTTGCTTTTGCTCCCATGAATGTTGTGCATACATTTCCATATCTTTTGCGTAAGCTTCATGCACCTTGTCATGATCAATATTGTCGCACAGACACATGTTTACTTGATGGACACTTTGTGTGCGCTAACCATTGTATTTCCAGGTGTACTTCATGTTTGCTCATTTTGCATGTACCACATACTAGAGACACCTTGGATTACTTGGATTGCGCCATGCCTTCAACTCCGTCCAACTACAAGTCCGTCCACGACAATTGTTTCCATGGTGATGAGGATCACGATCCAAGGTCGGATCTTCCCCAAGGGGGGGAGATGATGCGGAGCATCCCACGTTCATCACCATGTACACTCCGACTACTCTCCAAGCCCCAAGAGGACATATGACGAGACCTCGAACATACGCCATTGGACAGAAGGTGAACTCGCTCCTCTCCGAACTTTCACTTTCTACATGTGAGACATGGCTACTACCTCCAACATGTGTGCTATGCATGATCAGGTACTTAGAGGAAAGCCATGGAGCCACCACATCCAACGGACGAGCTAGCAAGGACGCCAAGTACAAGGACTAAGAGAAGAAGCTGCCAGAAATCCACAGCCACCGGACGACCGGTTTGGACCGGACGTCCGACACCTGGAGTCTTCACCAGCCAGCCCAAGTCCCAGCCAGCGAGACCTACAGCGGTCGGACGACCGACGCTTACCGGACGTCCAACATCCTCCAACACCCGGACGACCGGCCCCGTCCGAAAATCCGACGATGGCTTTCCCGATCCAAAACGCCGGACGTCCGACAAGTACCGGACGACTGGACCCTCGCGAGCCACCAGACGTCCGGTACCCGTCGGACGTCCGACGCCTGTCGGTGCACAGTGTATCGGGCCGAGCCCATGTATCCCTTCGCCCTCACTTACCCCTTCGTGGCCCTAGTCTATATATACTCCTCCACCTCCACCATTTGAGGGGTAGCAAAGGATTAGCTCATATTTCGTGTGAGAGCTTTGCTCATCCACTTGGTTACCTTCTCCTCGGAGATTCGAGCGTCCATCGGAGAAGATCCCCCAAGCGGATTCAAGACCCCTTTTTAGGGAAGAACTCAAGACCTCCTTTGGAGAAGAACCGGCTACCGTGTAATGTCCATTGTTGACTTTGGATCTTGTATCTCCTATTGTGTTTCGAGGATCTAGCACTTGTGTGATCATTCCTGTTGGTTTGTGTGTTCTCTTGTGTTCCCCTCGTGATTTTCCCCTCGTTCCCCTCCTCGTGTTCTTCGTGTTCATCGCGGGATCCGCTCCTTTCGTGAAAGATCGGCCGATTGGGGTTCTACCCTACATCACTTATCATCCTAAGTCTAGTGGTCAAGTAGAATTGAGCAATAGAGAAATTAAATTGAATTTGCAAAAGACTGTGAATAGATCTAGGAAGAATTGGTCTAAGAAACTTGATGCTGCATTATGGGTTTATAGAACTGCTTATAAGAACCCTATGGGTATGTCTCTGTATAAAATGGTTTATGGAAAAGCATGCCACTTACCTCTTGAACTAGAACATAAGGCTTATTGGGCAATTAAAGAGCTCAACTATGATTTCAAACTTGCCGGTGAAAAGATGTTATTTGATATTAGTTCACTTGTTGAATGGAGGACCCAAGCCTATGAAAAATGCCAAGTTGTTTAAAGAAAAGTTAAAAGATGGCATGAAAAAAGGATACAAAAGTGTGAATTTAATGTAGGTGACCATGTCTTGCTATACAACTCTCGTTTAAGATTTTTTGTAGGAAAGCTTCTCTCTAAATGGGAATGTCCTTACATTATCGAGGAGGTCTATCGTTCCGGCGCCATCAAAATCAACAACGCCGAAGGCACTAATCCGAAGGTGGTAAATGGCGAAAGAATCATACATTATATCTCAGGTACTCCCATAAATGTTGAGACCAATATAATCAATACCATAACACCGGAGGAGTACATCAGGGAGACTTTCCAGAACATTTCAGACTCCGAAAAGGAATAGGTATATGGTACGGTAAGCAAACTTACTCCAAAACGTTTCCAATAACATTTTTTCTCCGTTTGGAATATTTAAAAAATTAGGAAATAAGAAGTAGTCTGAAGAGTGCACAAGGAGGCGGCAAGGCAGGGGGCTCGCCTTACCCCCCTGGGCACGCTCTTGTGCCTTGTGGCCACCTCGTGTGCCCTCCGGACTCTGTTTTCTTGTGGAACACTTCTTTTGATCGGTAAAAATTAACTGCAAAAAGAATTCGGAATTAACTAAATAGCACTTTCCAAATAAAAATGTCAGCAGTTCTCGTGAGCGCTAAAGTTTCTGTTTTTTACAGCAAGATTAAAAAGACTTCCCCCAAGTCTTCCCAACGGTTCTACTTGGCACAAAAACTAATTAAACACAAAAAACACAACCAAAACAGAGGCTTGATAAATTATTTATTACTAAACAGGAGAAAAAAGCAAGAAATAAAAATAAAATTGGATTGCCTCCCAACAAGCGCTATCGTTTAACGCCCCTAGCTAGGCATAAAAGCAAGGATAGATCTAGGTATTGCCATCTTTAGTTGGTAATTATTTAATGAGACATCTATCACTTTTAGAAGTTTCTTTCCTTTTATCAATAATCAAACTTCTAGGTACAAGATCAAAAAAATCATTAGTAGCAAATGGTTCCTTAATGATAGCAAAAAGATTAGGATGAATACTTATAGATTTGAGATCCGCAGTTTCTTTGATAGAGGATTCACCCTTATTTTTAGGAACATACATAAGCTTGGAACAATTTTAGTTGGAGGACTTGGAGTATTCTTTACGGAAGAAAAAGCGGTTCCCAAGTTGGTAATGATACCCTCAAGTTTATCGATTCCAGTGGAATCATGATTTATTCTTTCATTAACTATAGGTTCCTTCTCTTTAATATTTTTCAAAGTTACTCCTAGTTTAGATCCATATCGGGTAATTTGGTTGTGGATCTTTTTATCGAAATTTTCAATTAACTCAACGGTAGCAACTTTATTTTCAATAATTTCAAGTTTTTGCATTACATGCTCCAAAGTTAACATAGTTCCATTAACCAAAAGATGAGGTGAGCCAAATAAATCTATCATATCATTATAGGAATCAAAAGTGTGGATACCCAAGAAGTTCCCTCCGGTAATGGTATCAAGGACATATCTGTGCCAAGGAATAGCACCTACATAAAAATTGCAAATAAGAATAGTGCATCCTGGTAGATCTATTTTGAGCATTGCAAATTCTATACCAAGCATCTTTTAGGTTTTCCCCTTCCCTTTGCTTAAAATTAAGAACTTCATTTTCGGGAGACAATGGAGAAGATAGGGGAGTAGCCATAATGACAAGCAAGCAATCCGACACACAAGCAAACAAGAAATGGGAAAAAAGAGGCAAAAAGAGAAAGAGAGGGAGGACGGAGAGAGAGAGAGGGCGAATAAAACGGCAAGGGTGAAGTGGGGCAGAGGAAAACGAGAGGAAAATGGCAAATAATGTAATGCGGGAGATAAGGGTTTGTTATGGGTACTTGGTGTGTTGACTTTTACGCGAACCTCCCCGGCAACTGTGCCAGAAATCCTTCTTGCTACCTCTTGAGCTCTTGCATTGGTTTTCCCTTGAAGAGGAAAGGGTGATGCAGCAAAGTAGCGTAAGTATTTCCCTTAGTTTTTGAGAACCAAGGTATCAATCCAGTAGGAGGCCACGCATGAGTCCCTCGCACCTACACAAAAAAATAAATCCTCGCAACCAACGCGATAAGGGGTTGTCAATCCCTACACGGTCACTTACGAGAGTGAGATCTGATAGATATCATAAGATAATATTTTTGGTATTTTTATGATAAAGATGCAAAGTAAAATAAAAGGAAAAGGAAATAACTAAGTATTGGAAGATTAATATGATGGAAGATAGACCCGGGGCCATAGGTTTCACTTGTGGCTTCTCTCAAGAGCATAAGTATTCACGGTGGGAAAACAAATTACTGTTGAGCAATTGACAGAATTGAGCATAGTTATGAGAATATCTAGGTATGATCATGTATATAGGCATCACATCCGAGACAAGTAGACCGACTCCTGCCTGCATCTACTACTATTACTCCACACATCGACCGCTATCCACCATGCATCTAGAGTATTAAGTTCATAAGAACAGAGTAACGCTTTAAGCAAGATGACATGATGTAGAGGGATAAACTCATGCAATATGAAATAAACCCCATCTTGTTATCCTCGATGGCAACAATACAATACATGCCTTGCTGCCCCTACTGTCACCGGGCAAGGACACGGTAAGATTGAACCCAAAGCGAAGCACTTCTCCCATTGCAAGAAAGATCAATCTAGTAGGCCAAACCAAACTGATAATTCGAAGAGACTTCCAAAGATAACCAATCATACATAAAAGAATTCAGAGAAGATTCAAATATTGTTCATAGATAAACTTGATCATAAATCCACAATTCATCGGTCTCAACAAACACACCGCAAAAGAAGATTACATCGATTAGATCTCCACAAGAGAGGGGGGAACTTTGTATTGAGATCCAAAAAGAGAGAAGAAGCCATCTAGCTAATAACTATGGACCCGTAGGTCTGAGGTAAACTACTCACACTTCATCAGAGAGGCTATGGTGTTGATGTAGAAGCCCTCCATGATCGATGCCCCCTCCGGCGGATCTCCGGAACAGGCCCCAAGATGGGATCGCGTGGATACATAAAGTTATGGTGGTGGAATTAGGGTTTTGGCTCCATATCTGGTAGTTTGGGGGTACGTAGGTATATATAGGAGGAAGGAGTACGTCGGTGGAGCAAAAGGGGGCCCACGAGGGTGGAGGGTGCGCCTAGGGGGGTAGGCGCGCCCCCCCTACCTTGTGGCCTCCTGGTTGATGTCTTGACGTAGGGTCCAAGTCCTCTAGATCATGTTCGTTCCGAAAATCACGTTCCCGAAGGTTTCATTCCGTTTAGACTCCGTTTGATATTCTTTTTCTGGGAAACCCTAAAATAGGCAAAAAAAACAATTCTGGGCTGGGCCTCCGATTAATAGCTTAGTCCCAAAAATAATATAGAAGTGTATAATAAAGCCCAATAATGTCCAAAACAGAATATAATATAACATGGAACAATCAAAAATTACGATGGAGACGTATCACTGATGCGGTCCACCGGAGATTCTACGTGTTCCTCAGATCTAGGTGGGGGGCTCACCACTTCTCCCCACGTTGTCGGGTGCGGAATCTACAACCGGTGTCGCCATTGGTGGGAGCCTCATATTCTTGGCGCTGGGGCCAGCCGACTCCATTTTCCTTGAGGGCGTCACGCCGAGCTCACGGGTTTGAGCGGAGTAGCCAGAGACGAGCCTTGTGGCAGTGTGAGTAGGGAAGAAGGGCTGGGGTATTCTGTAGGAGTGGAAGAAGAGGAGAAGGCATTTTCTGTATGAGTGAGGAAGAAGGTGAGTGGGGGTTTTCTGTATGAGTGAGGAAGATGGGGAGCGGGGGAAATTGGGGGGCGACGGAAGCGGCAGAGTCCAGTGAGCTGAAGTATAAGTGGAAGCGAGGAGGAAGGAGGGTTTTTCTGGGATCGCCCCCTCTTCAAGAAATATGGGCTTTTCCTCACAAAAAACAAAAACAAATGGGCTTATGATGGATAGGCTTTTGTATTGGTCCAATCGGCTGCCCGTGTTTTGTACTGGAGGGCCTTAACACTAGAGGAAGCCCATTAGAGGCACTCTCCATCTCTCTAGCTTATTGCCCATTCAAAAGAAAATAAGAGACGCCTCCAGCTTAATTATGGCTCCTCATCGGCAACATTTTCAACTTGAAAAAAGTTATAGCTCCTTTTCGGGCCGGCTTGGCATCCACCAAATTAGAGGATGGTGTACTGCATGTAGACACTCACACTGGTCGTAGCGCGGCAAAATGAGGGGTCAAATAACATCCCACAATATACATAGATTAACAAGGATTGTGGGGGATTAAATCATGTACAAGCCAAATTCCCCTCCATTCCTCTCCAAACTCCTTGGGAGGAGGTTTAACCGAACAAGGCCTAAGACTAATCATAGTGGGAGTAACTTAATTACATACGGAATCATAATATGATACTCAACCCTCTCTTTCTTCATTTAATTCTACGCCACCTCATGAAATTTGCCTACTACCTCCATCTCGGTGAATAAGTCATCTGCATAGTTCTAGGTCGATAATTTAACTATCTAAATATGTATTATATGTGACAAAAAATATGTATGTAGAAACTACATCCGTGTAGAAATCTAATAATATACTTTTCATGACATATAACACATATTTAATTCCTCAAATCGATGACCTAGAACTACGCGAATGACTTATTCACCGAGACGGAGGGAGTAGTTGTGAAAGTGCTAGATATCGACTAGAGGGGATGAATAAGCGATTTTTATGGAAGTCTTCAAAACAGGGGGGCTTTGAAGACAAACGATAGAAATGAACCTATTGATATGCAGCGGAAGGTAGACTACACTAGACAAGCCATAGTCAAGTAAGCAATGAAGAGAAAGCACGAAGACTTCTAGCGGCTAGGTAGTATGGATCAAGATGGAAGACAGTATAAAGCCAAATAGTAAATAGTCTTCACTCAGTAAATTCAATCAGATCATACAGGCAAGCAATGACTTCATGAAGACAAACTGTAAGGTAAAGGGAAGTGAAGGATAGAACCAATAGCTTGGTGAAGACAAGGATTTGGTAGACCAGTTCAAGTTGTTGTGACAACTGTACGTCTTGTTATGGAGGCAGAGATTTAACTCAGAAGACCGCGTCTTCACCTTATTCCCCTTGAGCTAAGGACACACAATCCTCGCCCAATCACTCTGGTAGGTCTTCAAGGTAGACTTCCAAACCTTCACAGACTTTGTTCACCGGCAATCCACAATGACTCCTGGATGCTCAGAACGGGACGCCTAACCGACTGGAGGATTCACAGTCCTCAAGTGTAACAAGTCTTTAGATCATGCAGACAGAAAGACTTCAGTGATGCCTAACACTCTTTGGCTCTGGGTGTATAGAGCTTTGTCCTCGCAAGGATCTCTCTCTCTCAAATGCTTCGGAGGTGCATTGCTCTCAAACGACAAAAGCCGTGCACTAACTCCGAGCAGCCACCAATTTATGGTGTAGGGGTGGGCTATTTATAGCCAGGAGGCAACCCAACCTGGTTTGTCCGAAATGACCCTGGGTCACTAAGGAACTGACACATGTCCAACGGTCAGATTCCAAACACACGCGACAACTTGACTTGGGCTACAAGTAAAGCTGACACATCCAGCTCTGGATAAGATTTGCTCTCATTGTCTTCGCTTGAAGACATAGGATTTGGTTGAGCACACTACAAAAAAAAGACACATCCGTGACATTTTGGGCCGAACGAATTTTTTTCCTGTCTATGACGATAATTGTGACAAAACCCGGTCATCATAGATGTGGTGGGCTCCTACTTCTATGACAAAAAATCATGATAGAAAATGGGCTTTTCATCCTGGGCGGGCCGGAGACGCAGCTGCATGACATTCTTTGGGCCGTCCATGACAGAAAAAACCGTGGTAGAAGCGAGGGGGAGGAAAATTTCGGGGAGTTCCCGGTTACGGTGGGAGGTCGGCGGCCGAGCGATGGGCGTTTCTCTCATACACGTACGCGCGCGTGTGTGTGAGGTGTTGGCTCTAACTGAACCCGAGCGAGGCGTTGGGCTCTAACTGAACCCGAGCAATTACACTACAGGCTACGCGTTACTGAACCCGAGCGATCGATCGATGGCTGTTAACTGAACCCGATCGAGCGATTCCTTCGCTACTGCTGCTAACTGAAGCCGATCGATTGGATGAACAGTGAGCGTTGCCGGGGGGGAGGGGGTTGGATGAACAGTGAGCGATGGCGTTGCCTCTGGATGAATAGGACCCCGTGGTGTGGTGGAGGGCTGGATGAACAGTAGATGGTGGAGGGGTGCCCGTGGAGGGGTGGTTGAACAGGACCCCGTGGTGTGGAGGGCTGGATGAATAGTAGATGGTGGAGGGGTGCCCGTGGAGTGGTGGTTGAATAGTAGCCGGTGGAGTAGCGCGCGGTGGAGGCTGGATGAACAGGAGCCCGTGGAGGCTGGAGGAGGTCGACGATAGCCCGTGGAGGCTCGAGGAGGTCGATGGTGGAGATGAACATTATCCCGTGGAGTCCCGTTTTGCGGTACGCCACACCCCTCCTAATGAACAGGACCCTCGTTTCGACCGTAGGAGGTTTGTTTTGTCCGTTTTGCGGTACGCCACACCCCTCCCGATCAACAGGACCCCCGTTTCGACCGTAGGAGGTCCGTTTCGTCCGTTTTGCGATACGCCACACCCCTCCCGATCAACAGGACCCCCGTTTCGACCGTAGGAGGTCCGTTTCCTCCGTTTTGCGGTACGCCAGACCCCTCCCAATCAACAGGACCCCGTTCTGAACATAGGAGGTCCGTTTCCTCCGTTGTGCGGTACGCCAGGCCTCGTTTCCATTGCCCGTTCCTTCCAAGCCCTCCCGATGAAGATGACCACGCATTCCATTCCGACCCAGCCGGTTGGCTCCCATGCGTTCTATTGCCTCCCGATGAACATGACGCATTCCGTTGCCTCCCCATGAACGCGACAACGACGTTGTTTCTCCATTCCGACCTAGCCATGTACACGAGCCCTCGTCGTACGTATGTGTGAGTAGGCGTTCGGGACCCCGCCCGTATGTACACATACGTGGACGTATTTTCTTCGATGCACCCTGGCCGCTGTACGTGCATGTACATGCTACGTGCACGCCTCTACTACGACACGTGCGCGCCTCTACATCCACCAGTATATATGTACGTACATGTTCTCAACCAGAATGATAATGCTACATACACTTCGACCAGGTGGGTCCCGACTGTCAGGCACTTCCTTGCGTGCGAAGATGTAGCTGGTGGGTCCCAGCAGTCAGGGGGGCGAATCGTTTTCTTTTTCTCGGACGCACTTCCTTGCGTGCGAAGATGTAGCTGGTAGGTCCCAGCAGTTAGGGGGGAGAATCATTTTTTTCCCGGACGCACTTCCTTGGCTGCAAAGATGTAGCTGGTGGGTCCCAGCAGTCAGGGGGAAACGTTTTTTCATGAAATACAGTGGCCCATCTGGTGGGTCCCAGCTATCAGGTGGAGGAGTCATTATTTTCCGCATAATAAGGAGGCACTTCCTTGCTGCGGTCGTGGACCCAGCTGTCAGCCTCTCCACGTACAGTCCATGTCCGATGGAAGTCATTCCTTGACCACGTTGACCATGCCGCGCCGAGAGTACCAGGGCGGTGGACGACGGCAAGGCCTAGGAAGGGGACGACGTGGAGCCGGGGAAGACGCGGCAGTGGAAGCCCGCACGGAGAGGAGTACGAGGGTTCACTGGTTCGGCTGCGGTGTGAGGCTGCCATCGCCGCAGGGCCTGGCCAGCGGTGGGAATAGTAGGGGGCGGTGAGGCCTTCGCGGCAGCACATTCGGCCATGGGAGGCAGGAGCATGCGGCACGACCGGCGCTGCTTTGGGCGGCTGGAGCAAGAAGACCGGAGGTTGAAGAAGCACTACGGCCGTTGGATGGACATTGTACGGTCACTAGAGCTAGAATCGTTTATATTGACTAAGTTGACAAAGCCCTCCATCCCCGTCAACTTAGTAGGCCCACAAGTAAGCCTCCCACCAAGGTGGGTCCCAGCTAGCAGGGGGTATTCATTTTTTTGTGCGTAATAAGTAGGCACTTCCGGTGGGTCCGAGCTGACAGCAGGGGGAACGTTTTTTTCACGAAATACGATGGCTCGTCGGGTGGGTCCCAGCAGTCAGGGGCAAACATTTTTTTCACGAAATACTGGTGGGCGTCCGGTGGGTCCCTGCTGTCAGTTGGAGGAATAATTATTTTTCACGTAATAAGGAGGCACTTCCTTGCGGCTGCCGTGGACCCAGCTGTTAGCCTCTCCACGTACAGTATTCTTTTGATGGAATTCGGTCGTTGACCACATTGACCACACCGCACCGAGAGCACCACGGCGGTGGACGACGGCGAGGCCTAGGAAGGGGACAACGCGGAGCCGGGGAAGACGCGACAGTGGATGCCCACACGGAGAGGAGTACGAGGGTTCACTGGTTCGGCTGCACCGCCGTCGCCGCAGAATAACAGGGGGTGTGGGTGAGTGGAGTGGAGGGATGGCCTGGCCAGCGGTGGGAGTAGTATGGGGGTGGTGAGGCCTCCGCGGCAACACAGCCGGCCATGGGAGGCAGGAGCAGGCGGCATGACCGGCGCTGCTTTGGGCGGCTGGAGCAAGAAGACCAGAGGTTGAAGAAGCACTACGGCCGTTGGATGGACATCGTATGGTTAGTCGAGCTAGAATCGTGCATATTGACTAAGTTGACAAAGCCCTTCGTCCCCGTCAACTTAGTAGGCCCACTATACTGGGTCCCAGCTAGCAGGGGGAGTATTCATTTTTTTGTGCGTAATAAGGAGGCACTTCCTTGCGTGCGAAGATATAGCTGGTGGGTCCAAGCTGTCAGCGGCGGTAACATTTTTTTCGCAAAATACATAGGACCTTTCGGTGGGTCCCAGATGTCAGGGGGAGGAATCATTATTTTGCGCGTAATAAGGAGGCATTTCCTTGCGTGCGGCCGTGGACCCAGCTGTGAGCCTCTCCACGTACAGTCCACTTCAGATGCATGTTGGTCGTTGACCACGTTGACCATGCCACGCCGAGAGCACTAGGGCGGTGGACGACGGCGAGGCCTAGGAAGGGAACAACACGAAGGCAGGTAAGACTCGGCAGTTGTTTTTGTTTCCCATGTGGAGGGGAGTACGACTGTATGAGGGTTTACTGGTTCGTTTGCCGTTGCCGGAGAATAACAGTAGGTGTGGGTGAGTAGAGGGATGGCTAGGCTAGCAATGCGAGTACGGTGGGGCGGTGAGGCCTGCGCGGCAGCACAGCCAGTCGCGGGGAGGAGGGAGCAGGTAGTCCCGTCGGCGCTTGTTTGAGCGGCTAGAGCAGGAAGAGCAGAGATTGAAGAAGCACGACGGCCGTTGGATGGACATCCAACAGTATACATGCCATCTATGGAAAGCCTCAAATCTGTGGAAACAGCATACAACCCATCTGCCATTATTTCAAATAATTTACAACCCATTTGCTAATTCTTACGGGTTTTTTTGGAGACCATATTCTTTTTGTTAGCATTACATCCCATATTGTGGCCACGGTTAAAACATTATACGAAATTTTGCATATGTCGGTGCGGTCTAAACTGTTTTTAATCCCGAAATTTCGATTCACATTTAGACTAATTTTAAAAATAAATGTATATCAATATAAAATCCAATAAATTGTCCATGCATAAAAATCAATGCAATTTAAAATCTCGAAATGAAAAAAAGATATTTAAACTAATTTTCGGTTTGATGTGTTTTAAAAATGTACAGCCCATTTCTCATTACTGATAGGCCATTTTCTCGGCCAGCCGAATGAAGCTCTCCTCGTCTTGAAAGATTTGCAGCCCAACAGACCTGATAAAGCGACTTACATGACAAATCACAAAAAATCTGGGCTAGCCATTTTCAGAAAGAAAAAAAAACTACTGGGCTGGTCTGTGGTAAACATAAAAGAAAAGGCTGTCTAGACAGGCCAGAGTGTCCCGCATAGCCCAGTTGACACCCTGCTTCCGTCTCAAAAACAAATTAGATAAATGCCACTCCAATTATGGCGATTCATAAAAATGCCACTGCAATTTCCAAACTTTTAAAAATGCCACTGCAATTTTTGCAAACTTTCAAAAATGCCACTGCAGTTTGCAAACTTTGAAAAACGCCACTCCAGACTTCGAAAAATGCCACTAGAAATGGCATGAAATGGCATTTTTAAAAGTTTGGAAATTGCAGTGGCATTTCTCGGATACACCAGATTTGGAGTGACATTTATCAAATTAACCCAAAACAAAAATAACTGGGCGAGCTGCTGGGTCCCTGGTGTCAGCCGCTCGTTGTGCAATTCTCTCGTTTATTAACTATGTTGACAATGGCATGAGACCCATATGTCAGAAATCCACTAGGAGGAGCCATTTTTATTGGCTTGAAATAAGGAGGCACTTGCTTGCGTACTGCCATGACCTTGGTGGGTCCCTGTTGTCATCCTCTCCACATACAATCATCTCCTCATTGTGTACGCGTCAACTTGCTAGGCCCACAAGCCAGCCTCTAAACCCGTGGAGGACAAATACAACTCATTTAAAAAAATAACAGCCCATTCCATACGTTCAAACGGAAAGTTCAACATTCAGAGCAAAGTAACAGGTCTGATCCACATATAGAGTACTGAACTTTCATGTTGACAACCATCATAGCCAAGTTAACTATCTACTCCCACTAATACTCTAGTAGCGTACAAGTACTAACTTACTCTTAGCTAACTAGACAATGTCGGCCGCCATCTATGGTACACGCTAAACGCCGGCACCGGCGTCGTGCGCCTCGCCTCGGACTTGCAAGAGGTGCGATACGGCGTGTTGCTCACACACGTTGGCCCTTTCCATGCCGACGTGGTCCACCGAAGCTTCGGCTTCCAAGCGGGAAACCCACTTGACGAGCTGGTAGTAAAAATCAGCATCGCGAACGTGCATGCCCGACAGCCTCCAGGGCTATTTGCCGGGCGCCGACCTCCACATAGTCGGGCCAGTTGCGGGCGCTCTGCTCGCAACTCAGAGCGTCGGTGCGCTGCTGCTCCATGTCCCGCTGGTGGTGCAAATCGGCGATATGCTGCTCCTCCGCCAGGCGGTCGCGCTCCAACAACTCATGCTCCTCCGCCATGTGGTCGTGCTCCAACAACTCCTCGATCTCCGCATTGCCATCTAAAGACAGATAGAATGCCTCCTCCCTCCGTCTGCCTTCCAGTGAAAACCCGAACACTAGTTCCGGCGGTGACCGCCTCCGGCGTCGCATACCGCGGACGGGCGGGGGCATGGCGGACGTGGGAGCGACGTCGGGCCGGTGGGGGCTTATGAGGATATGGCGAGTTGGGTCACGGTGGCACCAGAGAAGGCCGGGAAGCAGTACTTATAGGCGAAAGGTAGCGCGACGGTCATAGGAATTCAATGCATAATGGCTTAGCGCGCCAGCTTGCCATGGAAAACTAGAGAAACAGAAATTATGACTGTGCTGTCCCATCCCGTCTGGGACGCACGCCGGCATGGCGGTCAAATGAGTGCACTTAAATCATCTCCCTCCTTGTCAATAATGATTCCACGGATTTAAAAAGCCTGCAACAATTAAAGTGTATCTTTTTCGCATCAGTTAGCTGCCTTAAGTACGGCCGGCTACATGCAGGCACTTAGAATCGCTCGCAGGCAGTACGCGAAGAAGCATGCAACGAGTCGCAACCGAGGGCACGCATGCAGCCACTTAAATTGCTGGAATTAATTAGGCTTAAACTTCTACATGCCGTTAATTATTGCCATGCTTTGGTCTTGCTGCTTTGCTCACGGGACTAATAAACCCGGACGGAGGGAGTACCTTGGTTGGTGAGAGGTTTGAATTAAGCCCTGCAAACCGGAAAGGAGGTACTAGTACATGCGTGATCTGCTATTTATTCGTGTAGGATCGAGTAGGTCATTTCTTGAATTGAGCCCTGCAAACCGGAAAGGAGGTAGTACGTGCGTGATCCGCTATTTATCCGTGTAGGATCGATAGTGTAGCTTGTCAGTTTCTTCAGAGGTAGGCATTTTTATTCGGGTAGGATCGATAGTGTAGCTTGTCAGTTTCTTCAGAGGTAGGCATTTTTATTCAAAAAACTGCCACTTCGCATCTTGCGTCGCAAATAAAACTACTAGGAGCGCATTTGTAGGCTAGCTAGTGATCGATCAGTAACTTGTAAACACTGAGCGAACAGAAATAAGTAACTATTAATGCATCTCAATGATTCATAGATCATATACAAATATGTAGCTCCAAATGCAAAGATCAGCCACTTCGGATCTTGCATGGCAACTAAAACTAACTAGTACGATTCCCATACATAACATCAACATGTTAATGCATCTCAATGATTCACATATCATATACAAATATGTAGCTCCAAAAGCAAAGATCTAGAAAAAACATATGTTCTTCCTACTAACATGGATTGTTCTCTTGGCCAACATTCAGTACAGACTAAAAGACAAATTTGTTTGTGAAGTCTACAATTCCTCTTGCAAACATAAGTGGTTTCACCAATAGCTGGAACCATGAGAATGAACCACACATGATGGAGGAACATCCACTGCAATATGATTTGATCTTCTCTCGATCACACCGTGAGACTATTTTCGGAATACAAACTTTAACTTAGGCAAAATGATGCCCACTGTATAATCATACCAAAGCAATGAAGCACCTACTGTTGGCCAATAAATAGTATAGTACTACTTTTCTGCAGTCCATGAAGTGACTATCCAATCTTTCTGTGTCTATTTTCAAATGGCACTGCATGCAGTGACTATACTATTCTCTTGTGCAGTTCAACCAAAATTGCGGAAACTTTGTTTATTTGCCAAATAGCAAAGGATAGACATCTCTATCTACACAAATATCAAGCAGCTAGCAAACATATACCGCACCTTGTATTTTCGGTTTAAACATGTCTCTTCCGCTTAGCATCTGTCATGTTCTGCACTGGATAATCTGATACAGTTATGTTTTTCCCTGGACAATTTCATACTGAATTGATTTGGTGATTCAGAGCAGAAATAGCGCCTATTCTTCATCAGACCAAGGATATCCATGTTCGCAGTGATGGAATAGGTGAAATCGATACAACCGAAATTGAGCATCCAATCATTGAATCCTGTCCTGCACCTCCAATGTAGGTCCACCCTGCCAATAAATTCACATGCAAACCACTAGTATTACTATCTAATGACAGTACAAAAAGAGTAGCAAGATAGTAGCAAACCATGTACCTTTGTAATGAACAGCTCATAGTGCCACCAATTGGATATAAAGGTTTGGAAAAAACATGCTCCTAATGTTGAACCAGTTGGACTTTTTGTGCAGTTCCACTAAAATCGACCATCCCTGTTTGCATAGATATTGAAAGTGTGATTACTCTAAAAGTGGCACTATTTGAAGCATAGACTCACAAATATAAGCATTCCAATTTCTTAATGGGAAAAGGTAGCAAGACTGTTTCTAACCACCTGTTTGAAGGAATAAATAAAGCAACAACGGCTGATGTCAGGAAGGCATACATAGTTTTTTCTGAAAAACTGAGCCATTCCTGACCTTTCCTCTTCTTTTAAGCAAATTTTGTGCAGTTCTACTAAAATAAAATGCCATCACTGCCTTAACAATTCAGTGACACTGTACAAAAGGAAATGACTTAACATTACATCATGATGTCAGGTATGTAGTCGACAGGCATTAGAGACAAACATACAGACCTCCTCCGATAACATAATGAACATTAATTTTAAGAAAGGTGTGACTAGCTTTACCGGCATAATTTGAGTGAACTCAACACCCTTTGTTCCTTAATATAAGACGTTTTCGCAGTACAATTTAAAGTACCCAAACGTCTAGTATTTAGAAAAATAGGTAATAGTTTTCTTGAGCACATATCTGGGAAAGCTTGCCACACTTTATTTATGTCGATACGCTAATGCAACACCATTCGAATACTACAAATATACACTAATCCAGTGGCTAGTGCAACAGTAGAGTAGTTAGTTTATTACAGGGTACAATACAATGGTTTTACTGAACAAATTTCAATAAACTCTAGCACTGGAAGATTTCTATAAGAATTAACAATACAAAATGTAAAGGTAACAAGTTTCAGCATTGGTATACTAGTTGTGCAGGAGCATTAAACCAAATACAAAAGTCTGAAGGTAACTAGCATTATTAACTAATGACAGTATAAAAAATTTGCAAACCATGTACCTCCAAGGTAAATATCATTTTGAACTCGCGGGGACCTTAAAAATTGCTATCCCAATCTTGATAATCGATCAAACATAAAAACTTGATCGAATGAATCAAGAGATCAGACAGAGGAGGAGGTGCCCACTCTTGACCTTTCCTCTTGTCTTCATAATTGTCTGTGCAGTTTAACCAAAATAAAATGACATCAGCACCTTGGCATTTTGGTGACACTGTACACAAAAATTAACTTATCTCATGAAAGTGAGGTATGTAATCTATAAGCATTAACAGTGCAAAAATCTGAAGGTAGTAACAAGTTCCATCGTTGGTATACTGGCTGTGCAACAGCATTAGAATGCCTTAGCTGAAAAATCTTTAATACATCCATAATCAACAACTAACCCTGAAATAATCCAGTGACATTAAATGGCATTGCTTAATTTATCGGTGGCATTAGACTGAGAGCAGCATTAGTTAAATGTGGCATCACTTTAGCAGTAGCATTGCTTGACTTGACTGCTGGCATTATACTAACATCAAAAAAGTGGCAATAAGAGCATGGGAGGCCCATTCGGATAGTGGGCGCACTAGTACGATGTACCTCCACGGACGCAGAGTGGTGAGGGAGGTATGGTTGCCCAGAGCAACAAATATCCAGGCAGCATATGTGGATTACGTCCCATTTTTGTTCTCTTTAGCCACCTTTTTCCTATGCGAGGACAACAAACCAATCGACCTAGTCATTCTCTATTCCGTTTTCATGCCTTTCTACCCTTCTTCAACCAAGAGACATGAGACTCATTCCTTAGCTACTGATTTTCCCCTTTTCAACCTAGATGCGGGTTCGATGCCTACTCTCTTGGACAGTACAGTCTCCCTTCCTTTCCTTATTCAAGCCAGACATGGATTAGTCTGCATGAAGTAGGGTTTCCTTTAATAGTGCAAATTATGGTTTTCCTCTGCGTGGCCAGCAGAGCAGAGGATAGCAAATTGGGAAGATGGTGGAGTGGAAAAAGATCCACATGCAACGACGTGGCAGATGGGGCAATAGAACAAGGTTATGGTTCGAAAAGAGGTACCATACCTGAGGGTCGGCGGGAAGTGGCTTCGCTCGTGGTCGTCGTCCTCCGTACACACTACGACAGTGAGCTTGGGGATGGAGGCCATCCCGCGCGGGCGCTAGATCTGAAAGGATGACCTTGCCGTCAGTGCGTGACCTCGCTTGCCGACGACGAGTGCGTCAACGCTGCATGTCCTTTTCTTCCCCGGCGGATCTGTGACCACCGGTGAGGAGGGAGAGAGGGGCCGTCTTTTTTAGATCTGGAGAGAGGGTGGTGGTGTGAGAAGCAAGTGGGCAGCCCTTAGCAAGAAAGCGCTGAAGCTTCGGCCTATATATCTTTTTTATACTACTAGTACTGGAGGTGGAGTAGTGGTAGAGTAGTTTATATTTTCTCTGCGTACAGTACCAGTTAGTCGTGCCTCAAAACTGATCGGCATGCCATTAAAAAAATAAAGGTCGATAACTAATGCGGCACCTCAGGCCAAGGCGGCCAGATCGTATTTTGCACGAGAAATTACACACCATGTTTCGTTGACATGTGGTCCCATTCCAACATATCAGTGAGACGATGGCGAGTAGTAGGAGTATTTCCGAACGGGCGTGTAGGCCGGGGCACCTCTTCATGAACCGTGGAAAACTCACAATCGTCCACCGACTCTTTGCCTTTCCCTCTCGATTTGGAATTGCTATCACATGCTCTTCCTCTCCCTCCTCCATTTTCCTTCAGCCCTTCATCCTTTCTTCTGCCATTGTTCGATCATCTTCTCCATGGAGGGAACAGGCCGGAAACGACCCTGTTATTCTTGCCCCGATCTGAAAGATGACGTAGTGGAGGAACTCATTGATCGGTGCGACGTCATCACCTCGGCTAGCATGGCAGGTTCGTTCAAGCCCATTCTCAACTCAACTAATAACATCATTACAAGGAACCCAAGAGTCAAGGAGCGGTTTGATCTCCCCTATCTTCTTCGTCGTGACCCTTATGACTGGAGCCGGCACGACGGAGGCCTCGCCCTGTGCAAGTTGATGCCGCTTGATAATGATACGTATGATGTTAAGATGCCATCGCTTGAGGGCAAGGCTTGGGAGGGTGCAAATGGAGATTGGGTTGTTTACATTGGGTCCAACTACGAGTGGGAACTTGTGAATGTGTACACTCGTGACCGGGTTCCACTTCCAAAAATCTCAGCAGACTGCCCAGAGGTTGAGCACACCGGTATTGTACGCACGTTCAAATACGATCATGGTGACTGTCTTCTACGGAAGATAGCAATTTGTCGAGTTCCCAACCTGATATAGCACCGAAACTCGATGTGAGGTCCGATCGGTTGTTGCGGCCCGACCTTTCACGACACTCCACCACCAGCAGTAGCAACCTCTCGCCCACGCACGCGATGTACACGAAGTAGAGGGTTTGAACCTTGTGGCCCAGCACGAGAAAATCAATCTCGACGAAGGTACTCACGTGCAAAACAATTTCCACAAAGAGAAATCGCAACACAGAGGTTTTCTAAAGATCCCTCCAAAACTTGATACGGGTGTCTACCCTGAAAAATACATCGTGTCTACTTCATATAAAAATAACCTCCCATTACATTGACGCAATTGGCTTTATATATAGCCTGCACAAATACCTACGGTACATGATCTCAAAGAAAAAACAGTAACCGACCAACACCTCACGTATGTAACCAGGACAATAAACTAGCACACGTAAAAACTCTTTTCTAATTAAACTACCTTTTAAACCTCGGCTGACCCTAAACTTACAACCAAATAATAATGGTGGTGGACCCCAGCCCGTGTATTTTAATGACATGAAATCACGTACTAACCTCCAACTCTTTCCACGTTGATCACTTTCCTCTTTACATGGAGGCGGCAAAAACAGAAATAAATATCTGCCTTTTATCTTCTTGATGGATCCCAACAAATCAGCCAATATGTCTCCTGTTTTATTATCTCTGATCAAAGTACGTAACTTGCATGCAAATTCATGAGCAATCCTTGGCCGATCTATTTTCTCCAAAAGATAAAAGCAAACTCCCTTTGTACTGTGTGTGCATGTACTAGTTTGTTTTAGCATGGACCCAATGATGCACCCGGTCAGCTCTAGGTTTGCTCCTCTAGTTGACTCATGTGTAATTTCCTGATTGGCCAATGTAATTGTCATTTGTCTGAACTTGCTCTGATCGTTGCACCATGTTGCATGCACGCATGTAACGGCGACTTGCTCATCAGCGTCTTCGTATTTCTGCTGTATCCAGGTTGAAACATATACATCACCCTCTGAGACTACTACTGGCGTGACGACAACTGGATCCTGAATATTAGCTTGTGTGCCATCATTGTTGTTGGTACACTTAGAACTGGTCGTATCACAACCGCTCTTGGAATTACAACAACTATGAAGTTGTTGCTATCTTCGATAATCTTGTTGCCGTCCTTGGTGGTTTGACTTGATGGATATTGCTCAAAAATCATTTTCTGTACACGGATGAGTACTGTGATGCAATTCAATACGAGGGCCTTGTATTTGCTGCCACCACTCGTGGCACTGTTTTTGCATGGGATCCTCGTAGTTTCGGTATGTTTGTCTTCCACCGTAATTATAATTGTTTCATCCACATGCATGCGGGTTAGCATGTTTCCCTTTACTAATTAACCTTCTTGTTGTGTGTCCAAGGTCCTGTGAACATCCCACCACCTGTACTTGAAAATATTTATAACCAAGGAGGAGATGACGATGGTGATGATCACGGGCATGAGGACGAGCAACGCCCATATACTCTATGGCGCCTGGCAACTAATTCCGATGGATCACCTCTTCTTGTGTGTATACAGCCCAGAGATGATGTTACTGCTAAGGAAGCAGGTGTAGTCTCCCATGGTCGCACTCTCCGGACCTATTCCAACACCTGTTGCATGGTATTCGGGATGGATACTAGTGTGCTAGCGCCAACTCCTTCTCCTTGGTACAGAATTGATAGTCTTGGAGAAAACTCGCTCTTCCTTGGACAAAACTATCCGATGATGGTGAAAGGCGATCCAACTGCTGTTGACACAATGTTACTAGTACCATTTATGAGAAGGAATTGTGTCTATACCTCGGACATTTGGATGGTTCCCTACCCTGGTACTGATATAGTAGGCCGCTTCAACCTGGATGATCAGTCCTGCGTTGGTCTCCAGATCGACAATGGATGGCTCGCCCCAGAGAATCACTTGTGGTTCAAAGAAAGCGTTTCCAACGTGGAGGAATGGTTGAGTTGAAGTTCATTTCATTGCTCGTTATTTGTTGTGTGGTGAAAACTTTAGTATTTATAATGTATCCTTGTTGTCCATGTGGGTTGATGACCTGTTGTATGTAATAAAATGATATGCCTGTGATAAACTTACTAAATTTATGAATGGCTTTCGAGTCGCTTCTCTGAGTGAGTGGTGCGACGAGGCAAAAAAATATTTTCCGAATACATAATTGTACGTGCATTGCAACAGGTTATCGGACGAGGCCAATCAACAATAGTAGTATACTATTTGTACTAGCTTCACATGCTTCGCGCGTCGGGCGGGTGTTTTTACTGTAGCCATATGTTAATGTGTTCGCTGTACGTAACCAACACCTCGAATCATCGATACTAGTACTATATAGTAGGAGTGGTAGGGTGGCATGGGCCAGAACAAGCATTCAAGTCCAGAAGTACGGTACACGCCACCACCATGACATCCATCTGACACCATATTATTTCTTGGAGTCCATGCTAGAGCAATCTCTTCAACCTCGTCATTTCTCTAACTTCAGCCATCGCGCGACAAGCGAGGTGGGGGTTTGCCGATAGTCGGTTTCCTTAACTGCGGTCCCACTTGTAAGGCCAACTCCAACGCACGACCCCAAACGAACGCCCGTTTTACACAAACTCCAACGATAATTTTGACTAGAAAAGCAAGACCAAAGAAAACAAGAACCACAAGAATACATTTTACTACTCATGTAAGTTGGATTAGTGCCTTCTCGATGCATTCATTGTTGATCTGCGGAGGCTCGATCTTGCGCGCTTCTTTCTTCTTCGAGTGTAAAGAAGTAGACATTGCTTCCTCGCATCTAGTCTCATGTCTAGCCTCTATTCTAGTAGGAGTATCAACAAGTGCACTAATCTCATCTCTAGCCTCTGTGCTAGCTAAAAGTGATAGAACATCTACTAAATTGCGCTCTATCAATATATGGATGTACTCTTCTTCCCAATACAAAAACTTGCATCCATTCTACTCCCTCCATTGCACAATACATGCCTTCTATTTGTAAAAATATATATGTATCTAGACATGTTTTAGTATATAGGTACATCCATTTTTGGACAAATGGAAGTCAAGTATTTTGGAACGGATGGAGTACACAATAAATTTTTTAAGTTAGCACAACTAGTCTAATCCGAGAGCACAACCGAAGATTTGGTCGGGTTCTTCCTCCTTTTGCCGACACATGGGACATCCAACATCCAGGTCGTGTCATGAAAGAAAATAGAGTGGTAGTTGAAGCCACGAGATGTGCATCTTGGGTTAAACTGTAAATAGAATCTTACTACTCTTGAGTAACTCCAAAAGCGGCCACCGAAGATCTTTATTGGATTTGTTTTTCATCACTATCACGTCGAGGTGAAAGATGTGCAGGTTCAGTGGGTCCTCTTGCGTTTTCACTGACATGTGGGGCCGCATGTGAGCAAACAGACGATGGGCTCCGCGCGTCCGCTGGCTGGCTGAGAAGAGAGATAGAGAAGGGCTGAGCACGGACTGCAGGAAATTTGTTCTACGTACCTCGATATAGGCAAGATATAGTGGGGTGGCATGGGCCATAACTAGCATTACATCTAGCAGTACGGCACACGCCACCCACACGAGTCCCATCTGACACCAATTTTCTTGGAGTCCATGCTACAGCCATCTCTTCTCCCTCCTGTTTTCTTAGCCATCACGTGGTGGGTGGGGTGGGGGTTTGCCGATAGTCGGTTTGCTCAACTGCGGTCCCACTTGTAAGTGAAAATGCAACACCGCACGCATTCCCGCTTGAGCGGCGTGCCGGACCAACCGTGTGGGGGTGCGACGCGAACACGGAAGGCTTTTCCTTTTGAACTCATAACTTGTAAATTTTGGTTCTGCTCCATGGCATGACCGATAGATAGAAAATAATGATTTTGCCTAGAGTAACGAGAAGTTTGGTTCTGGCACCGTTCATGCATGGAGTACATACGAAAATTATGAAGTTGATGCGAAAGGTAAGATAATTACTGTAGTATCATATACTACTACATGGATTTGACGGAAAGATAAAAGTACATAGGGATCCATCAATGACATCCTCACGCCCTAGTGCACCGAGTCACTAACCGACGTGCGAGGAGCAACGACATTGGCGGCGAGCTCAACGTGCTTCTGAACAGTGCCGTCCAAGGTTGCCCTGCGGTCCAAGAAGGCCAGCGTCCTATCGTCCTCCTCTTGCATATAGTAGTCCTTGTGGATGATTTGCGCGTAGACGTGGGTGATTATGTTGATGGTGTCTTGCTGTGCCAGATGCTGCGGGGCGAGCGCGACCTCTAGGTGGACATTCTCCGGTGCGACGACAGGCAGTCGCAGGGCCACCAGTTCGTCGAAGAGGTTGTCACCGTAGTGGCCGTTGAGCGTGGCGGGCATCGCAGAGCCTGGGCGCGTCGGCTGGAGGCTTACGTCAAAGTCGTCCGCAAGCTTCTTGACGACGGTGAATGAGGGAGTCCTGGATTAGGGGGTGTCCGGATGGCCGGACTATACCTTCGGCCGGACTCCTGGACTATGAAGATACAAGATTGAAGACTTCGTCCCGTGTCCGGAAGGGACTTTCCTTGGCGTGGAAGGCAAGGTTGGCAATACGGATATGTAGATCTCCTACCATTGTAACCGACTCTGTGTAACCCTAGCCCTCTCCGGTGTCTATATAAACCGGAGAGTTTTAGTCCGTAGGACGAAGAACAATCATACCATAGGCTAGCTTCTAGGGTTTAGCCTCTCTGATCTCGTGGTAGATCTACTCTTGTACTACCCATATCATCAATATTAATCAAGCAGGACGTAGGGTTTTACCTCCATCAAGAGGGCCCGAACCTGGGTAAAACATCGTGTCCCCCGCCTCCTGTTACCATCCGACCTAGACGCACCGCTCGGGACCCCCTACCCGAGATCCGCCGGTTTTGACACCGACATTGGTGCTTTCATTGAGAGTTCCTCTATGTCGTCACTTTTAGGCCCGATGGCTTGTCCGATCATCAACAGCGATGTGATCCAGGGTGAGACTTTTCTCCCCGGACAGATCTTCGTATTCGGCAGCTTTGTACTGCGGGCCAATTCGCTTGGTCATCTGGAGCAGATCGAAAGCTACGCCCCTGGCCATCAGGTCAGATTTGGAAGTTTGAACTACACGGCCGACATCCGCGGAGACTTGATCTTCGACGGATTCGAGCGACAGCCGAGCGCGCTGCACTGTCACGATGGGCATGATTTAGCTCTGCCGCCGAACAGTGCCCTGGAGGCCGCACCCATGTCCGCTCCAACCCCTAGCTCGGAGTCGATCACACCAACCGAGGATGGGTGGTTAGACACCACCTCGGGGGCTACAATCTCTATGGCGATCGAGCCGAACACCAGCCCTATTCTCTGCGAAGCCCGTGACTCCAAGGAGCCGGACTCCTCTCCGGACTCCGAGCCCTCTATGCCCCTACTGATCGAACCCGATTGGGCGCCGATCATGGAGTTCACCGCCGCGGACATCTTTCGGCACTCACCCTTCGGCGATATTCTAAATTCACTAAAGTCTCTCTCTTTGTCAGGAGAGCCCTGGCCGGACTATGGTCGGCAAGGTTGGGATGCGGATGATGAAGAAATTTAAAGCCCACCCACCACCCACTTCGTAGCCACTGTCGATCATTTAACCGACATGCTCGACTTCGACTCCGAAGACATCGATGGTACGGACGCCGATGCAGGAGACGATCAAGAACCAGTGCCTATAGGGCACTGGAAAGCCACCTCGTCGTATGATATATACATGGTGGACACCCCAAAAGAAGGCAATGGCGATGGAACGGCGGAGGATGGCCCCTCCAAGAAGCAGCCTAAGCATCGGCGTCAGCGGCGCCGCTCTAAATCCCGCCAAAACAAAAACGGTGGTTCTGGCACGGGGGATAATAACACCCCGGACAGTGCTGAAGACAACCACCTCCAGCAAGATTCAACACAGGAGGATAGAGAAGCCAGCCCTCATGAGAGAGCGGCAGACAGAGAGGTCGAGGACGATAATTATATGCCTCCCTCCGAAGACGAGGCAAGCCTCGACGATGACAAATTTGTCGTGCCGGAGGATCCCGTCGAACAAGAGCGTTTCAAACGCAGGCTTATGGCCACGACGAGTAGCCTCAAGAAAAAATAGCAACAACTTAGAGCTGATCAAGATTTGCTAGCCGACAGATGGACTGAAGTCCTTGGGGCCGAAGAGTATGAACTCGAACGCCCCTCCAAGAGCTACCCAAAGCGCAGGTTGCTACCCCAATTAGAGGAGGAAGCGCCTAAACCTACATCACCAGCGCATGATGCGGCCGACCAGCCACCCCGTGGCCGCGACAGAGAGGCCTCTCAGCCCTCCACTCAAGCCGCACCCCGGCGCCGCTCAAAAACTACCAAGGCATGGGAAAATGCGCCAGACTTGCGAGATATATTGGAGGATAAGGCAAGGCAAACACGATCGATCTACGGATCATGTGGGTGCCCCACGGCACGAGATGGTACTCGTCACGCCGGATAAAGTAAATCCGGCCGGGCCAAACACAGTAGACAAAGCTCGTTTGAGCTGCATCGTGATGTAGCCCAATACAGAGGCGCCGCACACCCACTATGCTTCACAGATGAAGTAATGGATCATCAAATCCCCGAGGGTTTCAAACCCGTGAACATCGAATCATACAATGGCACAACAGATCCTGCGGTATGGATCGAGGACTATCTCCTTCATATCCACATGGCCCGTGGTGATGACCTACATGCCATCAAATACCTCCCACTCAAGCTTAAAGGACCAGCTCGGCATTGGCTTAACAGCTTGCCAGCAAAATCAATTGGTTGTTGGGAGGACCTGGAAGCCGCATTCCTCGACAATTTCCAGGGCACTTATGTGTGACCACCAGACGCCGATGACCTAAGACACATAATTCAGCAGCAAGAGGAATCAGCCAGCCAATTCTGGACATGGTTCCTAACCAAGAAAAATCAAATCGTCGACTGTCCGGACGCAGAGGCCCTAGCAGCCTTCAAGCATAACATCCGCGACGAGTGGCTTGCACGGCACCTAGGACACGAAAAGCCGAAATCTATGGCAGCCCTCACGACACTTATGACCCGCTTTTGCACGGGAGAAGACAGCTGGCTAGCTTGCAGCAATAACATGACCAAGAGCCCTGGTAATTCGGATACCAAGGACAACAGTGGCAGGTTGCGTCGCGACAAGCAAAAGCACCGCATTAACGGTGACAATACTGAGGATATGGCAGTTAATGCCGGATTCAAAGGCTCTAAACCCGGTCAGCGGAAAAAGCCATTCAAAAGAAACACTCCGGGTCCGTCCAGTTTGGACCGAATACTCGACCGCTCATGCCAGATACATGGCACCCCCGAAAAACCAGCCAATCACACCAACATGGATTATTGGGTGTTCAAGCAGGCAGGCAAGTTAAATGCTGAAAGCAGAGACAAGGGGTTGCATAGCGATGACGAGGAGGAGCCCCGGCCGCCAAACAACAGTGGACAGAAAGGTTTTCCCCCACAAGTGCGGACGGTGAACATGATATACGCAACCCACGTCCCCAAGAGGGAGCAGAAGCGTGTGCTAAGGGACGTATAAGCGATGGAGCCAGTCGCCCCAAAGTTCAACCCATGGTCTCCCTGCCCGATCACTTTTGATCAAAGGGACCACCCCACTAGCATCCGTCATGGCGGATTCGCCGCATTGGTTCTAGACCCAATTATTGACGGATTTCACCTCACTAGAGTCCTTATGGACGGCGACAGCAGCCTGAACCTGCTTTGTCAGGATACAATGCAGAAAATGGGCATCGATCCCTCGAGGATTAAACCCACCAGAACGACCTTTAAAGGCGTCATACCAGGTGTAGAAGCCAATTATACAGGCTCAGTTACACTTGAAGTGGTCTTCGGATCTCCGGATAATTTCCAAAGCGAGGAGTTAATCTTCGACATAGTCCCGTTTCGCAGTAGCTATCACACACTGCTCGGGCGAACCGCATTTGCCAAGTTCAATGCGGTGCCGCACTACGCATACCTCAAGCTCAAGATGCCAGGCCCTCGAGGCGTCATCACGGTCAATGGAAACACCGAATGCTCTCTCCGAATGGAGGAGCATACGGCGGCTATCACAGCGGAAGTACAAAGCAGCCTCTCAAGGCAATTCTCCAGTCCGGCCATTAAACGTCTGGACACCGTCAAGTGCACCCGGAGTAACCTACAACAAGACCGCCTGGCATGTTCCGAGCAAGCGTAGCAATGCGGCCCCAACCGCAGCCCTCACGAACTTGCGAAACCAGTCTTGCACGTACATAACTACGCTCTAGAAATACCATGGGCACAGGGGGAGGGGCACCATCACGGCATGCCCGAAACGCGGCTTAAACCGCACTAGGGGCTGCCGATTTCTTAAATTTTCTCTTATTTTCAGGACTACATTCTTCGGAAGGCTTGTCCGGTAGTACAATTACCGCACAAACGATACAACCAGGGAAGCAGAAAGCTACGCCGCACTACGGAACTCTAAGGTGGTCTCTATAATGAGTAATATACCTGTTTCGCATAACATTCCGCAGCTCGCCCCTGGAAAGGACATATTTGATAGTCCCATCTTTTGCTTATTACACTATTTGTATCATTCTGCTTTGATCGTAGCTTTTTTAAATAAACAATGCATAGCTTCCGTCTATTATTGCATTACCTTTTTTTAACGAATATATGTTCATTAATGACATGTTGCACCCATACACTTTGGTACAGCCAATACGCCAGGGGCTTAAGTACCCCACAACATGGTGTGAGAAGTCCGAACACTTTCACAAGTGCGGCACCCCGAACTTATAGCATTATATGCATCGGCTCCGAATCATGTCTTGGGTCAAATGTTGGGTTTGCCGGCTCCTATGTTTTGGTACCTTACATTCCGTTATATCGGCTAAGGTAGCACTAGGAGAACTACTGTGATTGTGCCCCAGTTGAGCTGGGCTAAGCACCTCAGTAGAGAAAGCTAAAACTGACCGTCATGATGAGGCGAGAGCTGGTCGCTGTTTGAGAGGTTTTCGAGTCCCTAAAGACTTATGCCGCTTAGAGCGAGGAGTCGGCTTTGTCCGGCCTAGGCATGGATAGCGCCCCGAACTCGGTCTTCCGAACACTAGGGGCTTCGCCGAAATTTAAAATTATAGAATTCTATGGCTAAGTGAGAGTGTTCAAGCATTGTAGTCCGATTTCCTTGTTCGTTGTGTTGAGCGCCTCCCTCGAAGCACCCAAGAATGGGAAAAAGAGCGCTCATGTTTATCCCGAACACCCCAACACTCGTGGCATGGGGGCAGAAGCCGACGGCTCGCCATATCTCAAATTTGATATACGGACGCACAGAAGGTAATATTTTAAATTCAAAAAAGTGTTACTTAGCGCATATGAACAAGTTTTCAGCGTACAGGATCACAAATGCGAGTTTACTCAAAAATTACATCTTTGGAGCATTCATCCGCTATAAGGCGGGCACCCTTCAGGACGCCCTCATAATACGCTTCCGGGACGCAATGCTCCTTGCCCGGCGGCGACCCGTCCTTCACCAGCTTCTCCGCATCCATCTTGCCCCAGTGCACTTTAGCACGGGCAAGCGCCCTACGGGCACCTTCGATGCAGACGGAGTGCTTGATTACTTCAAGCCGTGGACAGGCATCCACCAGCCGCCTCACCAGCCCGAAGTAGCTCCCAGGCAAAGCTTCTCCAGGCCACAGCCGAACTATGAGGCCCTTTATGGCCTGTTCGGCAACCTTGTGGAGCTCGACCATCTGCTTCAGCTGGTCGCTCAAAGGCACCAGGTGTCCAGCCTCAGCATACTGAGACCAGAACACCTTCTCCGTCGAGCTCCCCTCCTCGGCTCGGTAGTAGGCGGCGGCATCAGACACACTGCGGGGCAAATCTGCCAATGCTCCTGGAGAGCTCCGGACTCGGGTAAGTAACAAGTAATTCACTTTCACGTGCTTGCTTTGCATAATGAATGCCTTAACCGCCGCTATCTTCTTCATCGCGTCAATTTCTTTGAGGGCTTTCTGGGCTTCGGCCTTGGCAGACTTCACGCTTTTGAGGGTTGCCGCAAGCTCGGACGCTTGCGTCTTTGAGTCAAGCTCCAAACTCTCATGTTTTTTCATGAGAGCCTGGAGCTCTTTCTGCACCTCCTCCACCGGCGCCTCCTGCTTCTCTCTCTCCGTGCGCTCCGCGGCCGCCCTGTTTTCGGCCTCGGACAGCGCTTGCTTAAGGGTTGCCACCTCGGCCGTGGCCCCTATAATAGCACGTTGATCCTGTCATCTTTTTCAACCACATCTTCTCTATATAATTGCGCAAGGTATTACTTACCTTCCTTCTCCTCGAGTTGCCTCTTGGCATGGCCGAGCTTGTTCTCGGACCGCGTGAGGTTCTGCTTCAGCGTATCCACCTCCACAGTCAGTGCGGCGGAGGCCAGCAGCGAAGCCTGCATATGCATATTGACTTGATTATGTTAGACTCCTGCGATTATTAGATCCTCAATTCGGCTTTTCTTTCCGAATGCCGAACAGAGCATCAGGGGCTACTGTCTATGCGGTAATATTTTTACATATTCTTTACTTACCTCAAAGCCTGTTAGAAGGCTGGCATAGGCTTCAGTCAGTCCACTCTTGGCGGACCGAACCTTCTGGATCACCACACTCATAATAGTGCGGTGCTCCTCGTCGATGGAGGCGCCGTTAAGCGTCTCCAGCAAATTGTCCGGTGCCTCCGGTTGGACGGAGGTCACCGGCTCGGTAGGCTTGCTCCTCTTGGAAGGAGGCTGCCTACCGGAGTCCAGAACCGTTGAAGGTTCCGACGCGGTGTCCGGCTCAAGGCCGGACTTGGAGCCCTTGGGGGTTCTATCCCCTTTACGCCTGGAGTCCGGGAGGTTGCCTTGCGGCGCCTCCAGGACCACCTCCTCCTGGCTTGGAACCTGTTGGGACGCCACCTTGGCACCGTCCGTAGGGTGGGGGAGGAAGCTGTCGGAAGCGAATTCACATCCGACGAGTCCAGGGAACCGCTCGACGACACGTCGAGCCAGTCTTTGGGTGGACTGCATAAACATGTTTGACATAAGGAAAATCTGTGCAATGGAAGAATACTATGAATCACTCTGGTATCCGGACACCTACGATCTCGCCAGGGGCTTGGCCCTGTGCGGCCACTCCTCTTCGCCGTCATCGGCATTGGTGGAGCCGTCCGGAGGAAGGGTTTTCTCCTTCTTGGACCCTTCGGCCTCCCCAGTTGGGGCGGCCTTCCTTTTCTTCTCTCCCCCCGCTGGAGGGGGAGAGGTCTCTTCTTCCTCCTCCTCGTCTTCACGGGAGGAGTGCGTCTTGGAGGCGTCGAATGATGAATCCGACACCCCCAGGCGCCGGGCACTCTTCCGAGTCCCTGTGGCCTTCTTCTTGGCCTTCTTCTCCGGCACCACATAGGGAGCCGGAACCAGCAACTTCGCCAAGAGAGCGTCCGCTGGGCCTTCGGGCAAAGGAGCCGGACAGTTGATTTGTCTGGACGTCTCCTGCCAATCCTGTCAAAGGTAAGGGAGCTTAAGATCCCGCATGGAGTCAAACTATGAAAAACTAAGACCCTGTAAAAGGTAAAAACAGCTTACCGCACGAGCGCGACGTGCTGCGTGTTGAATCTGCGATCCTCGGGAATGGATGCGGGGGCCTCGGCGCCCTTGAAAAGCACCTTCCGGGCATCTTCGTACGTTGTGTCTAAGAGCCTGCTTAGAGTTCGGTGCTGCGCCGGGTCGAACTCCCACAGGTTGAAAGCCCGTTGTTGACACAGGAGGATCCGGTGGATGAGCATAACCTGTACTAAGTTGACAAGTTTGAGATTCTTGTCCACCAGGGTTTGGACGCATGTTTGGAGTCCTGTCAGCTCTCCTTCTTTACCCCACGACGGGCCCGTCTCTTTCCAGGAGGTGATCCGCGTAGGGGGTCCGGATCGGAACTCGGGGGATGCGAACCATTCAGGGTCGCGCGGCTCGGTGATGTAAAACCACCCCGATTGCCACCCCTTTAGGAACTCCACGAAGGAGCCCTCGGGCCATAGGACGTTGGGCATCTTGCCCACCATGGCGCCTCCGCATTCCGCCTGAGTGCCGCGCACCACCTTCGGCTTGACAATGAAAGTCTTAAGCCATAGGCCGAAATGGGGGTGGATGTAGAAGAAAGCCTCGCACACGACGATAAACGCCGAGATATTGAGGACAAAGTTCGGGGCCAGATCGTGGAAATCCAGGCCATAGTAGAACATGAGCCCCCGGAAAAATGGGTGGAGAGGGAAGCCCAGTCCATGGAGGAAATGGGGGAGGAACACCACCCTCTCATGGGGCCTAGGGGTGGGGATGAGCTGCCCCTCTTCGGGAAGCCGATGCGTAATGTCGTTAGACAAGTATCCAGCCTTCCTCAATCTTTTGATGTGTCCCTCTGTGACGGAGGAGACCATCCACTTGCCTCCCGCTCTGGACATGGCTGGAGAAGGTTGAGGTGGGTGTGCGGACTTGGGCACTGGAGCTCGAGTGCGCGGAAATGGATAGGCAAAGGAGGAAGAAGGTGTGGATGAAAAGGTGGATCCTTATCCCCTTATATGGGCGGACGCGACTATGCGCCCCCACCAGCCTGGTAAAACTCGCTTATCTCCCAAGCGCCATAGTCAATGGCGCGGTTGGGTTACCCACGCCCAATTGATGAGAATCCCAGAATAAGGGGACACGATCTCTACTTTAACAAGACGTGCCAAGGAAACCGCCTCGCTAAACGCGCTGAGGTAGAACAATAAAACGATTCGGATAAAGACTTGGCAGTGGTGTGATGTCACGCCACAGAATATGTCAGCAGATTAGATTTGTGTAAATATTATTCTCTCTATGGCGATATGTGGAAACTTATTTTGCAGAGCCGGACACTACCTTTGTGTTCAAAATCTTCTATGAAGAACTTGGAGGACGAACCCGCCTTGCAATGCCGAAGACAATCTGCGCGCCGGACTCGTCGTCATTGAAGCCTGGTTCAGGGGCTACTAAGGGAGTCCTGGATTAAGGGGTGTCCGAATGGCCAGACTATACCTTCGGTCGGACTCCTGGACTATGAAGATACAAGATTGAAGACTTCGTCCCGTGTCCGGAAGGGACTTTCCTTAGCGTGGAAGGCAAGCTTGGCGATACGGATATGTAGATCTCCTACCATTGTAACCGACTCTGTGTAACCCTAGCCCTCTCCGGTGTCTATATAAACTGGAGAGTTTTAGTCCGTAGGACGAAGAACAATCATACCCTGCTAGCTTCTAGGGTTTAGCCTCTCTGATCTCGTGGTAGATCTACTCTTGTACTACACATATCATCAATATTAATCAAGCAGGATGTAGGGTTTTACCTCCATCAAGAGGGCCCGAACCTGGGTAAAACATCGTGTCCCTTGTCTTCTGTTACCATCCGACCTTGACGCACAGTTCGGGACCCCCTTCCCGAGATCCGCCGGTTTTGACACCGACAGTGAACTTGTCGAGGAAACCGACGAGGGCCTCATCGAACAAGGAGACGAAGCTGTCGTCCAAGCGGCCCCTTGCCCTGGCGGCCTCAAGCAATACTACCTGGAGACGTTCCTCGGTGCCGGGCCGCAGGCTGGCATCATGGACCATCTGGCACAGCTGGTTGATGCTCGCGCTCATCGCCTCCATGGGTCTAGCTTAGCTTCTAGTCAACTGATCTTGCGATTCGAGTGATCACTCTTGCCCTTAGTTAGCGTGCGTAGGTGCATAGGATTTTGTACTACTCCTCGGCCCTCTACTGCACCTGCCTTTGGCTGTATGATAGGTGGGCCAGCCACCCCCTGGGCCCACGTGTCATTCACCCAAAGGCAGTTGACGTAAGTCAATGAAGCTGCGTCCTCCTCCGTGCCGGTGCAGTATAGTCATCTCACCGGACCTCTAGTTGGGGCCAAACGAGAGAAGTTTGATGTTTACTGGTTTATTGGTCCCCTTTGCATTTTGCACCAAGTTTTGACCTTTGATTTAACTAATAAAATGTTAATGCATGTAAACAAAAATGTTGTGTAAGTCACCTTATGAAAACCAAATAATCCCAAAATACTTAGGCACGGTGCATTAACTCCCTCCTTGTTTCTTATTTCGTGACATATCAACCAATGAGAGATGTGGGCCGTGCATGCCTTCAATGACTTGAGACTACCAAACATGACATGCAGTGTTTAGTTCATTGCATGTAATCCTACTAGTACTCTAGTTAGCAAAAAAACATTAAGTTCTCTCGCCGATAGGAATAAAACACCATGTATTTATTTACAGAGGGAGTACTACATTTTTTGTGACATGCATTACTAGATATTGCTAGTCAAATACTAAAACCCAGACGGTGGTGCTACTAGTACTAGTAGTAGTACTACCAATGTAGTAGTAGGAGTACTACCACTGTACTACCCGTTGGTCAAATTATTACGTGTTGCTCCTCATAGTGAAGTGACAAGACCCTACGCCGGAGATGACACCTGAGTATAGGCGCCGTGTTCGGCATACCATAGTCAGCCTCACTGTCTGCAGTCACTATCATCATGGCTGTAGAGCTAGCCTGCTTACAACTAGCCCTGTTCGACATAATTTCCCGTGTGTAGATGCCCGTGCATTGCACGGAACACCAAGATTGGGGGTGGATGGCTCCGGCAGCGGCCATCGCGCCACATTTTTCCATGGCCTTCTAGATGTGGTGGGGAGGAGATAAGGGCTGATTGTGAGAGACAAGGAGTTGTTTGTAAATAGGAAACAAGTGCGGGCATCTTTTTGCAAAAATGGAGAAGCTTGGTTTGTATGCGTCAGATCTAGATCCGACGGCTATTGGTGAAAGATGGGAGGCACAACATCATCACCAACTCAGGACCTGTTGATTCACAGGATTTTGAAAACGCAGGAATAGGACACGGCAATATTACAAGTTTCAAACTGATATTACAAATGTTAGGAGTAATGCTGCACCTACAAAGAGGGAATTACTAGGAAGTTTACGTAAGAACTTTTGTTACTTTAGGTGGATGCAGCACTATCGTACAAACTAAAATCCACCACCCTGACAAGTCACTAATGGGCAAATAAGTTTTCGAGTCTCTGGCCACTTGATGTTTCAAAAACAAATTCAACTTCTGCGGGGACTTTGTCATTTAGGCTTAGACGCTTGCGATGATCAGCACGCCATTCATTGTTGCGCCAGAGAACGCCAAACCTCATTACCTAGAGCACACTTGCCTCTAGAACAAAGAACCTGGCCAATTTAATCTCAGATGTGCTGCCTTGGTAGTCGACCAAATCAATTTCTGTAAGATGAAGATCAAGGCATTCGATGAGATTGTTATAGTGCAACACATTTTTCACTTTCGGGTCTTTTTTTATCTGCAAAAGAAGAGAACATATTAGAGCAGCTGGATGCATAAGATTGCTGTGTCATCAAGAGGTACCAATATCATTCGCTCATACGATAGGGTTGGCTGGCTAGTGATACTCTCTCTCTCTCTCTCTCTCTCTCTCTCTCTCTCTCTCTCTCTCTCTCTCTCTCTGTTTCCTCTCATTTAACTAGGAGCACGTGAAGAGCTTGGGCATTTGTTGCCTTCCACTATGTGGCCGATGCCATATTTCGCAAAAGAATGCCACATAATACGCATCGATGTCAAATCAAAAGATTTTGGCACCGCTCTTGCGATGTGAGAGTGTTGGCACCACTGTGCACACAGACCCACATGTATAAACAAATCAATCAAACCAACTACACCAGCCTCTCACTCTCCCAAACAAGTGTTTTTATTGCCTCAGTACTCTCTCTCTCTCCCACGCAGTGTTTTTTCATTGCGTGAGTTAATTTGGCACCGGAGCATAGTAGGTGATCCAGATTGGGGCACCAGGTGAGCAATGGAGGGGCATCGGTGCCAAATGCATCACAAGTGAATTTGGCACATGTTTTGGCCTACATAGCCCACTTTTGTACTCCCTCCGTCCCAAAATTCTTGTCTTAAATTTGTCTAAATACGGATGTATCTAGTTACATTTTAGTGTTAGATACATCCGTATCTAAACAAATGTAAGACAAGAATTTTGGAACGGAGGGAATACTACCTCGTATTTAGTATAAAATTTTGACCATAGATTTACCTAAGAAAATGCCAATGCATGTCACTAAAAATTACACCATTTGAAATTATGTTCAAATACGAATCCAACGATATAGTTCTTAGTGACATGCATTAACATTTTGTCAGTTAAATCTATGGTCAAATTCTGATACTACAAAATTGGAAGAGTAAACTAGGACGGAGGTAGTACTTGCTCTTAGGGTAACCATAGACTTACTCGAGTAGTCTAAGTTACTTTCCACTATGACTAGCCTAGGCTACTATAGTAGTACAGCATAAAAACGATGCAGGTGATCACGTGAGAAAAAAATACTAAAAACATTTCCTTCGGTGCAGTGCGTAGATGCATTTTTGAACACTACACTTGTCATCGTAATTTGGGAAAATTACAAAAAAATTGAGCTATGTTGTGATTACCGTTTACTTATAGGAAAGAAGTTTCACCTCGATGAGTAGCTTCTCCGTGCACAGAAAGCATGTAAGGAATCCAACAACTTGATCCAGATTGGGGCCGATAGATTTTAGTGCTAAGATCTTCACTGTGCGCATGGACTGGGTCAAGCTTGTGGGAATCATTTTCTAGAAGACGGTCGTAAATATATCAAGAAGAAATTTAAAAATGTGAATTTCAAGAAGACGGAGAAGAAGATGAGTGCTGTACCTGAACGATTACAGATCCAATAAAGAGTTCAGAGAATTTGGCAGACAAGTACACCAACACTGTCAATTTCGGCGCGTCAATGCCCCTGATTTTTGTTGGACCTTCTAGATCCGATACAAGCAATCTCTAAAGGAAAGGCGCATTCTCGATGACCATAATGTGGAACAGCTAGAGTGATCTCTTCCCAATTGATATCTTGTTGCGGGGCCAGCATGACACATAAATACATCGGAGATTCATCGAGGCGATGTGGAGGCTAATGAACCCGTGGATCTGCTCAAGACGAAGGTACTCGAGCGCAGTACAGCTACGGAGCAGGTGCTCCATAGCCTTCTTCGAGATGACAACATTGAAGAGGTCGAGCTGCTTGAGTTGAGGGAGAAGAAGGGCGGGCGCGGCATTAATCTGGGGAAGATAGCAGGAGCTGAAGCTGGCGCGGTGCAGCGTTGGCGTCAGGTGGAGCACGGACGGCGGCAGAGAGCGACATCGTCCAGCTTCAAAGCTGAGCTCTTCGAGCTGATCTAGGGCGGGGGATAAGAACCACTCGTCGAACTTGGGTTGGACCTTACAGTTGGTACTGAACATGCGGATGTCAAGGCGTCTGGCTGGCCTAGGGTGCGATGAAAGGATCTTGGAGATTGCGGCCATGCGTTTGCAATCCCTGTCGCAGCGGCAGTTGTCGGCAGTGAGGTTGAGGGGGACGCAGCGCCAGAGGAGGCGCCACCGTCGGGAGGGCAGGGTGGTTCGCACGACAGATTTTGTGGGGAGGAGGCCGATGATGACGAGCAGCATGTCGTCGGGGAGGCTGCTGATGAAGTCCAGGCTCGCTGGATGCGGTTTTGGCTCGAGCCGCCTCCGCTTGTTGGCTGCCTCGCCGTCCATCTCAACCGGCGGCGACGCCGGTGTACACGTGTGCTGGTGTGTGTTGTGTGCTGGGTGTGCGCGAGTGCGTCCTTCTATGCATGCCGCCCCGCAATGGTGAATTGTGCGCGAGTGCGTCCTTCGCGCGCAAGCAGTTGTCCTCAATGCGCCCTCAATTTAATAGCATGCGGGGTGCTACCCCGAGTGGTTTCAACTTTGTTTACTTCACTGTGTGTCAGATGGGCCTCTAGTTTACTTATTTTCAGCCACTGCCACATGGGCCAGCACACGAAGATACAGAACACGAGCTGACAAGGCAGCATGTGGATTGGTTGACCGGTCAACTAAATAATATACGGAGCTATACGCTAACAAAGTGAGCGTATAATCCATCGGTATAGAGAGTTCGAGTGAGAGGTCAACTAAATAATATACGGAGCTATACGCTAACAAAGTGAGCGTATAATCCATCGGTATAGAGAGTTCGAGTGAGAGGGGAGGCCCGTGGGAGATAGCAGAGAGAGAGAAAGAGCTAGTCCCTCCGTTCAATAATGTAGTTCCAACATTTTTTTAAGTCAAACTTTTGAAACTTTGACCAATTTTATAAAGAAATTACTTATATCTACAATACCAAAGATAAATGATGGTATGAGGTAAGTACATGTTGTGATGAATCTAATGATCGTTCCAGATTTAAATGTTTTTCTCCACATATACCTGGTCAAACTTTTCTGAGGTTTGACTTTTGAAAACATCCATATGCTTATGGACATGACAGAGTCCCTAACTAGAGATAGAGAGAGAGTGAGTGAAAAAAGTGTGTGTGCGTGTGTGAAAGAGACATGGATAACACACGATAAAAGTAGAGAAAAAGCATGCATGTCTTATGCAAACATATCACACATGCATCTTCGACAACGGAGGCAAGGTGAGGAGATAATGTGTGGTTGTTTGGAACCGAGAGAGCAAGACCCCTAGCACGTGGCCAAGAGGAGTCTGACAAACAAGGGAGAGAGGTCGAGAGAGACGTACGGAGAAAATGCAGACATGGGGAGGAGACAATGTATGTTTGTCATAGAGAGATCCCCTGGAGATCGTGATGGGACTACATGGGTGGGAGATCGAGTGACAAGGTGTGTGCGCGACAGAAGATGCCCCGAGAGATATCGAGATAGACGTATGGATGGAAGGAGACAATACATGTGTTCTTGATGGCTAGTAAGAGATAATCATACATAGGAGGGGGGAGTGCTTGCGTCTATGATGGAGTGAGGGATTATGGTACTTAGGGGGGTGCGTGTCACATGGAGAGAGAACAAGGGTGGAGAGTGTTGGATGGGTCTATATGTATAGAGCGAGGGAGACATGTGTATGTGTGAACCAGGGAGATATAAGGCTAGTTTGGCTTGCGTCCTGAGCATCTTTTGCCTGGCCTGGGGTTGTGGCTGGATTTCATGCACGCTTGTTTGGTTGCTACCCTGTGAAAAACAAAGCCCGCCTGGCCTGGGTTCCCTTGCACTTTAATTAGCCTGGCTGAACTCCAGACACTGCAAGTAGCCTGGCCCAGGCGACCAATTTCGAACGCCTGGCCATGCCTGGTCGTGTGGCCACGAGGCTAATAGCAACATGGATGGATATTAGCATTAAATAATTGATGCATGGATTAATTGATGGGACGTTGATGCTTTGTCTGGCCCAGGCATGAACCAAACGCTTCAGCACCACACAAGCCTGGCCAGGCAGAAATATTTTACATCTCACGTCCACACCAGGAAGTACCGGCCATCAAGGCATGAGGGTCAGGTCACGAACCAAACTGACCAATAAAGTTTGAGAGAGATTGAGGAGCCCCGATAAGGCTGAGTGGTGCATCAAATAGTTGAGAGGGGGAAAGAGATATTCCATCCGCTCGATAATGCAGTGCATGTAAATTTTTTAGAAGTCAAACTTTGGAAACTTTGATCAAGTTTACGCAAATGTTATTTATATCTACAATACCAAAGATACATCATACAAAACTACATCTCATGGTGAATCTAATGGTATATGATTGCCGTACTAGATGTAATTCTTTTTCTCCACGTACATGGTCAAACTTTGTGATGTTTGACTTTTCAATAAATCTATATGCTATGGACGGAGGAGAGTGCCTCAGTCGAGATAGATCAAGTGTGTGTGTAGGAGAATGAGTAAGTGTGCAAAAAGAGTATGTGTGTGCAAGAGAAAGTGACAACAAAAGATAAATTAGAGAGAGAGTGTGTGTGTGTGTTTTCGTTTCTTATGCGAACATATCACACATGCATCTCCGAGATGGAAAAGCGAGGCGAGGAGATACACGAAGATAGCTAGTGTGTGATTGTTTGCAACGGAGAGAGACACCCCTGTAGCACATGTCCAATAGAGATCTGGCCAACAAGGAACAAAGGTCGAGAGGGACACATGGATGGCATGGACGTATGGGGAGGGAGAGAGGGTGTGTTTGTGATAGAGAGATCCTGTCGAGATCGTGAGGGGACTATATGGGTGGGAGATCGAGGGAGTGCGTGTGTGATAGAAAGATGCCCCGAGAGAAATCGAGATAGACCATGCACATGTTTGTGATGGAGACTAAGATTAGCTAGTCATATACATATAGGGGGGACTGCGTGTGCCTACAATTGAGTGAGAGACCATCATACTTGGCTAGCTGGGCATGAGATTGTGTGTGTGCGCTTGTGAGGTTGAGAGAGAACGAGGGGGAGAGATAGAGTTTTAGATGGGCCTATCGAGTGCGAGTGAGATATGCATGTGTATGTGTGACCCAGGTGGATGGAGAGTTTGAGAGAGGGGGGAACAACTCCGAGACGACATAGTGGTGCGTGAGAGAGTTACGGGCAAAGAGCCAAGGAATTTGTGTGCGTATGATGAGTGCACCCAAGATATCTAGCTTGGACTAGCTAGAGTATCATACATAGTGTGCGAGAGAGACCTATAGATGGTGTATATATGCATGCGAA